>NW_006160117.1:1049681-1086529 GCF_000334495.1 Tupaia belangeri chinensis | reverse complement strand
GCCCCTACAGTGAAAATCCCTAAAAAAAAAAAAAAAGAAAAAAGAAAAAAAAAAAAAGAGGCAATACCACATACTCCTGTTCTTTTCAATACATAGTCTCCTGAGAACCAGGTCTTTACCTCTAATAGTGCTATAGCCACTGAAAATTTTAGTCTTCAGAAATGAAAGCTGTTGTTAAGAGGCAGATTGAACTAACATTTAATTCTGCATTTGTCATTTCTTCCACTCAGACCCTGGTGCAAACCCTGTCCAAGGCCAGAACCAAGGATTACATACACAAAGCTATATTTGTAGATGAGGTGTCCACTGTAAGTTTCAAAGGGAAACAGGACTACAAACCACAGCTCCCACTTTTGCCACCACGAAAATGAATCTTATAAGCAGACAATAATTTGGATGATGATTATCCAATCTGAGGATGATCCAAGCCTTCCCACTGCTCATTTTTGACACTTTAATAATTTTGCACGGCTTCACAGAGGTTCTGATTTGGTTGAAAAAATGTGAAATTCAAATGAATATGTTCTGCTATTTATTAACAGCTCCAAAGGGGTCTTTAATAGAGGTCATTTCTTGAGTTCTTCTTTGCTCCATTTATGAATGGAAATGTGACTTTTCTCACCAAAAGTCAGATGTGGCAATTTTGCATTTGACTTCCCCTTGACCCTTAGCTTTTGAAAATGATTTTAGTAATAAGCATTAAAGTAGCTGAGCTATCGCCAGCAAGATAAAATTTTTAAGTAGCTTAAGATTGATGCCTTCAGCATCCGTTCACTCTAGCGCTTCATCAAAAGAAATAGCCTTTATAATCTCTAGCATTGGTGTGGTACCTAGCAAGTACTAAGTAAATATTAGTTTATATTCACAATGTACTTCGTACCCTTCCTCACACTTACTATCTGATCTTGCTATCCATATCTATCCCTTCCAACAACTGTCCTTATTACTAGAGTACCTAAAGGGCCTATTGCCAGAGCCACTATTTTTTTAATCTCCAATCCTGCTGTTTTACCTGACATATACCATTTCTTTTTTTTTTAATTGCCAAACAGTACATGTACTTAAGAGGGATAGAGAGACAGAGAGTGAGAAAGCATACTTCAATGGAGCATAGTCACACCACAATTTCTTCTCCTCCATATCTCCATCCTACTAGGATTTGGGGCACACGTGTGTAGTTTTCAAGCCTCCAGCACTGGGATTCAACTGTGGTCAGCCATGTGGGATCTAACTCCCTTAACTACTAGGCTACAGAGCTAGCCCATATATCATTTCTTGAGAGCAGGTTCTTTGTTTTCTGAAGTACCACCATGTAACCAAATAAATTTTATTAGAGGTCTTGAGAGAAACAGAACCAATTGTGTATATAAAGGTATATAAGGGGTCTATAGAAAGCTCATGGAAAAATGTATATTTTTAAATGCATGGATTTAAAAAATTTATTTACACCAAAATAAACTTGTACTTTAACCTGTCCCTTGGTGTGGTACCTAGCAAGTACTAAGTAAATAGTTTATATTCACAATGTACTTTGTACCCTTCCTCACACATACTATCTGATCTTGTTATCCATATCTATCCCTTACAACAACTGTCCTTATTACTAGAGTACCTAAAAGACCTATTGCCAGGGCCACTACTTTTTTTTTTAATCTCCAACTTGAAGTCCATTCTTATAGAAGCAGATTTATTATGGGTATTGGCTCATGCAATTATGGAAGCCAAGAAGCCCAACCATATGCCATCTTCAAGCTAAAGAACCAGGAAAACTAGTGGAGTAATTTAATCCAATTTCAAAGGCTTGTAAACCAAGAGAGTTGATTGTATAACTCCCAGTCTGAGATTGAAGGCCTGAGAACTTGAGAAGCACTGGTATAAGTACCAGAGTCTGAATGCCAAAAACCTGGAGTTCTAATGTCCAAAATCAGGAGAAGATGGACATTACAGCTCAGAAAAAGAGAGAATTTGTCCTGCCTCTATCATTTTCTTTTATCTGAGCCCTCAGTGAATTGAATGATGCTCACCCACATGGTGAAGCTGGATCAGTCTACTGAGTCAAATGCTAATCTTTTCAGGAAACATCTTCACAGACATACCCAGAAGTAATGTTTCACCAGCTATCTAGACATCCCTTAACCAATAAAAGTTAACATAAAATTTATAACAATATAAATTACTTACATTAAGGTAAAAATAGTGAAATCCTAAAGGCAGAGAGAAAGGACATTAATACTTCTCAATGAGAGTTTACAGGCCTACTAGGAAAGTTTCTTTGAGCATAAGGGGCAATAATACTAAAAAGAACTTGGGTGAATCATATCTACCAAGGTTTATAAAATTACATATAATACTCTATTAGAAATTAAATACAGATTCCCTTATTGTAATCATCTATACTCAAAGAGAACATTGATACTATAACAGAACTTCCTATTTCCATTAATGGTATACAAGATAATGCAGATCAAACCATCTTTTGAAAACAGAAAAAAAAAAAAACCTTGATCAAATTGTTTTAATCACCCTAAAAATTTCAAATAGCTAAACCTGAAGATTAAGTTTTGAATGAAAGACTATCCAAAGACCTAAAAGTACTACTGGTGCAACACCACCACTTATACCCAGAGGGCATTTGTTACACAGCCACTTCTCAATTAAAGACCTAATTGTTAAATGACTACTCAGACTTAGACCTGTTCTCCAGTGTTGGGAATCCCCTTGCTTAGTCTTCTCATTCCTGTAGTTGATTTTGATTAGAATTCACTGTATGAAGGGTTTGCAGTCATGCGAGAACTACATATTTTGTTCATAAATTTGTACTTATTGTGTGTTCATAGTAGTATTCAGAATAAATAAAAATGATTATGCCATATTTATATTATTGTGTTGTGGTGTGTCTTGTTATGTTCTGGCTCTTATCTAATGTATGTTTCTTGTATGGATATAATTACATTATTCTAGTGTAACGTCATGTGATATATATTGAAAAATACATACCCTACAGCACCACTACATACCACAAGACATCTGTCTTTAATCTCTTCATGTTTCAGCCAATTTGCTTAACAACAACCTAGTTGGAACTCAGTTGTTAAATGAGGAGTGCCTGTACCACACTACATACTTGGGCCTTGTTTCAGAGAAGACAGAATCAAAGCCCAGCAACAGCCAAATATGAGAAGCTTTATAGGAGAGACCCCAGGATGCTGTTTAAAAAGAAAAGTCAACAAAAAACCTCCTAGAAATTAAAATTTTATGTCAAAAATTTTAAAACTTAAAGTACTTAAAAGACAAAGTAAGAGAAAACTCTCCAGCAAGTAGAATCTACAATTACAAAAAGACAAAAAATAGGAGGGGAAAGATCAAGAAACCTAAGACAACCAGTCTAAATGATTGTATCCAATCAATTGTGATTACAGAAAAACAGAACAAAATTAGAGAGAAATTATCAAATTAGTAATATAAGAAGTCATCCCAGAATTGAGGCACATAATTCTCTAGAACAAATGAGGCACCTAAGAATACAGCAAGATAAATTTTTAAAAGATATATAGTGGGTCAGCCAGTGGCATGGCAGTTGGGGTAGCTGGATCCCACATGGCTTCTATAATTAGGTCCCAGACCCAGTGACTTGAAAAACATGCCAGGTGTGTGTGAATGTGTACCCAAAATCCTGGGAGGAGAAGGGATTGTGGCATGGTCATATCCCCTAGAGGGTACTTTCTCACTTTCTCACTTTCTTTCTCTCTCTCTCTAGTGAGTGCATGTACCTTATAGCAAATTAAATATAGATAGATAGGTAGATAAAACTAAGGGTTATTATAGGGAATTTCAGAACAACAGGGAAAAAGACAGGATTCTAAAATAATTAGGATCAGAATAACATAAGTTTTGTCTTTCTTTTTTTTTTTTTTAGGTTTTTGCCAAAGGGCACATGTTCTCCCCAGAGAGACAGTGAGAAGGAAAGTGAGGATTCATGTCCCAGGGAAGATAGCCATGCAGCAATCCCTTCTCTATTCTTCTCCTGGGATTTTGGGCACACACACCCATACACCCAGCATGATTTTCAAACCACCATGTCCAGGACTCAAACCGCAGTTGGCCATGTGGGAATCCAGCACTTTAACCACTATGACACATGCCAGTCCCAGATATTTTTTAACAGAAGATTCTAGAAAACAATAGACCAATGCCTTTATAATTGGGAGGACAAATGATTTTCCAAAATAGAATTCTAAAGCCAGCCAAATTAAAAATTAAGTGTGTGGTTAGAACTGTATATCTTTTCAGACATTTATTCCCATCTATCCTTTCTTAGGAAGGTACAGGGAGAAAAATGTGTTCTAACAAAAACAGGGAATAGACTAAGAAAATGACATGGGACCTATGAAACAAAAGATGCAAAACAGGGACTAGCAAAGAGAGACTCAGGAGGACAACTGTGCAAATGACCTAAAAATTCACCAAGTAGAAGGTGGAGGCCTCCAGTATCAAATCAATAGTTTAGTTTTCTATCTGGAATACAATTTTGATAAATACATGAGGGGTCTTCAAAAAAGATCATGAAAAATGCATACGATGAAAAAATTTTGCATGAATTTTTAAATTGTTTTCCACCAAAATCAACTCATACTTGAATTCTATTTTTGTATAAACTTTTTGATACTCCTTTATATAACAGATATGATAGAGAATGCAGGGAAAAAATTAAAGAAAAAGTAATAAAAATGGGTCAGTTATTGACTTTAAGTAAAACAGCAGTTTATACATGAAAGAAAAGACAGCCACAGATACAATTTGGCTCGGTGGCAAACAATATATGGTCAAAATAACATAAATACTGACTCCTGAGTTATCTAAAACCTAATGACAAAACTATATAAAAAATAAGGGAAGACCAAGTATATATGGTATGTATGTGAACAATATAACAAAACTGTCATCTACCATAGCAGGATTTCAATAGGCTGCTCCAAAAGTTGATAAATTTCAAAAAAATCTCTTCAAGCAGTTGGCCCAATGGCCTAGTGGTTGGGAAAGCTGGATCACACATGGCTGAATACAATTTGAACCCTAGCCCCGTGGCTTGAAAAACATGCCAAGTATGTGTGTGTGCATGCTCAAAATCCCAACAGAGTGGAGAAATGGAGTACAAGGGATTGCAGTGTGACCATGCCCTGTGAGAGTGCTTTCTTCCTCTCTCCCTCTCTGTCTCTGTCAAGTGCAAGCGTCCTCTGGTGAACAAAAACAAACAAACAGAAAAATCTTTAGGTATATTATTTATAAATATGGAAGAATACCAGAAATAACTTTAAGTGTTAAAAGTGATTTGTCTATAAATAGTAAGCCAGTGACGAGAGAAAGGGCAGGGCAGGCAATCAACTTTTTTTTAGTTGTTGCTATAGGGCACATGCACTTGCCAGAGAGAGACAGAGACAGTGAGAAAGTGAGAAATCACCCCCTCAGGAGAAATGGACACTCCGCAATTCTTTTTCCTCTAGTCTCCTCTCTGGATTTTAGGCATACATGTACACATGGCCAGCATGGTTTTCAAGTTGCCAGGTCTAGGACTCAAACCATGCACCTGGCCATGTGGGATCCAGTACCTTAACCTCTATGCCTCCTGCTAGCCTCAGGCAACTCCTTTATTATAAATCAATTGGATTGTGTGTGCGATCTAAACTATGTGCCATGTACTACATTGATACTAACAATATTTAAAAATAATTATGAAGGGGAAATAACAACTATGTTCCATTTCAATTTAGTTTCTAACCAGGAAAGAAAAAAAATGATATTTACTATGTCCCAGAAGAGGTTACAATCTAGGGTTTTGGGCTTTGTTTTTTTTTTGGGGGGGGGGTTGGTTTTGTTTATTTGTTTGTTCATTTTGTTTTCAGTTTTTGTTTGGAACATAGAATAGGAACAAAGAAGTTATGAGGTATAAAGTATCTGATATTCTCCAAGATGATTTGTACAAATTATTATATAGGATCCTCACAGTAATCCAACAGGTAAATATTATCATTCTCCACAAACACAGGAGGAAACTGAAACAAAGAGAAGTTAAATGACTTATTCTTAGCTACAAAACTGGGAAGTGGCAGAGCCAAGATTCTGCCTCTACAAATTATGCTTTTAACCACCATTCTATTCTGGCTCTTGCCATGCTATTCTGACAAGACCCCACCTTCCCTCTTTTGCATCTTCACCCAACAGTTCATTAGGATCCATTTATCTTATTAAGTCCTATAATTTTTTCTTGGCCAAAGCCTAAAGTTAACAGGGATATTTTCAGTCAATTATTAATTTAACAAAATACCTCATCACCCTACAATAAAGAAAGGCTGTCAAATGGATAGGTTTCATTTGCACTTTTTGAGAGAGAGAGAGAGAGAGAGAAAGAGAGGGATTTTTTGCTACAGGGTGTGTGTATTCACCAGAGACAGAGAGAGAGAGAGAAAGTGAGAAATCATCCCTCAGGGAGGATGACCATGCTGCAATCCCTTCTCCACCATTCATCTCTCAGAATTTTGGGCACACATGCACACGCGCCCAGTATGCATTTCAAGCTACCACATCCAGGATTCCAACCATAATCAGCCATGTGGGAGCACAGTGCCTTAACCACTACACCATCTGCTGGCCCATCATTTGTACTTTCCACTGTTCCATGTGTCCTGCCTGATGGTATTGCTACAGGACAACACCAGCAAGACAGAAGTGACTGGGAAGGGACCAGCAGATGGTGTAGTGGCTATGTCGCTGGACTCCCATGTAGTCGACTGCAGTTCGAGTCCCGGACCTGGTGGCTTAAACTCAAGCCGGGCGCATGTGCATGCGTGCCCAAGATCCCAAGAGGAGAGTAGAGGTGAAGGGACTGCAGTGTGGCCATTCCCACTGAGGGTGATTTCTCACTTTCTGTCTCTCTGTCTCTTTCTCTTTCTGGCAAGCGCATGTGCCCTATGGCAAAAACCTCTCAAAAGAAAGTCTGAGTCCCGGACCCAGTGGCTTAAACTCACGCCAGGTGCATGTGCGTGTGTGCCCAAGATCCTGAGAGGAGAGTGGAGGAGAAGGGATTGTGGCGTGACCATCCCCCCTGGGGGGTGATTTCTCGCTTTCTATCTCTATGTCTCTCTCTGTCTGTCTGGCGAGTGCACGTGCCCTATAAGCAAAAACCTCTC
Organism: Tupaia belangeri chinensis; assembly: GCF_000334495.1. Lineage (NCBI taxonomy): Eukaryota > Metazoa > Chordata > Mammalia > Scandentia > Tupaiidae > Tupaia > Tupaia belangeri. Next base: position 1,079,345 of record NW_006160117.1, on the reverse strand, counting down.
CCCCAAAAAAGAAAAAAAGCTCTCTAACAGCAGAGAACATGTGTTTCCCTCTGTCATTAAATATTTATGTGTGTACAAACAAGATCCTTCTTTCATAAAGAAAATGTCATGCTATATATAAATATATATATATATGCACACACACACATATATATACATATATATTTTTTAAAATGATCAAATGACATGTTAACCATGGTTATCTTTGGGTATTGGAATTACATGCTATTTATTCTTTCTGTATTTCCAAAGTTACTGCAATAAACTTATATAACTTCAGAAATGAGGAAAAAAAGATTTTAAAAGTGACCAAAAAGATCAATAAACTGGACTACAGTAAAATTAGGAACTTCTGTTCATCAAAGATATTATTAAAACAGTAAAAAGGCAAGCCACACAATGGGAGACTATTTTTGCAGCACATATAAGAGATACACTCAAGAGTCAAAGAGGAAAACAGCATTTGTGTTTACAAACTACATAAGGGCCTATTGATACACCTGTGGGGGAAAAAAGAGGGAAGGGCTTATTAGTTTTCTGTAGCTACTGTAATAAATGCTACAAACTTGGTGGTTTAAAATAATAAAAAAAAATCTACTTGCTCACTAGCATAACTCAGCTAAAACCAATGTGTCAATAGGACCACATCCTCAGGACTCCAGGGAAGAGTCTGTTCCTTGTCTCTTCTAAGTCCTGGTGGCTGCCAGCATTCCTCGGCTGGTGACTGCATCACTCCAATCTCTTCCCCTGTCTTCATATCACCCTCTCCTCTGTCAAAACTCCCTGTACTCCTCTGTTATGAAGACCCTTGTGGTGACATTTAGGGATGACCCAGAAGATGCAAGACTATTTCCTCATCTTATGATCCGTAATGTAGTCATATCTACAAAGATTCTTTTTTTCTAATAGGTTTCAGAAACTGAGACCTGAAATATTTGGAGCCAACATTCAATCCACTACAATGTCTAAATATAAAATTTCACCCCACCCCCTGGTGACATGGTCTTGCTGCTCCTTCTGCCTAGGGCAACTCAGACAGTTTTCTTACAGCCTATACACAAACTGTGTAGATACACAATGTCCATGAACCATACTTCCTGACTTCTAGAGCAGCAATCTCCAAATACTTTTGATAGTTTATTTCTATTGGAAAATGATTGCACATACTCCTTCAATATATGTTATTTATTTAAAATTATGTATGCCAATATATCAGCATGTTGCTATTATGTAAACATGCATGAAAAAGAAATTTTTAAAAGATGAAAGAACCATCTTGTCAGTTCTCTGGGGTACATGCATTCCACTACTATAAACACTCAAGTTGTGTACTCTTGCCCCCCAAAACTCTAAGGGAGGGTTCCAAGACTGTTGCTGAAGACAGGAAAGCTGAATGAATCCTGGACTCCCCATTGTAGCTTCACCAACAGCAAGTCAGCTTGCATCTTTGTGATATATTTTGGGGATTTGAAAATGATTTCAATGGAAAATATGTTCCGCTCCAAAAAAATTACAAAATACTAATAATAATAGGCTTAAAAATCCACTTCTCTGGAGCACTCTCTTTTGGTCTGGGCATCTGGGCAGCCTTTCATGCAGGTGGCACATGACATCACTCGGCCCCAGCTGTTCCTTATTAACTCAGCCTCTCAGTGAAAGATACAGCCTTTTACAACTTGACTTTTTTTAAGGAGCCAGCTCATTTTACAAATGAGCCAAACACATTAAACATAGTTAGGCCACTATATTCCATAAATATAAATTTGACAAATAAATTCTATGTGTTCACAGCCTCCACTATGACATGGATTGATTTGAAGTTCTGAAGGACATCAGGCTAGGCAAATAAATAAATAAATAAATAAATAAAAATTTAAAAAAATAAAAATCCCTGTTTTGTCACCCCAAAGGAAATGCCTGCCAAGCCAACTGCACCTCCTGTGGGTCAAAGTTCAAGAATCACCCAGGAGCCTATAACCCTCACTGAGACCTCTAAACCATTTCCCACATGAACAGGCTTTGTAAATATGTTCTTTGCCTGCTTATAATGCCTAATTAGGCCCTGACCATGAGGCTAAGAGGTGGAGAAGAAAAGCTAGGATGCCTGCAGACTGGCACTTGAGTTCACAGCAAAATGACAGGCAGCGTGTGTGATCCAAGGGGAAGAATCTGACAGTCACTTTTCAGTCTTTTAGTCACTTTTTTTTTTTAACACGGGGAGGTTGTAGCATCAATAGTGTCATCTTCTAATAGAAAGGACAACTACATATAATGCATAATTGCTGGTCTAAATGACTTGTTATTTTGACTGCCTATTCTAAAATGTCTGTAATTGCTTCCAATGAGACTTTGAATAAATGATAAGTCAGCACAGGCAATCACTGGTGGAGACATAGCAAGGCTTTGGAAAACTTCATATAAATTATTTTGTCATGTGTCCATTTCCTCCAATTCCCAAAAATGATCACAAGACATTCCTACTGCTTTGTTGGGTATTTCTGCCAACTATCTTCCACTTAAGCAACAGAAGGAGTATCACATGTAGGTGTACAAAAGACTAGGCAGTTTATTTTCAAGGGCAGTGAGAAGAAGCTGGCTGAGCCTGATAAATTCGTTTTACAGAATTTTAGCTGGTGCCAGATCCTGGCCCTTTCTGTAAAACAAAACAAAGTAAGGTAAAAGCACACCTTGCCGAGAGTTATTGCCATCTTTCCAAATGAACTTTTTCCCCCTTGTATGCTTGTTTGCCAAGTCTTAAAATAACAAATCACTTCTTTATAACAAAATTGTCTCCCTGGAATAATAGGCTTCAGTATGAATTCTGATAGAGCAATAGCTCCTCTAAATGACAGCAAAGGCTTGCAGCAGGGCTGCGAAGCACATCTATTTCAGGGCTTCCCATTAGAGAGAAAAGCTGTTTGGTAAGAAATGAAGTCATTTCCTGACTCATTGGGATGCCATGTTTAAAGCACAGCTTTTTGCCTGAAGATACAAAGGTTGGAAAAATGTGGCTGAGCTTAAAAGGGATGAATCATCCCTTAAGGACTCAGGAAACCATTTTAAAGTCCTTCACACATTACTCGAACATATTAGCTCTGGAAAGATGCTTAGCGAGGGTCTCCATCCATTCCTTCCATTGCAAGAAGAAGGCTCTCCATTCTATACCCTTTGTGAAAACTATTAGGTTGTCAGAAAAATGATGAGTATTTTTCTGTTTTCCTACCCAAAAAATGCATCATGACTTTTCCAAAAACCTATTAGTTCCATAAACCATCAGTTTGACTATTTTTTGAGTGTGGAAACAACAGAAACTGGTCAATGTTCAAGCACTATAAATATCAGAAGATAGGAGAGTAGATGGACTCAAAGCCTGTTGATTTTGTATGTTCCCACAATAAGTTCAGCAAAGTACCCAATAAAACTATATTTGTGAAATGATACATACATCTAAACATCACACTGTACACTTTAAATTTCTACAATTTTACTTGTCACTTATACCTCAACAAAACAGAAAAAATAAAATTTAGAAAGTTAAAAGTTGAAAATTTTTAGGCTTTATTGAAGGATGCTATGCAATGATTTATTAGGTCATTGAGAAAGTCATGACATATTTTTCTATGTTTTCTATGCAAAAATGCATCATGACTTTCCTCATGATCCAATAGTAAGGACACCAGGATTTATTTTAATAGAAACATTTTCAGGGGTCAGTCTCACTAATAACCAAAGATAAAATTTATAATTTCTGGAAGGTAATTGGGTAATACATATCAAAAGCCTTAAAAAATGTTCACATGCTGGGGCCAGCAGATGGTACGGTGGTTAAGGCACTGGATTCCCACAGGGCCAACTGCCATTTGAGTCCTCGATCTGGCAGCTTGCTTTCTCATTTTTCCTCTCTCTCTCTCACTCTGTCCCTCTCTGGTCAAATTAACATTAATTAATTAATTAAAGTTAAAATAAAATTACCTTTTTAAAAAAAGCTCACATTCTTTAACCCAGCAATTCTGCTTCTAGGAATATATCCTAAAGCAATAATCTGCTTTTCAGACAAAGATATAAACACAAAGCCATCATTACAGTCTGGTTTGAAGTGAAAAACTCAAAAAGCAACTTAGATGACCAACAAGAGAACAATATTATTGTGTAACACTAGTAAGGAGGAAAATTGTACAATCAATTTGAACTGTATTTAGGAGTTATCTTTAATGATATAGAGCTCTCTCAGTGAGGAAAAAAGCAGTGTGGAAAATTAAATATATAGGAAGAAAAATCCATGCCAAGGAATTCCTAATTGGGTATCACTCTGGTAGACTGGAAGAAATTTCCCCATTTTAAATGTACCATGTCATTATTGGTGTCATATCAGTGTATTCATACAGTGAACCTTTGAAACCCTGGTGGTATTTCTTGATTAACTTGAGTCTTTTAGTATCTGTACAATTTTCTTAAAGAACACTAGAAGTTTCTGTGAGTTGACTGTGCCTCCAGGCTCCTGGAAGTTTACAGCCAATGAGAAGAGGGCAGCATATTGGAAGCAATCAGCCTGAAGACTTGGACAGTGGATCAGAATCACCCTTTCAGGAATACTTTTACTGACCTCCAGTATTGTCGTACATGCCACAACTCAACTGAATGGATGTTTAGTAAGTCATGGCTGATTTCTTACAAAATATTAAATATTGGACAGAGATAGGCTTAGATGTCAAAAAATATGTATAAAAAAATACAGATCTAATCTAAAGAAAGAAGTGGATTGGTAAAGAAGGAAATGTTTAAAAAATGTAGTAGTGGACCAGTAGGTGGCATGGTAGTTGAGGTGCTGGACTCTCATGTGGCCAACTATAGTTCGAGTCCTGGACCTGGTGGCTTGCTTTCTCACTTCCCCTCCCCCCTCTCTGTCTTCCTCTGGTGAATTAAATAGTAATAATTAATAAAATTAAATAATTTTTAAAAATAAATGTAGTAGAAAAGAGAAAAGGAGTGGAATACAATGAACTATGATTCCTCAAAATTGTCAAGTTGCAGAAAATTCTTTTACCAATTTTTAAAAATGAAGTTAATATTTCAGAAAGTTATATTCACAGGGTCAGCCTTATAGCCTAGTGGCTAAAGGAGGTGGATCCCACATTGACCAACTGAAATTTGAATCTCAGCCTCAAAGACTTCAAAAACATACAGGGCACATGTGCATGCCCAGAATCCCTATAGGACGGAGAAACAGAAGGGACTGTAGTCTGATCATGCCCCATTTAGGGATTTTTTCTCCTCTCTCCCTCTATCCCTCCATCTCTCTCTGACAAGCACATGCCGCTCTGGCAATTAAAAAACAAATTACATTTCCTAACAATGACTCATAATTGTTGACTGCTTTCCATGTGTCAGACACTAATAAATGAGTCAGCACCCACAGTGAGATATATGTACAGGACAAGTATCCATAATTTGAAATCTGAAATGCACCATGAGCAAAAACTTCTTATGCACTAACATGATGACACAACTGGAAAATGCCACACTTAACCTCAGGTGATGGGTCATAGACAAAAACACAATAATACAAAATTTTATACAAAATATTGTATAAAATTACCTTTAGGCTATGTGTATGAGTAGTTGTTAGAAGACAGGGTCAATGTATATTAGCCCCCAAACTGAAAAGCATTTTTGAGACAGAGAAATGAAGCAAGTAACTTTGTGGAGCACTTAATAGGAGTTATAAGAGCATAACTTACAGACGGGTAAAGTTGGGCAATGGTAAAACTAAGAGTTGTGGCAGCTATACTCCACCACCGTACCCAAAATGAACTGGCATTTTTGAAGAGAAAACAATGGGGTTAAACAATAGAAGCAAACCTGGAGGAAACCAATCACCTAGTTTGGAAATATGATTGCTCCCAGGTTCTTGAAGTCCTTAATCTTTTCCTAACAAAGGCCAGCTGCATTGGTGAAGAAAATAGCTCATTATCTTAAACAGAAACATTCTGGCTAAGGGCTACTAAAGGCCACAGCATGCATGGGAAAGAATGACGGGTCCTGGGACCAGCAGTTAGCGTAATGGCTATGTTGCTGAACTCCCATGTTGTCGACTGTGGTTCGAGTCCCGGACCCGGTGGCTTAAACTCACGCTTGGCACATGTGCGTGCCCAAGATCCTGAGAGGAGAATGGAAGAGAAGGGATTGTGGCATGGTCATCCCCCTTGGGGGGGAGGGGATGGTTTCTCATTTTCTGTCTTTCTCTCTTTCTGGCAAGTGAATGTGCCCTATAGCAAAAACCTCTTCAAAAAGAAAAGAATGAAGGGCCCCAATATAGTGTCAGTCCTTACAAAGTGAAGTCATTCTGGTTCACTCATACCTATATACATGAAACACAAGTGAATTTCATCTTTAGATTTGGGTCCCATCCCCCTGATATATCTCATTATGTACATGCAAATATTCTCAAATCTGAAAAGAACCCAAAGTCAGAAGCACTTCTGGTTCCAAGCATTTCACGTAAGGGACATTCAACTTGTATTAGCTCATCTGACCCTTACAATAGCTATTGTACCCTTTTACAAGAGAGAAGAGGCACGGCCCAGAGAGGTTAAACATCTTGTGGAAGCTCTCATAGCTCTTAGGAGGTAGAGTAGGGCTGAGACCCCAGGGGCTTCTGGTTCTGGGGCTTTGTCCTCCTGCATACAGCCTCTACTTACTCAAGCTATGATAGATTTGCCTTGTTGTTTATTTACTTATTTCTTCCATGAAGAAAGGACAGAAATAGAGACAGCAAGAAACAAGCATCCCCAACAGCGTCTGCACACCACAATCCACCTCTACCCTCAGCCAGCCAGGATCGTCGGCATGTGCACATACGCTGGGTGTACAAAGGGTGACCTCCGTAAATCAAGACCTTCCCATGTGACTTCAGCATCACAGAGGACAACATTATGGCTGCACCATCATGGCAAGCCTGGTTGTGCCTTTCAAATTCCTATTGTTTTTACCATTAGTCATGCACGTTTAATATTGAACCTTTGCAGTTTTGCATGTTTGCTGCATTTTCATGTTAGTACGGCATATCTTCCCAACTAGACTATATAAAACAATGAATGTATGAACTGTAAATAATACTTCTCTATAATCCTCACAGTACTTAGCATTGTTCCCCACTCATTAAATAAGATTTAATTGGACCTTCAGCAAAGAGATAACTTTCAAAACAACAATTCCAATAATTTGGCAATGAAGTAAGCTCTACCAACATTCTTTGCTAAGAAGTAGTCATTTTTTGAGATTGCTGAAAATTTAAGTTTAGAAAAAATAAGTTAATGCTTTTTATCTCATTCTATTTCTTTTGACTACTGAAACCAAAAATAATCACTCTGCATCTCCAAAGTATACTCCACCCCCATGAAAGCAGGAGGAGAGTGAGCCATCACTAGGACACAAATGTGTTCTGCTCAAGGCGATCAAATAAATCAAGCAATCCCCAAAATATAGTTAAAGAAAAGTGACTCAGACACAGTTCGTGTTTTTAGTCACATAGAATCCAAAGTTACTCTGAAACACGAATAGTTTTTAAAGCATTACTCATTTTGCTTTCTCTGATAAAACTAAAATAATCCAATACAATTATCTGAATGGTTATAATTTAAAGATTTAAAATACACACTCAAAACCTAACATTTCAAATTAGTGCCACTCTTTAGGACAAACTCTAACTAATAATAATGATCTGGTATAAAAGTATCCTGGAGAAACTAATTTCCTACCAATTTCTTTTTATTAAGCTAATCTGAAAAAAAAAAAAAAAAAAAAAAAGGAGCATTCTTCCACAGGGCTGTCCTAGAGAAAGCACAGCACTGTAGAAACCATACACCTAAAAAGTCATTACTCAAAATTGAAAGGAGTTTTCCTTTCTCACTTAAGAAAGCATTTATTTCCATGCTGGAAAATTAAATGTGGTTTAAGACCTCTATTGAGAAATAATTGAGTTTTACCAAATCAATAAACTAAGACAATTTCCAAATGATCTTATCATCAGCTCAAGGGTGACAAATAGGTTTAATCATACACCAACTCCTACTGGTTGATAGTAGAGACCTGGATGCTATGTTGAGAAAGATTCTGAGGCCATATCCAAGAGAAAACATGTTTAGATCAATTAGCAATATCAGCGATCATGTGGGAGACTAAGTATCAAAACCAAAAATTTTTGCTGACTTCCATAATTTATCTAAAGTAAAATACAAACCCCCAGTCCTAAGAGGAATATGGCCAAAGATTTCAAAGATACTATTGCATTGGTTGGTTCATTTTACTAGTGAGAATTCTTTGCTAAGAAGTGACCCAGATTAATGGGGCTCTAACCAACTAGTGGTAAAAGAATAAGTAAGGACTGAATACTAATTGACAGTAATTATGTGCCAAGCACTAAATTTGTTGTCTTACCTCAACCACATACTCCCATGGCCATACCCAAGATTTTTGTCATTACCAGTAACCACACCCATCTATTATCTTAACTTCAATCATTCTACTGCCTGAATACCACTTCCTATCTTTCTAGCTTTCTTCCTCAAGTACTTGTTCTCCCAATAGCCCCTCTTCCCCACCGATAGGTCCAACCCTTAGGTTCTACCACACTTTCACTGTCCCTCACCACTTTACCATGTCCTTCTTTCCTACTTGCCCATCATAAATCCACAAGATATTATTAGTCACTCCCCTGCATCCATAAACTTAATTGCTTCTTCATCACAATTGCCTAGCAAAACTCCACACCTTCTGAAATTTACTGACTCCAGATCCACATCCATGCAACCTAAACATTTCCAGAGAAAAAAATTTTCAACTATAATGACTGGTCTCATGATTACCTCAAGTGGGTCCTTATAAAGCTGGCAGTCTGATACTTCCTTCATCCACTTATGCTCTCATGAGACATCTATCTCATACCTTCTTGTCTCTCTTCAAATTTTACTTCCTCCTTATTCAGAGTAGATGGCTCTACTTTCTACTTCATGTTAATATCCTTGTTCTTTGAACACAGCATTCATCCTCCCACCTCAAGGCCTTTGCACTTGTTATTCCCCCTTCCTGAAAAGTTATTTATCAAGATATCCGCTGTTTGTTTCTTCAACTTTTCATGGTTTCTACTCGGTGGAGGTCATCTTCTCGGTTAAATCTTCCCTAATTACATTCTGAGGAAATTCTGCATTCCCTTTTACCCTGCACTGCTTTACCTTTCTCCATAGCAGTTCTCACCATCAGACATTCTATTTTATGCATACACTAGTTTGTCTTTCATTCCCACCACAATGAAAATTCCATGAGGTCAGGCATTTCACATGTCCATCGACATTTACCTAGGACCCAGAACAGAACCGAGTACAGAATGGACAGTAAATATTTGTTGAATTGATTTTAAAATGGATGTTATCTCATTTTATCTTCACTTAAACCCTATAAGACAGATGTTACTCTCCCTACTTTACTGATCATAGAAAGCCAGGTTCAAATGGTTTAAATAATTTGTCCAATGTCATACATCTAGTGAATACAAGAGTCAAGATTTGACCCCCATTTCTACTTTCAAATCTGTCCTTTTTCTCATGACATTGAAGAATTAACTATTCATCCTGCCTTCCTTATATGAACTGTACCATTGTGTAACCAAATGACAAATGAAGGTAAAAGTCTTTCATTAAAGGAATACAACTAAGGGAACCAGCAGTTAGCATAATGGCTATGTCACTGGACTCCCACGTAGTCGACCACGGTTCGCTTCCCGGACCCGGTGGCTTAAAATTCACGCCGGGCGCATGTGCGTGCGTGCCCAAGATCCCGAGAGGAGAATGGAGGAGAAGGGATTGCAGCATGACCATCCCCCCGGGGGGTGATTTCTCGCTTTCTGTCTCTATGTCTCTCTCTGTCTGTCTGGCGAGCGCATGCGCCCTATAGCAAAAATCTCTCAAAAAAAAAAGAAGAAAAAATTTTAAAAAAGTATTCCAACTAATAAATGAAGTAGAAATTAGATAATTAGAACATCACCATTTATAACCACTAATCTAAGCACTGAGCATCAACAGCTGCTACTATCTCAAAAATAAAGACATCTAGATGTTATGTGCTTGATGATGAAAGGTCACATCACCTATAGTCTTGCACAGAAAAAGAAAATTGAATCTAAATTTGAACAAACCTCTAGAATGGGATTTCTTACCCTTGCACTAATGAACTTCAGAGCTGCGTAATGCCTTTCAATGGGGTCTATCCTGTGCACTGTAGGATTTTTAACATGATTATTGGCCTCTGCTTATTCGACACCAGTCGCACCACACACCCTGTTGTAAGAGTCAAAAATGTCTCCAAAGACTGTCAAATGTCCTCTCAGGAATGGAGGAAGTGTGCAAGTCACTGCTGGTTGAAAACCACTGCTCTCTAAATGCAAATGCCATTCCAAAAGCAAAACAGGACAGAAGACTACAATGAATAAAGCACATGGATGCAATCACCAAAATACCAACTATGGAAAAGGTTACCAATCAGCTGACCCAGATTCTTCAATAAATCTATTTCCAAGGAGAAAAAAAGGCAAGGATGGGGGAGTGGATATTAGATCAAAATATACTTGAAGACATACTATTTTTTAAAAACCAGCAAAACTAAACTGTGCACAGTTTAGTTTAGGCCCGCACAATTGACTGATAAAACTATAGATAAATGGAAGAAATTGATTACTATAATAGTCCAACAGGGAGGAAGATGGTGGTTGAGGCTGGACTGGGACACATGATTGGTCAAGGACCTTCTTAGTTAACTTATGAGATTCTATTTCTTGACTTGGGTGGCATTTAAAGAGTGTTGACTTTGTAATAATTCATTAAATCTTATATTTTTTTATTCCATTTTCTGTGTCTATGTATTGCCAGTAAAAAAATCTTAAATAAATGAGTAAAAAACAATAAACAGAAGAATACTTCTTCCTCTCTCTTTCACTTGAGTTGAAGTTCTGTGGGAATTGTCCTTGAATGAGAACTTGGAATTTATTACATTCAGGTCGATTCTATGTTCCCTCAGCTCAGAGGTGTAAATCCTCATCACTGCTTCAAAAACAACTTGGAGAAATCATAGCAGGACTTATTATAACCCTACACAAGCCATATGTATGATGTCCATATTTTGGCCTACTGTTGAAAGAATGTCTTGTGTCAAATCAGCAGATACCTACCAGGGAGCCAGTTGTGATCCAGGCGGTCTGCCAGGCACTGTGAGGGAAGCAAATGTAAAGCAGCCAAGTCTTGGCAAATGTGAACAAAGCTCATGAGAACTGCGTGGGCTGAGAAGAGATTTGTGGGACAATGATTTTACAATGATTTGCAGGCCCAGTAGAGAGAGACACTCCACAGGTGTACCTTCTTTCTTGCAAGAGATATGCTCCTGAAGAGTTCTGTGATGATTAATTTTTTATAAATTCAATTAAATTTTCTCATTGACTTACATTATAATCAGAGAGTGGCTTTATCTACATTTTGGATTAATCTTCAACCAGCGATGGCTCCCAACAGTTTAAGTTTCCCTGCTTTTCTATCAAGTAGTTAATAGTTTATAAACAAACATTTAAAGGCACTATTTAAGGGAACCCTTGAGTGAATCCTTTTCAACAACAAAGGATTCTTTGGTAACATTAATAAATAATCATTAGATTGGAGGTTCATCAAGCTTTCTTAGAGTAAAGTATACCTACACACAACACTCTCGCAATGTCCTTTGATTTTCTTGCAATTACATCTCTTCACCTAAGGATCAGAGTTCATTGTGTGTGTGTTTTAGGACATAGTATTTGGAAAAGCATTTTGCCCAGAGAATCATAGGAAACAGTAATAAACATAGCTCATATCACTGAGTTATGTGATGCAACAGGGCCTTGGCTTTCATGCCTCAGTTAAAAATTACACAATAAAAACAAAATGCTACTAAATCCAGGAGAGGAGTAATTTGAAATAACTGGCCCACTGGTTGGATTCTTTGGGTCAGAAGATGTTCAAGCTGCTCACTTCAGAACTATCCCTTGAGAAGTGGGCTACCTAGAAACCTCATATAGGTCACCAGAAAACTGGGACTGAGGATGGCATTCACCAGCCCCACCTTTCCCATCTGTGTCACCACTTCTCAGCCCAGCTCCACATGACCCCACCTGTTTGCCTGCCATGATTCCTTCTTGCTTCCATGTTTCTCCTGTCAGCATTCAAATCGTACTCACCCCCCTGATAATTTCTGGGCACGCCAAACAGATGTGATCCTCGGTGCTGATAGCACGGAAGTCCAACACACTTCACATTGATTAGGTCACACTTAGATTAGAATGACAGGAGCTGCCCAAGCTGCTGCAGAATAGTAAAACTCTAGGACCACTAATGCTTCTCAGTTGGTTTAGGTGAGGTTGCTTTTGCACTTCATCTTCACTAGGATTTGTGAACCAGTTTTTAATATAATAGCTCACCCTGCTGGTTACACATCCCAAAGAAATGTGATTTACGATGAGTCTTGGTCTGACTAGCTCTGTTACTTCTGATTAAAGACCTCATTTATTTTGCAGTAAATGAGTAAGGGTTAGTTCACTTGTTTTACTTTTGGTGACAAGAAGATAACTGATAATTGGTTTATTTAGAAAATATACTAGAAATAAAACATGGAATGCAGCACAGAAGAATAAATCAAGAGTCAGTTTTATTGTACAAAGGAAAGCAATGCTCTTGCCAAATCAATTATTTCCCATGGCTTATAGAACTGCTTCCCAAGGAATAGACACTGTTTTACACACTGTGCTCCAGAAGCTTTATCGGTAAGGCATGCATACAAATGTAGTGATATGGCCTTGTAGTTACAATTCTGGAATACTCATGGAATTCTTCCCCTTATTGAGAAGCATTTCACTATAGTCATTGTGGTCAGCAAAACTAGAAAAAGATTCTCAGTGACCTACACTGTTATAATCTCTTCCCTTTGAGTTTGAGCAAGATCTTTTTTTTTTTTTTTGGAGAGGTTTTTGCTATAGGGCGCGTGCACTCGCCAGACAGACAGAGACAGAAAGAGAGATAGAAAGTGAGAAATCACCCCACAGGGGAGATGGCCACACCACAATCCCTTCTCCTCCATTCTCCTCTCGGGATCTTGGGCACGCACGCACACGCACCTGGCGTGAGTTTTAAGCCACCGGGTCCGGTACGCAAACCACAGTCGACTACATGGGAGTCCAGCGACATAGCCATTACGCTAACTGCTGGTCCCAGTTTGAGCAAGATCTTGAAACTGCACCTAACAAATAGAATGTGGCAAAGGTGGAGGAGTTTTACAGATGTAAAGTCTCTAATTAGTTGAATTCATTAATCAAAAGGAAGATTACCCAGGATAAACCTGAACTAATCACGTGATGTGGTTAAAAGATAGTCTAGAAGTCAGAGGCTTGAAAACAGCAGCAAACTCTCTCCCCCTGCCATTGACTTTGAAGAAGTAAGCCTCCATGAATTCTACAGTCTTAAAGAAATTAATTCTGCCAACAACCACATGAATCTGAAAATGCAACCTTCCCTAGCAGAACCTCCAGAGGGAACTCAGCCTCACCAACATCTGATTACAGGCTTGTGAGACTCAGAGCAGAGAACTGAGCTAATCTGTGCCCAGAGTTATGACCTACAGAAACTTTAAGATAATGAATGGCTTTTTTTAAGTTTTTGTTTTGTTTTGTTTTTGCCATAGGACATGTGCACTCGCCAGAGAGGAGAGAGACAGAGGAGAGAGACAGAGAAGAGATATTAAAAGAGAAAGTGAGAAATCACCCCCAGGGGGATGGCCATGCCACAATCTCTTCTCCATTTTCCTCCTTGGATTTTGGGCATGCACGCACATGCACCCAGGTTAATTTTCTTTCTTTTATTTTTTTGTATTTATTTATTTATTTTGGAGAGGTTTTTGCTATGGGGTACATGCACTCACCAGAAAGACAGAGAGAGACCGAGAGACAGAAAGTGAGAAATCACCCCCCAGGGGGGGATGGCCATGCTGCAATCCCTTCTCCTCCATTTTCCTCTCAGGATCTTGGGCATGCATACACACGTGCCCGGTGTGAGTTTAAGCTGCTGGGTCTGGGACTCAAACCGAAGTCAACTACATGGGAGTCTAGGGACATAGCCGTTACGCCAACTGCTGGTCCCAGCACCTGATTTAATTTTCAAGCTGCCAGGTCTAGGATTCAAACTATGGTTGGCAATGTGGGAGTCCAGTGTCTTAACCACCAGGCCACCTGCTGGCTCCATGGCTTGAGGTTTAAGCCTCTAAATTTGTGATAATTTGTTATGCAGCAATAGGTAACTAATACATCCATGAAGAATCCTCAATAGAATAGAAGCCAACTGCTAAAAGAATCTGTAACATATGAGAGTCGGTGAGCTGAGAAACAAAGAAATAAGAGCATCACAAATTAGAACAAGTGCTTCCACTCATACCTACCCCTTCTAGTTTTCCACGTCTAACAGCAAAGGATCTAGAAGAAGGGATAAGACCTAATATATATTTCCAAAAGGTCTTCCCTACCCCAGCATTGTGGACTGAGTACAGACCATCATTCTGTGCCTACCTTGTCCTTGCAAAGAGCCCACATGTACAACCTCTAAGTGCACAGAGAAGAAGAAATGGGATAGTCCTCCAAAGAAATGGGAAAACTCTAAACTTGGTAGGTAACTGTGAGTCTCAAACTGAAAAACACACCAATGTCAAAATCAATCACCAAGGGCAAGAAAAAAAAAAAATACCAAGAAGAGCAATGGGGATAACAAAGCAGCTAATGCCAATGGTGTCCATAACTGAAAAGAAGAGGCTTAATGGAAAGAAAAAGACAGGATGATGGCCCACAGCAGTCCTGTGCCCAGAATTTGTCAATAAATAAATCTATGGCTCAGTGAATAAGAATTAAAATAAGAGGATTTAAATCACACTGTAGCCCATAACTATGTACAACTATTACATGCCAATTCAAAATTATAAGAGGGTCATACAATGGTGCAGTGGTAGATCATGATGCTCTGTGAGGCAATCCCACGTGGGAAGGTTTACAGTTCAATACCAGAGACCTTCCCAAGTACACCATGCATGTGCTTGCTCATCACCGGCACTGGCTGAAGGCTGGAGATGGATTGTGGTGTCAGACACTTTTGGGGGGGTGCTGTATCTTCCTGTGTGTGTGTATGTGTGTGTGTGTGTGTGTGTGTGTCTGTGTGTGTCTGTGTGTCTGTGTCTCTCTTTCATTTTGTCTCTCTTACTCATGGAAGACATAAATAACTTTTTTAAATTATAATTTAAAAAAGAAAAGGGCTTACACTGCAAAACAACAAGACTTGAGAGAAAAATGTATAACAATGAAAAGCAAGGACAAAAGACAGTGTCAGAGAAATTCTTGATGCAAAAAGCCATCAGAGTTGATGCAGCCTTGGAGCAGCAGCTCTCAAAGATGCCACAGCCACATCCCCTGGGAGCTTGTTAAAGGTACAAATTCTCTGGCCTCACCCCAGACCTACTGAATCAGAAATTCTGATAATGGGCCCCAGCAATAGGGTTAAAAGTTCTCCATAAAATTCTGTCACACATTTAAGTGTAAGAACCACTGACCTAGAGAAACAAAGGAATCTTGTGAGGATGGTTAAAAAGTAGAAGAGGGGGCTGCCTCTGTGGCCCAGTAGTTAAAGCAGCTGATCCCACATGGCCAACCTCACAATGTAAGTCTAGGACCTGGCAACATGAAGAACATGTCGGGGGCCTCATGCATGCCCAAAATATCAAAAGGAAAGAGAGATGGAGAAGAAGGGATTGAACCATGACCATTCGCCATGGGGGATGCTTCTCCTCTCCCTCTCTGTCACTGTCTGGCAAACACACAAGCCCTTTAGCAAATAGACAAACAAATAAATCCAAACATGAGAGGGTAGATGGCAGCACAACAGTAAAGCAACACTCTGTGAGGCTGACCCACATGGAAAGGTTCTGGATTCACATCCAAAGACATTCCTGACCACACTAGCCATGCGGGTGGCTATGACCCAGGGCTGGTAATGGCTAGGGGTGGATCATGATATCAGGACCCTGTTGGAGGTGCCTCATCCATTCCTCTCTCTTGGGAAATAAATTAACTTTTTTTAAAAAGCTTAAAGTTCATAACCCTGGCTGCACATTAAAATCAGCAGAGGAACTTTAAAATCGCTAATGGCCAGGCCAATTAGTGTGAGGTGGAGACCAGGCATCCAAATTATTTACCAACTCTCTAGGTGGCTCAAATATGTAACCAGGACTGGGAAGCGCTGATGTAAAAGGTGAAGCACTATGGGAGGACATCATTCAAGACTGCTACATAAGTGACTTCTAAAAGAAAGTTTGACTCTTCACAATATGGTGTTCTGCCTCCAACGTATTCACACATATATTCCCAGCTGTCAACACTGCAATGCTTTTGCAGAGGGGAGAGAACTTGCTTTTATTTCAGTGGCACAGAAAAAAGAATCAGCAGCCAACCCTTTTCACAGTGCCTGCTCATCCTTCAAGATGGCTTTGCGCAAGCAACCTTTCCTTCCCTGCTCTCAGTATATGGGGTGCCCCTGGGACAGTGAAGAAACCAGCAACACTTTCTTCTCCTTGCACTGGAAGCAGCCACCATAGGGTCATTGGCACACTTGCCCCCTAGACCTCCCTCAGGTCCTCCACACACAGGCAGATGCAAAACAACAACAACAACAAAAATTTCAACTTTAAGCTGCACAGTCCCTCAGCTACTCTCTGAGATCATCTCCTAAACCTGACAGGTGAATTCGGGGCTCCTGTGGGAGAGGAAAGGGAGTGCTGGCCCTAGGCCAACTGGGAGGGGCAATAAAAGAGGTTTTTGACTGCTTGGAAGCATACAATCTGCTCCCCCTACCCAGAACTCATTTTGACTAAGTCCACTTAAGCCAATGGGTGAGAAGAAACATTGAGGAAAGTTTGAGTCTCAAGATAGAAACTATAAATGCTTAAATTTTCCAAGAACATGACAATCTATGTAGTTGTGTGCATCTTATAAGTAGACTCTGTCCCAGTTCCACACATGTGCATAGGGCCTTTATAGGTATGCCTAGTGGTGACACGATTGGGCAGATTCACATTATACAGATGACAAAGAGGAACAAAAAACAATGCCTTGTCCAGCGCTTCAGAATGCAATATGAAATAGATGACAAATGACAATGGTAACTAGACTCACCACTGGAAATTTAAGTTCTCCAAAAAGCTCAAGCAAGCATGCCTTTAAAATGTTAGTAGAGAGGACAGCAGGTGGCGTAGTGGCTAAGGTGCTGGACTCCCACATGGCTGACTGCACTTTGAGGCCTGGACCTGCCAGCTTGAAAATCATGCCAGGCTGCCTGGTGCATGTGTGTGCATGCCCAAAAATCTAGGAGGGAAAAGGAGGAGAATAGACTGCAGCATGGCCATTCCCCCCTGGGGGGGAGGGTGATATTTCTCACTTCCCTTCTGTTTGTATCTCCTCGGTGGTGAGAACATGCACCTTATGGCAAAAACCTTAAAAAAATTTTTTTAAAGTCTGGAAGAATCTCCAGATATTTCATAATCTGTAAGCAAGTTGCCTCAATGAAAATGTCCAAGAGCAGTCCAGGGTTGGATGTCAGAGCACAAAAAAGAGACAGGCAGATGGAGTATGAGACCTTACTTACATTTTTCAGGAATGGATTAGACAAGTTCTCAGGGTAGGCACTGCTATCTGAGCAGTGGTTCTCAGCTGGAGTTGATTTTGTCCCCACAGGACATTTGGCAATGTTCAGAAACATATTTGGATTTTACAGCAGAAGAGAAGGGTGCTACTGGCATCTAGTGGGTTGAAGCCAAGGGTGCTGCTGAACATCCTGTGATGGGCAGGACAGCTCCGCACACAGAGAATGACCTGCTCCCAGGTCATTAGTGTCAAACTTGAGAAACCCTAACCTAATGAAATGCCCCTTAAAAAACAGTGGAGGACAAAAATACAGATGGATTTTTCATAAGGCA
Source organism: Tupaia belangeri chinensis (assembly GCF_000334495.1). Classification (NCBI taxonomy): domain Eukaryota; kingdom Metazoa; phylum Chordata; class Mammalia; order Scandentia; family Tupaiidae; genus Tupaia; species Tupaia belangeri. Next base: position 1,061,276 of record NW_006160117.1, on the reverse strand, counting down.
CCAGATTCTATCCCCAATTTCCATTAGCATCCCAGAACAGAGTTGTTCTCAAAAGACAGTCAGGTAAATTAATTGTGACAGATTACCACGCCCACTTGCTCTCAATGTCTAAATCACCAAGGACATTTAATTGTCTAGATTCTTTATCAAATATTTTCAGGAGTAAAAGCCCCATAGCCTCTCCACCAGAAACTTGTTCCAATGCTTGTCCTCCTAATGGACAAAATGTTAGGTTGAATCATTTGAAATTGCCAATATTTTATTGATTTTGACCTTCAAAATGGCAGTTTCGGCCCAGCAGCAGTAGCACATGCTAGATGCTGCTGCTTGGCAGGCTGAGGCCACGGGAGGCCCAGGTTCAATTCTTAGGCCATTATAAAAAGCCAGGTAGAGTTGCATATTCCAGCTACTTAGGAAATGACATGGAGGACAATGACACAGGGAGACTGTCTGAAACACACACGTGCTACCCCCAAAAAAGTGACAATTGCATGTGGTTCAACCTAATATTATTCCTTTCAACAAAAATATTCCCTAGGTTTAGAAGTCATTTGTCTGTGTTGGGACCAGCAGTTAGCGTAATGGCTATGTCGCTGGACTCCCATGTAGTCAACCACGGTTTGAGTCCCAGATCCGGTGGCTTAAACTCACGCAGGGTGTGTGTGCGCGTGTGCCCAAGATCTCGAGAAGAGAATGGAGGAGAAGGGGTTGCGGCATGACCATCCCCCCTGGGGGGTGATTTCTAGCTTTCCATCTCTTGGTCTCTCTCTGTCTGTCTGGTGAGTGCACGTACCCTAAAGCAAAAACCTCTTCAAAAAAAAAAAAAGAATTATTTTATTTGATTTCATTCATTCAATCAATCATTTTAATTTGGCCGGAGAAGGAGAGAGAAAGAGGGAGGAGAAGGAGAGGGAGAAAGAGACAGAGAGAGAAAGTGAAATTTGCCAAGTTCAGGACTTGAACCACTGATGGTCATGTGGGAGTCCAGACCCCTTAACCATCATGCCACCTGATGGCCCTGGGAATGTACCAGCAGGGTTTTGAGAGACTCATGCTATGCAGATTCTAGGATACTATGATACATAGTCATTTTCCAATTCCACTTTCCTTTGGATCACAAGAACTTTTACTGTAATTGAGCGAATACTTCGGGTGTGTTTCCAGAAGGGTTCCTTAGCCTCTGAGTCTCAGTCAGTAGGATGAAAGGAGAAGCCTGGGGAATTTCCAAGGTCCCCTTCTACTCTAATTTTAGATGTTTCCAGAGGCTATTTTCAGCCTCCAAGTTTTTCAAAGCTAGACTAACTAGCTTTCTGATCTAGAGCTGCATGATAAAAGCTATTTGCCTCAGTATATCCTACTGTTTATACTGGGCTTATTGACCACAAGGTTCGGTGGCATTTGTGATGAGTTATCAATTGTGTTTTTAGACCATTCAATGGTTTTTCTAGAGGTTCTAAAAAAAACCTCACTGAATGTATATATATATGTACATATATGTGTATATATACTTACATGTGTGTTTACTCATACATGCATGTATACATACCTCTCCAAAAAAAAAAAAAGTCATTTGTATGTGTGTGTGTGTGTTGATTCGTCACTCAGCAACCAAAAAAAATTTTTTTGGTGACTATGATACTTAACCATCTGGTATCTGATAGACACCTCCCTCCCCACCCCCCACTTCCTACCCACATCCTTCACACCCACATTAAGTTTTTTTTTATTCCTTATAGAGAGCATGTACATGCAAAAAAGAGACGGAGGAGCACCCTCCTTAGGGTCCACTTACACTGCAACCCCCTGCCTTCAGTCCTTCAGCCTGTCAGATCTGGGCACTCATGCACATGCCCAGCATGTTTCCAACTGACCAGGCCAAGAATTCCAACTGGGAGGACCAGCAGTTAGCGTAATGGCTATGTCGCTGGACTCCCATGTAGTTGACCGCGGTTCGCGTACTGGACCCGGTGGCTTAAAACTCACGCCGGGTGCGTGTGCGTGCGTGCCCAAGATCCCGAGAGGAGAATGGAGGAGAAGGGATTGCGGCGTGACCATCCCCCCTGGGGAGTGATTTCTCGCTTTCTGTCTCTATGTCTCTCTCTGTCTGTCTGGCGAGCGCACGCACCCTATAGCGAAAACCTCTCAAAAAAAAAAAAGGAAAAAAAAAAGAATTTCAACTATGGTCTCCACATAGAATTTGGCTTCCCTTAAGAATAATTTTTCTAGAGAAAGAGATGACCAAGAGTGGGTGTTAGGACAGCTCTGTTACACAGTGATAATGCACTACTTGAGACACACCAATCCCACGTGCTGACCGCTGTTTGCATCTCCAGCCCTCTTGGCCTGAAACTCACTGGGCAAGTATACTAGTGTCCAGGATTCAACAAGATAAAGGACTAGAGGAAAGGAATTATGGCAAGAACAGATCCTGTGAGGGTCCTCATCTCTCTCTTCTCTCTCACTCTCATGTACACATGCACTCTATCATGAATAAAGAAGAAAGTAAGTGGGGTTTTTTTGTTTTTTTGTTTGTTTGTTTGTTTGTTTTGCATTTTCTACTGCAGTTTCATTTTATCCTATGGGGAAGAGCTAAAATAAAGTTAATACCTGAGAAGACTTGAAAGAAGAGCCCAGAAGATCTAGCTGTCTTTGGTCTTATTTTCGACTACACTATGGTTTATTTAAAACAGGCCTTACCCTATTCTAAATAACCTGACCTCACATTGCTGCTGCATGTTCAAAAGAAGAGGGAGCTCACAGTTATTAAAATACTGTGATGTGCCAAGCACTGAGCTATGAGCTTTCACATGTATTATCAGTTGAATCTCCCAAACTAGGCTATGAGAAAGGAATTCCTACTCCATTTCACAGACAATAAAACTAAGGCAGCTCAACAACATTAAACCACCTTTGGTATCAGTATTTATGAGTCAGGATTATCAATATATCTGTCAGACACCAATGCCCACACTGTGACCATTACCCTAAGCAGACTAAAGTTCTGCAGTGGTTAAGAGTTTCCAAGTAACCACCTGAGATGTATGTTACATTGTTAGAAGTGAATTTGCCTGTCCCCATTATCTCTACTCTGTACCATAGTGGAGGGCCTGCTTATCAAAACAAAAGCAAAGTTCTTTTCTTATCAATACAAAAGCAATTAACTATTGATGATGACATGTATAGTATTCTTAACTGGACACGTCTGAGAAGTATTTCATGTTGGGTAAAGTCTTTTTACAAGCAAAATGATAAATGGTGATTGAATGTTTAAAAAAACTGGAATAATAATCTGGAAAAAATGAAAAGCTATGGGATGATGATGATAGGGATTTTAATGTCTTTGTATTGACTGATATGCATGATATTCCTTCTGGAAAAAGAAATGTAATACACTGTAACATTATATGTGATCCAATGTAATATAAACAAGATTATGATAACAATTTTAAAAATTTTTAAAAAGCAAAATTATTTTCTCTTAAGACATCAGCAGCATCTTATTTCAGGATTTAAAAAAAAAATAAAAACAGTCAATAAAACTGAATGTGAGCTTTTTTTTTCCCCACAAGAGTCTTGCTATATCTGTTCTCAGCTGAAAATATTATCCATTGCTTTTCATTCAGCTCTTTCATTAAACAACATAAATTCACTGATTAAAGATGAACTCATATGTATTCTTGTCTTCCCAAAACATTGCTTAATGTACTTAAAATTCCCTTCTTGGTTTAAAAAAAATGGTGGGGAGGGCAGCAGGAGCAGATCTGTGCAGGTGAAGGGGTGAGCTGCGGCCACCTTGTGGCTAATTGCTGAAGGGAACGCGTCTCTGATTACAGAAAGGACAAAGGCAGAATGTGCTCCCTGCAGCCCCTGGCATCTGCAAACTTGCTTCCTGTTCTTACTTCATTTCTGGGTGCAGATAATGGGTATCTATTGAACAGAGCCATTCTCTCTATAAGGGGAGACAAAAGCAGCATGGCTTCGTCAAGTTCTACAGCCGTTACCTTTTCAAAGCCTCATAGCTTCAAGTGTTAGATGCAATCTCTAAGGAGCATTTACAGGCAAATCAAATTTTCTTCTACAGGCTGCTAAGGCTTTAAATTCTGCTCATCACTGGGTGCCACTTTTCTTCTTCTAGAATAGCTATGTTCTATTTGCCTACAATCTCGAATAAGAATATATTGTGTACATGCTCTTCCTCAAATATATCCATTTGCTTCTAAATGGCAGTTTAGAGAATCACTGTACCTCTGTGGAAAGTCACTGCTCGTGAGAAAAAGAGAATCTGGCTTCTGCCACACTCCATCACTGACTAGCTATATGACTTTAACTTGTTCCTTATGTGTAAAACAAGGGATTATAAAATCAGTATATTTCACCTATTTTTAGCCATGGAACCCTTCTTTTCCAAAAAGAGGCTCCAGAACCCTAATATACCAAAGTAATCAAAATGTAGCTGCAATGGCTAAATCTGGATAGGCAAGCTAGATTCATCTACCACCACGATCTCCTCTTCCCTCCCCCACCTTGGTCCCTAACTCACCTCTGTCAAATCCTGGGTGTCAGAAGTTGAAGACAATTTATTGGACCAAGCAATTTCTGAAGTCTCTTTACAACCTAAGTGTCGATCAGGCTAATTGGCCAAAGTTTTAAAAAGGCAAACATTTAATGAAGACACTTTATAGACATACGTCCAACCTTTCAGCTTGGAAAAGATTACGCACACTGAGCAATTAGAGAACAATTTAATTCTCTACATTAAGTTATGCGCCCCTGGCTCAGACTACAAGAGAAGGTCCTTTGAAGAGCACTAGATGAATCACTCTTACCAAGTACCCAGAGTGCTTGTGGCCCAGGCAGAATCTCTGATTATTTCCTCCAGTTCCCATCTCCATTGGCCTTATGGCCGTAGCTTCAGGCCGTGCGGGTGTGAACTGGGTACCAGATAAGGCTGGATCCATCAGCATTGATCTCCACTCAGAACTGTGCCTGTGCTGCTGCCTCCTTTGATCCCAGTGAGTTCCTTACTCAACTGACAACAGCTGCCTGTATTAATGGCTGTTTTCCTGCCTGAATGATAAAATGTGTTTGCATTTGCCCTTTAGCCCCCAAACCTAATTACATATTGAGTGATCTAAGGTGGGGAGAATCATTATCTTGATGGGCTATGACACCCCAATTGAGGACTTAATATGACAACAAAGTCAACAGAGACTTGATGGAAATTAGCAAAATGTATTCATTTAGAAAGATATCTACCACAGAAGAAAATTTAAAATACTTTTTGAAAAAAAAAAACTAATTAATTTAATAATTAATTCAGGCAGATTTTATTGAACATCAACTCTGGTCCAGACACCATGTTAGGTGCCAAGGATACCGTAAAGGGTAAGACATTGTCACTGCCCTCAAGTCACTCAGTCAAGTCCCTCCTACCACTCGAGTAAGGGAATAAGTAGTGCTCACTTCGGAAGCACATATACTAAAATTGGAATGATACAGAGAAGATTAGCATGGCCCTTGTGCAAGGATGGCACACAAATTCGTGAAGTGGTCCATATTTTTAAAAGTACCATAACTGAGGTGAATGAAGTTCAGAAGGGTTACAAAGGCTTGAGTTTCTAGCTCAGAATGGAAAGGTGGGGGAGGGGAGGTTAAAGGATGATGTGGCAAAGGTTGTTTATCTTTCAATCCCTGTGGCAGAAACTGAGCATTCTTTTAGAAATACACAGCTGCATTACGTTTTTCATTCTCCCTTACAGATTGTAGTTAGATATTGCCACATGACCAAGTTCCGAAGGGGAGAAGTGATATGCACCATTTCCATACCTGGTGCATCAAAACCCTGTCACACTTAATCCTCATCCTCTTTCCCCACCCACCCTCTGAATGGAAAGAACTCAAAAGACCTAGAAGGAGAGTGGATCCACAGGATGAGCAAAGCTGTGATCCCTGAATGTAATGAGGAATGACAAAGTCAAACGCTCTGCATATTTAAATTTCTGAATATAAAAAGCCCACCCAACTGATTATTCTTTAGAAAAGCTACATTCATGGGAGGTTAAAAAACCTCTACATTTCTGGTTCATCCTTGAAACACCCTTTAAGCTCTATTTGTTGAAGGAGGTAATGGGAGATGTTTAAAATTCCAGTAACCGAGAACTTCTGGCACTAGAAAACTTCACTGACCACTCATGACTTTATTCATAAAGCCATGTGAAATCTTTGAAAGGTTTTATACAAAGACACAGCACAATCAGATTTGCTTTACAGGAAGATTTCTCTGGTGGTCATATGGAGCATAGATGGAGAAGTGAGACAAGAGTGGGAGCAAAGAGAATGAAAAAGAGGTTTTGCCATAGTAAAGACAAAAAAAGATACATATTTGAACTAAACCATTAACAGAAAGGATATAGAGCAAGTAAAGACCCATTAGAACATGGATGAGTGAGACAGTAGAGTCGGGAGCCATACATAACTTTGTATTCCTAACTTTTGTGAGGTTTTACACAAAGGAAAGGAACACAGACAATGATAGTTCAGGGCAGGGGCAGGTTAGAGAGCATTTTTCATACACAAAGTCTGATATCTAGGTAGAACCATCTAGAAGATAGTTGGATAAATAGTCCTGGAACTCAGAAAAGATTTATCAATGGAAGCTTATATTTGAGAATCACATTATTAATGCCATTGACTTTAATGAGGTGGTCCAAGAAGAATATGTAAATTAAAAAGGTTAAAACCCACATTTAAGAGAGGGTGGAAACCCCTCTAGAGTGAGTGAGCCAGCAAAGTTGAATCCTCAGTCCCACACTCCCTTCTGTCTCTTGCAGTATGCACATCTCACAATGAGGATAATGACTCTGGTGTTTAACGATCCATAGTTCACGTTATGGTGTGTTCCCTAAACACGAACTACTTAATTGCCAAAGAAACAACCATCTGCCCCTACACCAGAGGGAAATGCTTGAGGTGTTGGATCAGCTACTGAAAGCCTCCAATTTCTAGTCACTCTTTAAATTTGGAGACTTCCTAAAAGATTTTTCAAGGATGAACCAGAAATGTAGAGGTATTCACCTTGCAACACTCACTTGAATGTAGCTGCTTTTCTAAAGCATAATCTGTCAGGTGGGCTTTAAATATTCAGAAATTTTAATATGCAGAGCCTTTGCCTTAGTCATTCCTCCAAGAATCCATCCAAATTAAATAATCCTAATATATATTGTACATTAATATTTACACATGAAGATGTCCACTGTAGTGCTATTTATAATAGTAAAGATTTAAGAAAATCCATGGGGGTCAAAGGATGGCACAGTGGTAATGTGAGGCCCTACAAGACTGACACACATGGGACAATTCTAGGTTCTCATCCAGAGAATTATCTCTTTTTTTTTTTAGAACAAGATCTTTGCTATAGGGCATATGCACTGACCAGAGAGACAGAGACAGAAAGCAAGAAATAACCCTCCAGGGGGGTTTGGCCATGCTGCAATCCCTTCTCCTCCATTCTCCTCTCGGGATCTTGGGCATGCACACACATATGGCCAGCATGAATTTTAAGCCACCAGGTCTAGGACTTGAACTGTGGTTGACTATGTGAGAGTCCAGCGACATAACCATTATGCCACCTACTAGTCCCTCATCCAGAGAATTCTCTAAACACACCAGGCATGTGTGTGTTCACGCACTGGGGCAGGCTGAAGCTAGGGGTGGGTTACAGCATCAAGTCCCTATTGGAAGTGCCTGTGCACTTCCATCTCTTGTCACTCATGGAAGAAATAAATAAAATAAACTTTTTAAAAAGGGGGCAGACAGTAGTGCAATGATAAAATGAGATGCCCTAAGAGGCTGACTCACATGAGAAGATTCTAGGTTCACATGTGGAGTCCTTCCTGAATACTCAAGATACATGCATGCCCATAATTATCTGGGGCTGGTCGAGGCTGGGGGGTAGATCATGGCATTGAGAGTCTGTTGAGGGTTCTCTCTCCCCGACCCCTTCTCTCTCTCTCTCTCTCTCTCTCTCTCTCTCTCTCTCTCTCTCTCATTAAATAATAAATGAACATCATCAACAATAGAAAAGTCAGAGTCCAATTATTGAGATTAAGTAAACTGTTGTCATTATCATGTCTTTATTTATTCTAAATGAACTATATTGCCATTTTAAAAAGTGAGAGAGAGAGAGACCGGGTGGGGAAGAGAAGCCAGAGGAAAGCTGAAAAAGAATGTTCGGAGAGGTAAAGGAAGAACCAAGGGAGAGTTACAATGCAGAAACCAGAGAATGAGTTTAACAAAGCTTTTAAAACACTTTCAGCAAGGTTAAATTCAGTGAAATAAAGTAAGAACTGAAAAGTATTGTGACTGTAAAACTCAGGGCCTAATCAGGAAAAGAGAAACTACTCCAGGGATATCCATCAGCTCAGGCTATCAAAACAATATGCCATAGCTCTTTTTCGTGGTGACTTGGAGGAGGTCAGCTGCTTCAAGATGAAGCTGAATATCTCCTTCCCAGCCACGGGCTGCCAGAAACTCATTGAAGTGGACGATGAACGCAAACTTTATACTTTTCATGAGAAGCGTATGGCCACAGAAGTTGCTGCTGACGCTTTGGGTGAAGAATGGAGGGGTTATGTAGTCCGAATCAGTGGTGGAAATGACAAACAAGGTTTCCCCATGAAGCAGAGTATCTTGACACACGGTTGTGTCCACCTGCTACTGAGTAAGGGACATTCCTGTTACAGACCAAAGAGAACTGGAGAAAGAAAGCACAAATCTGTTCAGGGTTGCATTGTGGATGCCAATCTGAGCATTCTCAACTTGGTTATTGTTTAAAAAGGAGAGAAAGATATTCCAGGACTGACTGATACTACCGTGCCTCATCTCCTGGGGCCTAAGAGAGCTAGCAGAATCCGAAAACTTTTCAATCTCTCTAAAGAAAATGATGTCCACCAATATGTTGTAAGAAAGCCCTTAAATAAAGAAGGTAAGAAACCTAGGACCAAAGCACCCAAGATTCAGTGTCTTGTGACTCCCCATGTCCTGCAACACAAACACCGGTGTATTGCTCTCAAGAAACAACATACTAAGAAAAATAAGGAAGAGGCAGCAGAGTATCCTAAACTTTTGGCCAAGAGAATGAAGGAGGCTAAAGAAAAACGCCAAGAACAGATTGTGAAGAGATGTAGGCTGTCCTCTCTGAGAGCTTCTACTTCTAAGTCCGAATCCAGTCATAAAATAAGATTTTTATGAGAAAGAAATAAGATCAGATAAAAAAAAAAACATAGATTGGGTGGCTTAAACAACAGAAATTTATTTTCTCACAGTTTTGGGTGCTGAAAGTTCAAGAACAGGGTGATGGCATGGCTAGGTTTTGGAAAGAGCTTCTATTTCTGGCTTACAGCTGGCGTCTGCTTACTGTGGTTTCTACAGCTGGGGAAGAGAGAAAGCTCTGCTATGTCTCTAATGCCATCATGGGACCCCATTCTCATGACTTCATCTAAACCTGATTACCTCACAATGGCTCCATCTCCAAGTACCATCATATTGCAGGTTAAGGCTTCAACATATGAATTTGAGGCAGGGGTGGGAGAAATAATTCAGTCCATAGTATCAGGTACTTCAAACAAAGAGAATATGAGGCAGAGAAGTGGTAACACAAGTGATGGAAAAGCTGAGAAGCCAAATAGGGAATGATAAGCCAATTCAGGGATTATCAACAACAAGAAGCCACCATCATTCCCAGGAGTGCAAGACAATGAGAGGAGAGATGTTACCTTAGCCCAGAACTGGGGTGACCACAGGTAAAGTTGGAGCACTGTGTGGTTGCCCTAAAGTAACTAATACCACAGAACAACGGGCTCTGTGAAGGAGGTAGAGCCAAAAAGAAGACACAGTCACCACCAGACATAAGACCTGAAGTACAAAGAGAGACTGGAAGAAATACCCTGGCTCTTCTCCTCCTACACTCCAGTTTTCTACTAATGTACCCCATAGGCTGAACTCACCAGGAAGTCACAGGACATTGGTAGTTATTCCCTACAAAACAGAGTCAAGCAAGTGTAAGTGAAGAATGGGACTAGCAGATGGCGTAATGGTTATGTCACTGGACTCCCACGTAGTCTACTGCAGTTTGAGTCCCAGACCAGGTGACTTAAACTCACGACAGGAACGTGTGTGCATGCACCCAAATCCTGAGAGGAGAATGGAGGAGAAGGGATTGAGGTGTGGCCATCTCCCCTGGGGGGTGATTTCTTGCTTTCTGTCTCTCTGTCTTTCTCTGTCTGTCTGGCGAGCGCACGCGCCCTATAGCAAAAAACGCTAAAAAAAAAAAAAAGCGTGTATGTGTATATATATATATATATATATATATATATATATAGAGAGAGAGAGAGAGAGAGAGAGAGCGAGAGGTGTGTGTGTGTGTGTATGGTCCAGGGAGAATGTTTTAAGGGACCAAGTACTGAGGAGCTGCAGTCAACAGAAAGGGGGAAATGAAAGAATCATGACCCAGAGAAAAACATTTGACAAAAGATAGACCCAGAGAAGACCAAAGTAGACTTATAGAGAAGAAACTATGTTATTGGACATATTCACTCATTCAGTAAATATTTATTGGGTACCCACTATGTTCCAGGGACTGTTTTAAGTACTTGTGATACACCAGTAAATGGAACAAATAAAATTCCTGCCCTCATGCAGTTGGAATTCTAGTAAACAGAAAGACAGAAAAAAATTACTTGAGTATGAGTGAACTATAAGAGTATGTGAGAAAAAACTGAGAGGTCTTGATTAATCAAGGTAGGGTATGTTAACTGCTGCAACAAACAGTCTCAAAATTTCACTGGTCCCCAAAACATAAAGCCAAATGATTTTCAACAAAGGGTACCAGTCAATCCAGTGGGAAAAGGAAAACCTCTTTAGCAAATGGTGCTGGAAAAACAAGGTATCTACCTGCAGAAAGATGAATCTGAGCCCTTATCTCTCACCATTAACAAAAATCAACTCAAAGTGGATCAAAGACCTAAGATCTCAAACTATAAAAATACTGCTGGAAAACACTGGGGAAACTCTGGGAAATATTAGGGTAGGCAAAGATTTCAAATAAGACCCTCAAAGCACAGGCAATAATCTAAAAACTACACAACTGGAATTACATCACATTAAGAAGTTACTACAGCACAAAAGACACAGTAACTAGTGTTAACCTACAACCCTCAGAATGGGAGAACATTTTTGTAAACTGCCTCAGACAAGAGACTGATAACCAGAATACACAGGGAATGCAAGTGGCTCATCTGGGGGAAAAAAAATATTAATTCAACTAAAAGATGGGAGGACCAGCAGTTGGCATAATGGCTATGTCGCTGGAATCCCATGTAGTTGACCGCAGTTCGAGTCCCAGACCCTGTGGCTTAAATTCATGCCGGGCACGAGTGCATGCATGCCCAGGATCCCAAGAGGAGAGTGGAGGAGAAGGGACTATGGCGTGATCATCCCCCCTGGGGGGTGATTTCTCACTCTATATCTCTCTGTCTCTCTCTGTCTTTCTGGCGAGCACATGTGCCCTATAGCAGAAACCTCTCAAAAAAAAAAAAA
>NW_006160117.1:1046913-1049518 GCF_000334495.1 Tupaia belangeri chinensis | reverse complement strand
AAAACAAAATATGGGGGCCGGTAGGTGACATGATGGTTAAAGGCATTGGACTCCCACATGACTGACTGTGGTTTGTGTCCCAGACTTGTGGCTTACTTTCTCTCTCTCTCTCTCATCAAACTTGAAAATAATAATAATAAAGTAGAATAAAAAAAAATAGGGACCAGCAGTTGTCATAACGGCTATGTTGCTGGACTCCCATGTAGTTAACCACAGTTTGAGTCCTAGGCCCAGTGGCTTAAACTCACACCATGCATGTGTGCGTGCATGTCCAAGATCCCGAGAGGACAATGAAGGAGAACGGATTGCGGCATGGCCACCCACCTTGGGAAGTGATTTCTCGCTTTCTCTCTCTCTGTCTTTCTGGTGAGTGCATGCATCCTATAGCAAAAATCTCTCCAAAAACAAAAAATAAATAAAAATAATTCTTTAAAAAAAAGTTTATTTTTAAAAAAAATGCTGGTTCCAGTTTTTTTTTGCATGTCCAAGATCCCGAGAGGACAATGAAGGAGAACGGATTGCGGCATGGCCACCCACCTTGGGAAGTGATTTCTCGCTTTCTCTCTCTCTGTCTTTCTGGTGAGTGCATGCATCCTATAGCAAAAATCTCTCCAAAAACAAAAAATAAATAAAAATAATTCTTTAAAAAAAAGTTTATTTTTAAAAAAAAAAATGATAAGTGCTGGTGGGGATATGGTGAAAGGGGAACTCTCCTACATTGTTGGTAGGAATGTAAATTGGTTCAGCCATTGTGGAGAACAATATGAAGGTTCCTCAAAGATCTACACCTAGAACTACCATATGATCCAGCAATTCCTCTCCTGGATATCCACCCAAAGGATAAGAGGACACTCAGTCGAAAAAGTGCTTGCACATCTATGTTTACTGTGGCATTATTCACAATTGCTAAGACATGAAACCAACCCAAATGTTCATGAACAGATGAATGGATTGAAAGAGTATGGCACATAAAGTCTATGGAATACTACTCCACCATCTCTACTATAAAAAAAAAAACACAACAACAACAAAACTCTGGCATTTGATATAAAGTGGACGAATATGGAAGATTTACTACTGCATGAAGCAAGCCAGGTTTTGAAAGAGAGACATTGTATATCTCCACTTAATGTATACCAACTGTCCGCACTCTCTGGTGGAAACTGAAAGATTAGAGGACACAGAAGCATTGAAAATGGTTATGGATACTGGAGACAATGTGAGAAAAGGGTGGGAGAAGGGAGCAAGAAATTTAAGGAGAAAAATAGAGAGGCAAAACATTTATGGGATGCAGAAATGGATTTATTATCTATTGATGATAATGTGTTCTGTATCTTCTACAGGACTGGTGTGAAGTATATTCCTGTTGGGTAAATTCAATTTACAAGCAAAGCAATGTATAGTGATTAAAATCAAAATTAATTTTTTAAATTAAAACAAAAAATTTCACTGGGAAGATTTTACAAGCAAAGCAATGTATAGTGATTAAAATCAAAATTAATTTTTTAAATTAAAACAAAAAATTTCACTGGCTAGATAAGATAAATGTTTATTCCCTCCTCTATAACTTCCAGTATAGGTATCCCTAATCAGACAGCCCTCCTCCAAGCAGTAACTCAGGGACCCAGACATCTTCTATTCTATGGCTTTGTCTTCTTCTAGGTCCTTAAGAGTCCTCTCCGTTCCATTGAAAGATCAGGAAAATAATGGAAAATCAAGCTGGGAAAGGTTTTATGAACTAGGCCTGGAAGTGAACGACATCACTTCTGCCCACATTATGTTAGCTGGAATTCAGTTGTATGGCCATTCCAGACTGCAAGTGAGGTTAGAAAATGTGTTTCCAGTAGGAATAGAGAAATTATTTGATGAATAACTAACCAATCTCTGCCGCAAATTTCTTGGCCAATTTTTCTCAAGGACATAGGAAGTGTACAAGCTCAGAGATTGGGAATGGGCTCAAAGAGAGTGAAGCGATGTTAGAATAACTCTGAGAGAAAAAAAATAATAACTGAGATAATAATACACCCATATGCCAAAGGATTGACAAGAGGCATTAAAGTATTGGATTCCTCATGGCTCCTGCAAACTAGTCATTTTGCATGGCGCGCTAGCGTGCCACGCAGTTTCCTATTTTTTGAGTTTTTAAAAATGTGTTGTTGTTGTTGTTTGAGAAAAACAATAATTACAATTTTTTTGTCTGTTTTTTCTCTTTCTTTGTTGTTGTTTCTCTCTCTCTTTTTCATTTTCTTTTTTCTTTTCTCTCCACTCTTCAATATCCATTTAATGTGTTTCTAGATGAATCTAAGGGCACTGTAGCTAAACATCCAAATACTATTAGTGTTAACATATTCCTTAATATCTACTGAACCTGCTGCACAAAGTGATCACAACAGAACAGCAAAGAGATTCCAGATCACCTCTTTCTGCTCGCTCCTGAACGTTCAGATTGAACTTCAAGAATTAGGAAGAAACACACCATCCATCAGATGACTAGAAATCACCGCAAGACCACAAGAAATATGGGAAAGCAAGAAAATACCTCTCCTCCAAGGGAAAAGAATAACTCCTCTTCATCCACAAGCAGTTCAATGCAAATCATGGAAAT
>NW_006160117.1:1039264-1046819 GCF_000334495.1 Tupaia belangeri chinensis | reverse complement strand
TGAGGAAATTCTTGCAAGATCTAAAAGAGGAATTATACATTTTACAAAAGAATCAAACAGAACTGTTAGAAATGAAGTCTATAATACAGGAAGTCAAAATCTCCCTTGAAAGTATTAAAAGCAGACTAGATCATACAGAAAATAGAATCTCAGACATAGAAGAAAAAATGGCTGGCCTAGAAAAATCCACCACGAAGACTGAGAAAATGTAATAGTCATAGTTTATTAGTCATATTTGTTCTCATGAAAGAAAAAAACTACTATATCATAATGTTAAGGAATTCAGGTAGGAAATTGACCCAAAGGTCTTCCATATTCCTAATGACTCCACTCAAACATCTCAATGGGCCACTGAGCAGGTCAAAGAACATGATAGTTATTAAAATGTCTTACAGGGGCCAGTAGGTAGCATGGTGGTTAGGTCACTGAACTCTCACATGGCCAACCATGGTTCAAGTCCTGGACCCAGTGGTTTGAGGATTATGCGGGGCACATGTGCATGCACACTCAAAATCCCAAGAGGAGAGTGAAGGAGAAATGATTGTAGCATAGCCATCCCCAGGAGGATAATATCTCAGTTTCCTTCTCACTGTCTCTCTCTGGCAAGCACACATGCCCTATGGCAAAAACTTAATTAAAAAAAGAAAGAAAGAAAGAAAGAAAGAAAGAAAACGAAAGAAAGGGAGAAAGAAAGAAAGTCTTATAAATGTTAAGGTTCTTTACCAGTATGAGTTACTCTTTAAAACTCCTAACAACATTTCAGTAATGTTGTAATACTGACTCAAAGTTCATTCCAAATCTCGATTTATCTAAATCCATTTCTTTCTTCCCAGGCACCTCCTACCTATGATGCCCTGATGCAGATGGAGTATCTTGACATGGCAGTAAATGAAGTTCTCAGATTATACCCAGTGGCTGGCAGACTTGAAAGAGTCTGTAAGAAAGATGTCGAAATCAATGGGTTATTCATTCACAAAGGAATAGTAGTCATGATACCAAGCTTTGCTCTTCACCGAGACCCAAAATACTGGTCAGAACCTGAGGAGTTCCATCCAAAAAGATTCAGTAAGAAGAACAAAGACAACATAAATCCTTACATATACATGCCCTTTGGAACTGGACCATGAAACTTCATTGGCATGAGGTTTGCTCTCATGAACATAAAACTTGCTCTCACCAGAGTAATGCAGAACTTCTCCTTCAAACCTTGTAAAGAAACATAGATCCCCTTGAAATTAAACAAGCAAGGACTTATTCAACCGGAAAAACCAATTGTTCTAAAGGTGGAGTTGAGAGATGCGACCATAAGTGGAGTCTGATTTCCCTAAGGATTTATGTTCGTTCTTCCGTGAAGCTGTATCACAGGACACCAGAGATGTTTTCACTTTGTGAATAAAATCTAGAAGTAAAGATGGTCTTAACCTACTGCATCTGATGAACGATTAGGGATTCTGTACATTCATTGAGCTTTGTCAGTGTCTGTAGGGTTTTATATGTTGTGTAATAAAGATGGTGACTAAGTGCCAGCCATGTAGACTCAGCCTCTCTGGTTCTCATAGCACTATCTCCATCCACCCCCAGTTAGCACCATCAAGTCTTCCTGAGCTCTGATTACAAAATAAATGTTCCTTAGCCATTTTATCAATAATTTTTAATGAAAATGATAAATATTGTGATGATTCTCATGGTAGCACTTATGTTTTATTTCCAGTCTTCTATAATAAGTAGTATATTGAGAAAGTCAATAAACACATCTTTGTAAAAATATGATCTAAGGCCTTCGTGTACATTAAAAGAGAATCTAGAGGACTGAATCAGTGAGAACCAGGCAACAAACATGATACCCTTGAACCTCTAAATTATTAGCCTCTAAAACCCAAAGCACCTAGTACCGTGCACAAAGCCATAGGTGCTCAATGTTTATAGATGAAAGGATGTACAAATGCAGAAAACCTTAACCAGATTGCTACTGAGGTTGACACTAAATCCACAGGACCCTCATCAGTCTCTAAAAGAATCTGTGCTTTGGGGTCTCTAAGGAGGTGAAAAAAAAAAAACTAGTGGTAGCCTCCTGACACTCTTGGGTCTCTCCAGTTGCTAAAATGCCTTGACTTAAAGGTCCTACTGGTGGCAACATTTCCACTCATTTACTGCCCTTGGACACAGCTTCTTCTTGAAATCTCCCTTCAGGGGTGCTCATTCTATTGATAGACTGAGGAGTGCCTTGATTTCTCAGTTACTGTCAAACTGCCTCTACATACAGTAAATTCTGAAGCCCCACCTGCCTTGGTTTACCTATTTTTGTTTCTTCCCTCGGTTTTTCAAGAGAACCCTCTGAGGAAAGCATTTTTGGAGAATTCAAAGCAGGACTGTTTTATAAACTCAAAGTACTTTCTGCACTTAATAATGACTCAGTTCATTCAGAGAAGAGTTCCTGAAAGCAGGTAGTTAACAGGAACCCATATACTATCTCACACTAACAGCCAACACTCTCTCCCCACAGTGTAGGGATCTCCATTTAACATTAGAAGAACTGACCCCCAAAACACAACATAACCTCACCTTGTAGGTGGATCACAAAACAAACAAAAGTCAGAATATTAGGATTGGAGGAAAGAGCATTATAGGAGGAAAAGCATTTAAAATGGTGTTGCTATAATTTTTTGACAACATAATTTAGAGGCTCTTTCAGTTGAGTACATCTACACCTCAGTCCCTCTCCACCTTCTTTCCCCATGGTGAGGTCTTGGCTGTCAATTATTAGGAGAGAAGGCTGCTCCTTAAAAGGCTTTTAAATGGTATTAGAAATTATTGGAATCTTACCTAAAAGCTCTTGAAAAAAAAAAAGAATAAAACAACTCTTCATCTTCTTGTGTTGCATAAAATGTAAGACCCTGCTCTATTTACTTTCTTGTCTGTGTGGAAGCAAAGACTGGGTACAGTTCAATAGGTTAAGTGAGAAACTAATCGAATCACCACCAATGTTTCCAACCTATAAACTGAGGACCCTCTTTAACGTGAGAGAGAAGAATTCAGGGTAATATGTGGGAGCCCCTCTTTTTAGAGTCTCAGTGTGTCACTGAAATGTTGCATACAACCCTCACCCCACCAAATGCACTAAGGAACACCTTGCTATTTAAAGCAGCTGCTTTTAAAAAAATATTCACTCATAAAACAAATTATCTCAACTAATCACCATCACCACTACAACCACCATCCCACCCCTATCAATTAGCAATTACTGTATTGCTGCGATCACTCATTTGGTTGTTTGGGTTGCCCAATGCACTTCTTCAGGGAGCGATTTTGTCTCAATCTCCTTTGCATCCCCACAGCTCGTCCTTTAATGTGGGTGGAGAGAGCCCTGCACCAACTAAGAAAGGCTTGTCTGATCTCCCCTCTGAGATGAGTGGGTTCCTATCTCTGGTCTGGTCTCAGCATCAGCTATGGTGGCCCACAGCAGCAGACAAGGGGAGCAGTGGGAAACTGGAGTGTGAAATAAATTGCATATCTCTGGTGACAGGAGGGAGACAAGAATGTATTTCATTATCACTTTGAACATTAGGTTGATAAGAGCTGTGCAGTGTAAACCACACCTGCCCATTGCAGCTGCTAACATGTACACAAGTTGCCCAAAATAATAATGTCTCACTTTCCCCAGAGTGACCTTCAGAGCCATGGAGAACACAAAGAATATTAAATAGATATTCATCCATTAATTCCTTGTTCATTCAACAAATATTTATTAAGCAGACTGTACTCAGTTTATGGTAAGTCCTAAAGATACAGAGTTAAACAAAAGAGACCAAACTTCTACCTTTATGATTCTTATACTCACACAGGTGGCACCTATGTTGAAATTTACACCTGTCTTATATAACACAGACACTTTAGGAGAGGAGACATGGAAGTTTTGCTGTTGAGGCACCCTAACTATGGGATTCCTCTCTTGTTTATATTACCAGACATTCTAATAACATCTATTTCAAAAATTATCAATAATTAAACAGTATGTCAAGATTATGAAACCCAAATCTTAGAGTAGAATGTAGATTTAAAAGATGCTTCCTCCATTCTAGATACTTTGTAAACATTATTTAATTCACTTCTCACAACAATACTGAAAGTTGATATTGAATACAATATCCACAATGTACAAAATAGGAAAATGATACTAAAAAAGATGGGGTTGCTTTCCCCAAGCCATATGAAGCTAAGATTCAAACTCGAGTCCATCTGGTGCCAATGTCTTTTTTTTCCCACTACACCTTTTTAAAAGTGACTTTCAAATCATCCATTTTAATGTTCCTTTTCATCAAAGAAACACCACTAAGTGCTTCTAATGTATACCTATTTGCTTCAATCTCCTATTTAGTTACACTAGTTTTATGAACTACACCTTATAATCTCCTTCTAGCTCTACAATCAATGAGAGTATTAAATGGATTGAGCATCTGCCCTCAGCATTATTATTCTAGATAGGAAAATGATTACCAAATTCATGCCTATGAGTTCACCTTTCAACATTCATTTAATCAAGATGAGTAATTACCCTAGCGGGCAGTAATTAGGTAATTAGTAAAACTAGTTAATACAAATAGCATATTAATATAACCAAATAAATGCTAGTATAATTTTTATAATTATTATGGCATATAGGTCTACCTGACTTTTTTAATAAAAGACTCATAATTTCTGGGCTATGTATTGCACAATTTCCACTTGCATGTGGGAATGCCTTTTGACATCTGTGACCCTGCAGAGTAAAAAGGAGATTGAGACAATTATCTCGGGTACTGAAGCAAAAGCCTGCTTGCACTAAAATTATCTGCCTAGTCTTTGCCTGATTTTCTCTAAATGGTTGTTCCATTTAATAAAAAAAAGAGTCACCTTATAGCATTGTACCTAAATGTCCTTCTATGCTTAGAAAATGAAAACACAGTATTCCAAGAATAATGAATGTACTCTAGATAGACAAACAACTATGCACATATGCAGAATATCCTCTGATTCTGTAATATAATCCTCAGTTGGATATTTATCTTCCTCAAGAGAAAAAAATTTATCAATACGACCCTGTGGATTCCCCACCCCCTACATATGCACACATGTGTGCACACAAACATAAACACACACACACACACACACACTCCTAAACCGGCTGTAATGATTAAATACAAAGAAAAAATGTCTCTTGATATTGTAGTATATACACACCACACACACACGCACACACACACACACACACAACACTAATCTATGTCTGTATTTCTGGTAGTGAGATTATTATGCACCATATCCTGTAATGGTTTAACTCAAAATGGTTACCAATCTTAGCATAATCTTGTGATAGATACTGACCCATATCCAGGATATGCAACAATTTGTGAAAATATAAAGAAGAAATTTTGATGTCTCCTAAGAATCAACTGCCAACTCATTTACATATATTTATAAAACCTGTGAGACAGCTATGAACAGCTAATCCCCAAATCATAGAATACCAATAGAATGAAAAATAATTTGTAGACTCACTAACTGAGGTCTGGTTTATGGTTCTCTTGTTTGAGCTAACCTCCACTAGATTTCACTATTGTCCATGCATAGAAGATAATGTATTTGTATTTGATGTCCAGGACTTCATTGAACGGCAGAAGCCCTGGTTCAGTCGATATTTTTACATACCAACATGTGTAATGAAGTCATACACAGGAAAATAGATTAATTAATTCCCTTGGTGCTATTTCTTCCTATCAGCCAAGATTTCATCTTCAACCCTAAATATATATATGATAATATACCACAGTTGTACTAAAACCCTTTCTCTCTTACAAGCTCAAATATAATTAATTATGCCTGATGCTTCCATTGCTGTTTTTATAAGGAACTGACCCCTTCTAAATTATCTAATCTTGTTATTAACTTTCACTCAAACCTCACCAGTACATGAGACAACCTAGAATTTTGCCCATGAAGTTTCATTTTCATATTTTTTTTCTATTTCCAAGAGAATGAAAATTTCTGGAACTATAAGCTATTCATTTGAATTTCCAGTCTGTAAATTGTGAAGACGGCTTGTGGATGTGAAACAAGAGAAGATAAATTACAAATTGGAGCTAAAGAGAAAATAAATACAAGATTTTACTAGAATCTAATTGTTTTCCACATATCATAGTAACAGCTATTATCCTTCCTTCTAAATTTATGTCATCTGCACATTTATCTATATTCCTATTTGTCTGTCATCTATCTGTCTTCCACCTGCCTGTTAGTGTCTATTTATTTGGCATGGCAAGTTATGCTGTCTTTGTCTGCAAAGAAGAAAAGGGGAAAATGATGAAAAATCTTGGTGTAGCATGAATAGCAACGAGGTAAGGCTGATGCCTGATGTGCGGATGAATCCTGTAAATGAAGTGGCCCTTGAATTAAATTAATTTAAAATCTGGCAAATATTACCCGGCATGTTTGTCAATGTGCTGTATAATTATTAATTTGTTCATTGAAGCAACTGTATAAATAAATAGAAAGCAGAATGCCATGATTAAGCAAGCATTGAAAATCCAGGGTCAAGGAGCCCGGCAATACGGGGATCTCAATAGCTTTCCTGGGTCCTACTTTTACATCTCCTCGTAAATCCACATGTCGATAACAGCAAATTAATTGGCCCACATTTAGATGCCAACAGGGCTTTTGTATTCTCAGTGCACATTTTTGTCTTCTCAGAGTGAGATGTTAGTAACAGGGGTTTTAATATCACCCCTAGGGGAGCACCAGAAAATCTTAACAATTTCCTTCACTAGAGTATTTTCATTAGCGCTAAATGCCGTGCAATTTACATTTGAAATCAGGTGTAGGGGTGAGCAGAACGTGACAAGACATGTTGCAGTGGTGGTTTTTTTTTTTTTTTTTATTCCAATGTTCTTTAGTTACTGCCATAGAGTCTCAGAAGAAAAGCATGCAAGTCAAAAAGAAAATATTTCTTGATTTCTCTTTGCTCTTACTTTGAGGAGATGAAGACTCTATTTTATTCAAATACTCAAAGCACACATTTAAAACAGCCCTCTTTCACCAATAAAAAGGAACCTAAAAAATAGTAACAATAATGCACCCAAAGTAGAATTAAATTAAACATTATCTGATAGCTGACAGCAGATATTCCAATAAGGGGCAAAAATCCTATAAGTCAAAGGATTAGAAGTTAACACAAATGCTAGGCTTTTAGTTTATGTCTATGCTGCTCAGTTACCTAACTAATGAACCTAGATTAATAAAAAGATTACCTAATTTTACCTTTATTAGAGATCTAGACTGCAAGTGGAATTCATATTGAGGGTAATCTAAACTGGTTCAAGTCATTTCAATTCAACAAATATTTGAATATCTTTTCTGAAAAGAAAAACAATTAGCATATATCTATCTGAGTTTCATTTATATCACTATTTTGCACACTAACCACTTTTTAGAGCAAGAGTTTATGTTTTGATTGGGTGTCACAGTTCCTGAATACCTTAGTGGAGCCTCAAATCTAATGATGAAAACAAACCTAGAGGACTAT
>NW_006160117.1:994092-1039216 GCF_000334495.1 Tupaia belangeri chinensis | reverse complement strand
AAAGAGCTATATTTGGGGGCCTGGAGTGTTCTAGGTGCTAGACACAAACTTACCCTATCTAACTTTCCCACTAGCCCTAAGGGATTGGTGGTGTTGGCCCCATTTTACAGGTGTACAAAATGAGCACAAACATATTTCTAAAAATGTCAATAATGATCTCTTACTTCATCCATGGAGGGTATCAAGACAAAGTCTCAGGAACCAGCAGTTAGTGTAATGGCTATGTCGCTGGACTCCCACATAGTCGACCGCAGTTCACGTCCCGGACCCGGAGGCTTAAAACTCACGCTGGGCGCATGTGCATGTGTGCCCAAGATCCCAAGAGGATAATGGAGGAGAAGGGAGTGCGGCGTGACCATCTTCCCTGGGGGGTGATTTCTCGCTTTCTGTCTCTATGTCTCTCTCTGTCTGTCTGGCAAGCGCACACACCCTATAGTGAAAAACCTCTCAAAAAAAAAAAAAAAAGAAAGAAAAAGTCTCAGGTGCTGAGGCACTAAAGGGCAGAGATGTTTGACTTCTGGGAGTCCAAATTGGAATTTACTGATCACCATCACAAATACAGATTTCAGATCCTATGTAAACTCAGTTCACCATCTAATGGGTCTAGCTTTACCCTCTGATGACAATCCCTCTAAACAAGAGCAGACACATGTGGTCCTTTATAAATTATCAACACACTAGTTTTCAATCTTGGTTGCACTTCTAAATGGCCTGGGAATTTGTCAAAAGTCCAGATGCTGAGGGACCAGCAGTTAGAGTAATGGCTATGTCACTGGACTCCCATGTAGTCAACCATGGTTCAAGTTCCCCCAGTGGCTTAAAACTCACACCAGGCGCATGTGCGTGAGTGCCCAAGATCCCGAGAGGAGAATGGAGGAGAAGGGATTGCGACATGGCCATCCCCCCTGGGGGGGATTTCTCACTTTCGTTCTCTCTGTCTCTGTCTGCCTGGTAAGCTCATATGCCCTTCTGTCTGCCTGGTAACCTCATATGCCCTATAGCAAAAACCTCTCCCCCCTCAAAAAAAAAAAAAGTCCAGATGCTGAAATCTCACTCTCAGAGCAATGGTTCTCAAACTTTATCTCCATCAGAATCATCTCAAGGACTTATTATAACATCAGTCGCTGGACCCCACCCCCAGAGGTTCTGCTACAACAGGTCTTGGGTGGGACCCAAGATTTTGCATTTTTTTATTTATGAGAAAATGCATGCCTGCACTGAGGTGGGTGGAGCCTTAGCAGGATGTCATGAAGACATGATCTCCTTCCCACAGCCATCCAGCTCATCAGGACCTTGGGTATACATGCACCCGACATGTTTTCAGGTCAATAAGCAATACCAAACCTGTGGTCAGTCATGTGCTTCCAGTACTAAAGATCAATACTCGAATGACTGAACCACCAAGGCCAGGTCTACATTTCTAAGTCTCCAAATAATGCTGATACTGATGATCCAGTTGCTGTGGTACACTTTGATAATCCCTCACCAAGCAAAAAAGAATTTCTGGAGTTAGAAGTCAAGCATAAGTAAAAAAAAATATTTTTTTGGAAAGGTTTTTGTTATAGGGCACGTGTGTGCTCACCAGAAAGACAGAGAGAGACAGAAAGACGGAAAGCAAAAAATCACACACACACACCCCAAGGGGAACAGCCATGCTGCAATCCCTTCTCCTCCACTCAGGATCTTGGGCATGCACGTACATGCACCTGGCATGAGTTTAAGCCACCAGGTCCAGGACTCAAACTGCAGTCGACTACATGGGAGTCATCAGGCCAATTGTTGACATAGCCATTAGGCCAATTGCTGGTCCTGCATAAGTTATTTTTAAAGTTCTTCAGCTAATTCCACTATGCAGCCAAAGATAGGAAACACTGATCTAGGGTCAGGTCACATAATATTTTCCTTAGGATAGCAATACAAAAAAAAAAAAAAAGTGGAGGGAAGGAGACAGATAAATATCCACCCTGAGGTCAGCTACAGCAGTAACATCCAGTTTGGAAGGAAAACAGGGCCAGAAATGGACTCAGTGCAGTAGTGTGCTGTTAAGTCACCTCTCAAAAGCCCTGATTTGTAGCATTTGCTGATTTCTGTAGCATAAAAACTCCCACTACAGAGGACCAGCAGATGGCATAATAGTTATGTTGTTGGATTCCCACATAAGTTGACCACGGTTCCACTCCTGGACCTGGTGGCTTAAACTCATGCCAGGTGCATGTGCCATGTCTGCCCAAAATCCCAAGAGGAGAAGGAAGAATAAGGGATTGCGGTGTGGCCATCCCCCACCCTGCCCCGGGGCGGGGTGATTACTTGCTATCTTTCTGTCTTTCCCTGTCTCTCTGGTGAGCACACGGGCACTATAGCAAAAGTCTCTCTAAAAAAGAAAAAAAAAAATCCCACCAGCTGCAAATGGACTAGACATCAGTAAATGTGAAACTTGGAATGGAGGTAGGCAGCTGGCCCTCACAAGCTGGTGCAAGCTGTTTCCAGTACAGTGGTGACCACAGTGATGGTAACAACAATGTCCACACCAAACTGGGTGTATGGTATACATTTTGTTGTTGTTGTTGTTGTTGTTGTTATAGGTGCACACACTCACCAGGAAGACAGAGAGAGATAGAGAGACAGAAAGTGAGAAATCAACCCCAGAGGGGAGAGCCATACCGCAATCCCTTCTCCTCTATTCTCCTCTAGGGATCTTGGGTACACATGCAGATGTGCTCGGTGTGAGTTTAAGGTGTTGAGTCTGGGACTCAGCCATTGGACAACTATGTGAGAGTCCAGCAACATAGCCATTATGCCATCTGCTGGTCCTAGTACATTGTACTTTTGACTGAGGTCCTAGCTAACTAGCAACATTTGTTCCAATTTCTCAGTATGGTTCCTCACCCTTCTCATTCTGAAAGCTAAGCAATTACTTAACATCACAGTCCGAGGATGTTTCTATTGCTTGCAGCTAAGAACTGACCTTGGAAAGGTCAGGCATGAAGGTTAGGAACCTAAGACCTAGAGTCTAAACTCCTGCAATCCTAGGAAAGATTTTGCTTTAAGATATTTGCATCTGAAGAGAGATAAAACTCTTAAAACAGTGCTTCTCAAACTTTAATGAAATGAGAATCACCTGGGGATCTTGTTAAAATGCAGGTTCTGATTCAGTAGGACTAGGGTGGATACAGAAAATTTACATCTCTTACAAGCTCCCTGGGGATGCTGAGTCCTTAAACTATAGAACCAAAAGGCTAAGGATAGGGTCTTGAGCATGGATTCCTTCCTGGCTCCCCTGATTTCAAGCCACATAAAGGCCTGCCTGTGCTCCTTTTTCTGGTTAGTGCCCCTGCTGACCCAGAATATTTGTCATGGCTTGTGCTGGCTGGTTCCAGTCGCTATGACAGTCTACCTCTGAATGCCTAAGATACTACAGTCAGTGTCACCTGACCACCTGTATTAGGAGATAAGCTATAAATTTAAATTTACTTATTCATCCACTCAACAAATACTTGTTGTTTACCTACTAAGTACAATACTCTCAGCTAAGTTTAAATGATTCTAGAATCCTCATCTGTGTGTTTTAAATAAACTGAATTGGGAGTATTCCCAGTGTCATTAAATGAGGACTAGATTAAGCACATGTAACCAGAAGTTAAAGGTCAAAGGGATCTATGTAGGCAAGAAAAGGTTCCAAGCCTGTCAGCAGTTTGAGTGTGGGAAAATGTAACTTGATAATCTGTCAACTCAAGCTATCAATCAGAGTCCATTATTACTATTATACCACACATATGACACTAGATCAATAGGATAAATACTTTCTGATGTCAGATCAATGGTATGACTAAGTTTGGGGGTGACAGCTAAACAATTGTGTTCATCCTAGGTATGTGAATGTTATTACCAGGAACATCAACTCAAAGTAAAATCATAAACCACTTCCTGCACAGTGTTGTGAAAGAAATGTTCAAATTCCCAGAAATTCTTGGTGTTCCCACCTACTAAGACAGAAAAGATAAAGTGTGTGTTTATTTCTAAGATTCATAAGGTACTTATTTTGCAACTGAGTTTATGGGGAAGATACATTTCACAGAGCCACAAGCTAACTATTGTGCCCCCTGGGGCTGATAGGATAAGAGAGTCTTGTCATGACATCCAATTTGAAATGAAATATAGAAATCCACATAAACTGTGCAAATTTATCTCCTTCTCCTTTTCCAACTGTAGCAGTTTCCTCTCCTTGAACCGTTTCTATCCTAGAAGTTCAGGAATAAATTTTAACCAGGATGGAGAAGAGGAGACTAAAAGAATCCACATTAGTTTCCTTTTTCCTCCTCCCTCTCAGAGCCCATGTAACATTCACTTGCTTATTTCAACAGCAAACAGTAACACATCCCATGTGCTAACCAGTACGTGAAGTTCTGGGGATACAAGAGTTAAAAAATGTAGGACATGGGGGAGGGTGAGGAGAAGGGAATCAAGGAGGAAAAGAAAGAAGCAAAAATTGAAACTGATTGACTAAAGGATATAGAAACACAGTAAATGGATGTAAATACCAGATATAGTGTGTGTTAAAGAGGAGGGTCTGAGGAAGGACATTTAGAAGAAAAATAGGGAGGCAAAGCATTAATGGGACAAAGAAATGTGGTATTACCTGTTGAAGGTATTTTGTAGTTTTATCAACTGGATAAGGGAGAAATGTTCACCTGTCAAAATATTCACTTTGTAAGCTAAATAATGTGATTGAATGTATAAAAGAAAATGAAATTTTAAAAATGTAAACAAAAAAAGTTTCAGAAAAAATAAATTAATAAAAAAAGATAAACCCTACTTTATCACATGAAATTACTGCTGATAATGTAAGTTTTAGCTACCTTTATAGTTTGGTTGCTTTTTGATGTGTACATGTATTGATTTTATGGTTGTCTTAGAGCTACAGAATTAAAACAGTCTGCCTAAAAAAAATTTAAGGGACACAGAAATGGAAAATTATCTGTTGATAACATGTATTATAATATCTTTAACTGGACTAATATACTGTGTATTCATGCTGGGAAAATTCATTTGCAAGCTATAATGATATACAGTGACTGGATGTATAAATTTTAATTTAATTTTTTTTAAATGTAGAACAAAGGACCAGCAGATGGCATAATGGTTACATCGCTGGACTCCCAAGTGGTCAACTACGGTTCAAGTCCTGGACTCGGCGGCTTAAAAGTCACTGTGCACATGTGCATGCATGCCCAAAATCCCAAGAGGAGAATGGAGGAGAAAGGATTGCAGCATGGCCATCCCCCCTGGGGGAGGGGGTGACTTCTCACTTTCTGTCTGTCTCAATTTCTCACTGTCTCTCTGGTGAGTGCATGTACCCTATAGCAAAAAAAAAAAAAAAACCTCTCTAAAGAAAAAAAAGGTAGAAGAAAGTACTCTATGGCACATAGCAGAATACAACTCTAGTCTGGAAGAGGACAGTGAAGTCTCCCGAAGAAGTGGCATTTGAGATAATTCCTGAAGAGTAAATGAGACATATGTAGGCCAAGAGTGTGGGAAGCAGGGAAAAAGTAGCATGTGCAAAGGGCCTGAGATTAGAGAAAATGTAGCATCTTGATATAAGATCTATAATGTAGGAGTGTTAGAGAGCAAAGAAGAGAATAGAATTTGCCAAATCTAGCGAGATAGGCAGGGACCCGATCAGAGGCCTGTAGCCATCCATGTGCACTCTCTTCCTTGGATGACTGAAGTACATCCAAAAATGTGCTAAGTCACAAGACTCAGAGACAGAAAAAAAAGGCCTTGGTACAAGTCAACACGTATTCCCTCTACTCTGTGACAACCCTGAGCAGACTGTGAAGGAGACAGATACGAATTTGAATTGGCTTCTATCCCACTCTTATTCTCAAAGGCTCTCCTACAGCTACTGTGCCCCCAGAGCCAGGTGCTCTGAATGTCCTGTTCCGCATCTCGAATCACAGTGAAACTCACAGGGATACACAGTGACCAATGCCAATGACATGAGTGCTCTAATGAGGATGATCACCTTAAGGCAAATGTGATAATGATAGGAAAAGGTATGCAGACAGGGAAGGAAAGAAAGGAATGGTTTGAGGTATATACATTGATCTGAACATTCCAATTCATGGAATAACCTATGTGCAGCCATGTACTAGTATATGTGTGTGTGTTTGCATGTGCATTATTTAATTGCCAGAGGGCGCATGCAGTTGTCAGA
Organism: Tupaia belangeri chinensis; assembly: GCF_000334495.1. Taxonomy (NCBI): domain Eukaryota; kingdom Metazoa; phylum Chordata; class Mammalia; order Scandentia; family Tupaiidae; genus Tupaia; species Tupaia belangeri. The sequence continues at coordinate 1,033,002 of NW_006160117.1, read as the reverse complement.
GAACAACAAAGAGACAGAAAAAGCACCTCCCAGAGGGACATGGTTGTGTAGCAATCTCTTCTACATTTCTCCATCCAGTCAGGATTGGGGGCATGCATGCACAAATGCTGGCATGTTTTTCAAGCTGCTAGGGTCAGGATTCAAACCATGGTTGGTCATATGGGAACTGTCTGCCTTCACCACTAGGCTATTAGGCTAGCCCTCATGTGCATTTTATATGTATGAATAAGCATGTACTTAGGAGTGTGTAGGTGTGTGTATGTGTGAAAACAGGCAAGAGCACATGTGTGTGGGTAATTATTAAAATATATGCAACTATGTGTATGTGCAGGGTCACATCTACATGTATAAATTTTACAATAGCTTCCAATTATAGAACACACGCATAGTTGTACTCTCTTTACATGTATAATTTCACTTACTTTTCACAAAAACCCTAAGACATAGATTTGTATGTTATATTCACTTCTCAGATGAGGAAACTAAGTCGTAAGCAGGCATAGTAACTTGCTCACACATGCACAGTTAAGTATATCTGGTCTCAACACCCATCTCTTGGAAAAAGCATTTCTTTGCCTTAGTGCCACACCCATTTTCCAGCTCATGAAAACATTACTTCAACAATGCCATTAATTGTACTTCTGGCCTGTCAGACAGCCTTAAGAAAAAAATGTTAGCCAGCCATAGTGCTACAGAATAATACAATGCTTCAGGATGCTAAGGCCACGTGGAAGGATTCCAGGGTTATGTGCCAAAGTCTCCCTATACACGCCAGGTGCACGCACACACATGTGCCTAAGATCCTGGCTGGCTGAGGTTGGGGGGAGATGGTCACCCTGTTGGGAGTCTCTCTCTCTCTCTCTCTTTTTCTCTCTGTCTTGTCTCTGTCTCATTTCTGACTCTGTCTCACTAATGAAAGAAATAAACTTTTAAAAAAGAAGAAAGAACCCAAATGTGGCATGATGATTAAGGCAGCTGAGTCCCACATGGCTGACCATGTGCTTTGAGTCCCAGACCTGGCAGCTTGAGAAACATAACAGGTGAATGTGTATACATACCCAAAATCTTGAAAGGAGAGAGAGATGGAGGAAAAAGGATTATGGTGTGACCATTCCTCATGGCAGTGCTTTCTCACTCTCCCTCCCTCTCTCTCTCTCTCTGCCTTTCTCCACTGAGCACATGTGCCCTCTAGCAAAAGTTTAAAAAAAATAAAAAAGAAGAAGAAAAGTTTTATGTACCCTCAAATGCACCCTTAACACCAGGATGGCTTGGCCTGCAACCAAGGCCAGTATGTTACCAGGTGAGCAGCAGTCTGACTTTTGAGAAGGCACCTTTACCTGGGGCTTGGAGAGTCTCTGACTCTAAGAGCCCATTTACCTGCCATATGTTCGATTACTGAACCCAGATTCAAAGGATACATCAGAAATGAAGTCCTGCCACCATTTCGTAGTCAGAAAACATTCTGCAAAGCAGAGCCTAGAATTCTAAACCAATTTAAAGGACACATAATAATAGAAGTGAAATGTTCTGATTTAAAGCAGAGGGGAGAGTTAATCAGAGTGAATGTTCTAACCACACAATCACAGTAGCTAGAGATGGATACTAAAGAGCTTGCCTCCCTTTATGTATATGCCTTTCCATCTATACTTACCAAGAAACAGTGTCACTTATCTTTCAAACATCCAGAGTGCCACTTTATCATTAAGCAGAGATGCCAGGGAAGAAATGAGCATTATTTAAGATGCAAACAGAGTGTAAAGGATGGCTGCCAAGAGACAGCTCAGTGCAGATGCCTCAAGCTACCGCTGTCTGCTGCTACCGAATACCTGCAGGAGAGAAAGTTCATCTCATCCTGTGGTTCCCAGACTTTGGCATACATCAGAAGCCCCTGGAGGACTTGTTCAAGCACAGGTTGCTGAGCCCCAGGTCCAGAGCTACTCTGATCCAGCAGGTCTGGGGCGGGGCCCAAAAACCTTCATTTCTAACAAGTTCCCAAGGCTGCTGCTGCTGCTGCTGACCACACGGAGAACCACCTGGGGCTGGCATCGTTACGTCTACCCATTGCTAATAGTTAAATCTGAAAGGTGACTGGGCAGGCACCGTCGTCTAGTGGTTAAGGGAACAGGATCTCACATGGCCAGCCATGGTTTGAGTCCTGTGACTCAGCAGTTTGAAAAATATGCCAGGCATGTGCATGTACATGTCTAGAATCCTTAAAGGAGGGAGAGATGGAGGACAAGGGACTGTGGTGTGACCATCCTGCCCCTGCCCTGGGGGAGTGATTTCTCACTTTCCCTCTCCTTCTAACTCTCTGTCTCTGGTGAGTGCATACACCCTATGGAAAAATAAAATGTAGGGATTATTAGAGGTGTTTCTTTTCATGACTTGCTGACCTATTTAACTTTAAGGACAATTCATTTCTAAGGAGTGATTCACAATGGAAATGTCTGTGTATAAAACTTTCCTTTTCCAGTGACTTTAATGATCAAATTAGAGGTATGTTATGAAAAAAAAATTAAAAATGCACCCAGTCATGGCTCTCAGTATCTCTACACCAAATGCCATCTTCTTCAACCCAAGTAGAGCAAAGAAACCCCACAGAGATTGAGGTTTGACCTCTCTTCCTCCTCTAGGCAACTGTTCCTAGGAGATGCCTGATAATGAACTAGCTTTCTTATCCATTCCTTTCAAATAAAGCTTGTCAAAGTGTGCCTGAGTGCCGAGAACAGGTTTGGTTCCTTACAGACAACAAAACAGCCAAACTCAAGAAAATTGGACTTTTACTGCCATCTTACTTCACCAGTATCCCCTTGGTCGAATCATATTCCTATTTTGTTTTGTCCTATTTGTGAATTAACTAGACCTGGCATTAAATCAGTTGCAAAGATTCCAGGCTCTAAATAGTATGTCTTACAGCATCAGCACCCTAGAGAACTGCAAAGGGAGAGGCCACCATACAGGGCCTTTGCAACTGGAATCTTGGAGGGATACAGGGAATTATCCTCGGAGATCTAGGATAAGTGTGACACCCCTTGGGTTTAGCTGAGCCCTGTTAATCCTTCCTACAATGAGTGTCTATCCTGTCAGGGTTTGTGATTGAGAGCTGCTTAAACAGCTGAGAAAATTTCAGGAAGCTAATATGTCCCATCTAATCAAGGCTAAGTGTTCCCTCTTTGCCCAAGCCCTCTTATTTGCATGAGTACCACATGGTAATGGGTAAATAATTTTTTTCAAGGTTGTTTGAGATGCAGGCCCTTAAATAAGTGATCTAGTGCTCAGTTTCATCTAAAGGAAAGGTTACCCAGCACGCCTCAAGATTCATGCCCTCATCAGAACCATTTCCAGCTCAACTTCATCCTTCAGAAACCCAATACTACAAAATTAGCTACAGCAGAGTTACAAACCTAGAAATTATTTCTTCACACACCCAGAAACTCACTTTTCACTCTCTTTAAGACCTGCAGCAATTAGCTTTACTCACTTAGCATGCTCATCTGCTTAGCTCTTTTATAACTACATTTTAAATTTTTCCTTTTTTTTTAATTCTGTGGCTTTTCTCCTTTTTATTTACAAAAACGTGCCTCTTCCACACAGCAATAGAAACAGGCTTTGAGCAAAATGTTTGCAGATTATTGCACATGGGTAGTAGCTCTCAAATTATGGTCCCAGAACCCAAAGCAAAGTCACTTGGGAACTCGTTAAAGATGCAAATTATCAGGCTCCACCCACCCAGACATACAAACTCAGAAACTCTAGGAGTGAGTGGGGCCTAGCCATCTTGTTTTTTTTTGTTGTGGTGGTGGTGGTTTGTTTTGTTTTTGTTTTGCCAGAGAGCATGTGTACACAGCAGAGAAGGACAGAGAGAGAGAGAGTAAGAGATAAATAAGAAAGCACCCCCCATGGGGCATGGTCACATTAGAATACCTTCTCCTCTACCTCCCTCCCTTTGGGATTTTGGGCATGCACATCCATGCACCTAGTGTGTTTCTCAAGCTTCAAGTCCAGGACTCCAATTGCATGATCAGCCATGTGGGATCCAACCACCTTAACCACTATCCATGGGTTGACCTCATCCATCAGCTTTAAGAAGCCCTCTGGGGGACAGGCAGATGGAGTAATAATTAAGTTGTGGGACTCCCACAGAGTCAACCATGGTTCGAGTTCCAGACCAGGTGGATCAAAACTCACACAGGTCGTGTGTGTGTGTGCGTGCATGTCCAAAGTCATGAGAGGTGACTAGAGGAGAAGGGATTGCAGCATGGTCATCTCTGCAGGAAGGTGATTTCTTGATTTCTTGCTTTCTGTCTCTCTGGTGAGTGTACAGGTCCTATAGCAAAAACCTCTCTCTCAAAAAAAAAGAAGCAGCTCTCCTTTTCCTTCTGATGCATATGATGATATTGAGAGACACTGTACCTAAATGACATGGGAATAAAGACTAAGTTACAAGAAACCCAGTTCAGGGTAAGGGGATCTCTTTACCCATGGACATTATCTTTTCTTTAACCATGTATAGTATTATGTTACAGTCAAGAAAAAATAACTACATATTATGATGGTGTACTGGAACCAACTTCTACCAACTTGTGAAAGTCAACTGTTAAATATTCAGAAATGGTGCAAGCAGTTGTTAAACCATTGGTATCTTCAAATCAGCCATAGTGAAAGTACTTATGCCATGGAAATCAGCAAACGCCACAGATCAGAGATCTTTTTCAGGCAGTTAATGTACCAGCATACTCCTGGATGACTGAGTGTGTGTGTGTGTGTATGTGTGTGTGCATGTGCCTGTGCATACACATGTGTGTTGGTGTTTTAGACAGGGTCCTTTTTTTTTTTTTTTGCCAGAGGGCACTGCACTCACCAAAGAGAGACAGAGGGAGAGAGAAAAAGAGAAGAAGAAGAAAGCACTCCCCATGGGGAATGGTCATGCTCCTTTGGGCACGCACCCAATATGTTTCACAAGCTACTGGGTCCAAGATTCAAACAGTGTGGTTGGCCATGTGGGATTCTCCTGCCTTAGCCACCAGATCATGGAGCAGGTCTAAGGGTATGTTGTTTCATGATCCTTCTGCCTCAGGCTCCTAAATACCTGGGACTACAGGTGCACACCATTATACTCAGCTTTTTCAGACATTGTCTATGTTGCCCACACTTGCCACAAGCTTGCATTCATCCTGCCTCAGCCACCCATGTAGCTAGGACTACAGGCATGTGCCATTATATTCAACTGCTTAGGGTGGGCGAGGAATCATACTCGGGCCTCCCATGTGGCTTCAGCCTGCCAAGTAGCAGCATCCAGTGAGCACTTCCACAGCTGGGCCCCTTGGCTGATTTTTAGAAGGGATGCCACAAACCATATTGGGACATAATGCAGTGACAGATAAAGGATAACAAGAGAAGAAGCTGGGATTTGGAGGTTGACAAGAACACAAGAAGTATGAACAAAGGGGCAGCCCAATCTCAAAGAAAGTTCATTAAGTAGTTAAGACAGAACTGGATGCTCAGAACAGTGGTCCCAGCCAAAGCTTGGGCAAACAGATGAGATTTCAAAAAGTTTGTGGAAAAGTGGAATTAAAGTACAAGTTTTTTTTGGTACCAAAAGAATTTAAATCCATGTATAGAGTTTCCATAATATGCATTTTTTTGGAGAGGTTTTTGCTATAGGGTGCGTGTGCTTGCCAGAGAGACAGAGAGACAGAAAGCGAGAAATCACCCACTAGGGGGGAGGGCCACACCGCAATCCATTCTCCATTCTCCTCTCAGGATCTTGGGCATGCACGCACATGTGCCTGGCGTGAGTTTAAGCTGCCAGGTTCAGGACTTGAACCACAGTCAACTACGTGGGAGTCCAGCGACATAGCCATTACGCTAACTGCTGGTCCCATAATATGCATTTTCCATAAACTTTTTGAAGACCTTGTAGACTGTTTTTATAATCTTCTTAACTACTGGTGATAAATTCATTTATGTTTTCACTCATCAAATATTTACTAAATGTCTACTATATACCAGGCACTGCTAGACTCTGACCTTCTACTAATGAATAAAACAAAGTCTCTTCCACCACAGAACTATACACAACAACAAAGTACACACAGTTTAGTATTCTAATTATGGTAGAATTATTTACTATAAATATCCATACTTGGCCATTTGATATAAGATGTCCAGGGTAAGTTTCATTGACAAGGTAGCATTTGAACCCAAAGGAAGCAAGAAAGCAAGTCACTGTTGACAATTTTCTGGGTCTCTTACATTTGTGCATAATTTAGGAGCAGGGGCATTGATTGCCTTTGCTCTACATAGCTTTACAAGGATGTTTAGATAACAAACATCCGTGGTAGGTAAAGATAACATTTCTCTCCAAAATAAAGAGTAGATTTAGTTCATAATGGAAATGTCTACATATAGAACTCTCCTTTCCCAGTGAATTAAATGATCAAATTGGAGGTATTATATGAAAAAAAATTTTTTTAATGTACTTAGTCGGGGCTGGCAGCTGGCGCAGTGGTTAAGGGCACTGGACTCCCACATGGCCAACTGCAGTTCAAGTCCAGACCTGGTGACTTGCTTTCTCACTTTCCCTCTCTCTTTATTTCTCTCACTCTGTCCCTCTTTGATCAAATTAAAATAAATGAATAAATAAATAAATAAAGTTAAATAAAATAATTATTTTTTAAATGCACTTAGTCATGGCTCTTGGTATCTATACACCAAATGTCATTTTCTCCAACCCATGCACTCTTCTTTTTTTGAGAGGGATTTTTGCTATGGGTTACATTCACTTTCCAGAGAGACAGAGAGAGAGAGATCCATAAAGTGAGATAGCTGTGTAAGTTGATTCAGTCTAACTCAACTCATTCTGCCCAACACAAACTTTTAGAGTGCCACCACTTCTTTCAGCAAGATCAGTGAGTACCATTACAGAAGGAAAGGGGAGCACCCACCATACCTTGTCCAGACTCCCAGTCTCAAAGGGGATCATATTAAATATATGGACACATGAATTATTTTTAATTTATAGATTGAGAAAAACAGTCTTGTCGGGGCTGACTGGACTCCCACATGGCAGACCATGATTTGAGTCCCAGACTTGGCAGCTTGTTTTCTCACTTTCCCTCTCTCTCTCTCTGCCTCTCTGGTCAAATTAAATAATAATAATAAAAATAAAAATTTTTTATTTTTAAGAGGGTTTTTTTGCTATAGGGCGCATGCGCTCACCAGACATACAGAGACAGAGAGACAGAAAGCGAGAAATCACCCCCCAGGGAGGATGGTCACGCCGCAATCCCTTCTCCTCCATTCTCCTCTCGGGATCCTGGGCACACACACACACATGCCCAGCATGAGTTTTTAGCCACCGGGTTCGGGACGCAAACCATGGTCGACTACGTGGGAGTCCAGCGACATAGCCATTACACTAACTGCTGGTCCCAAAAATAAATAATTATTTTTAAATGACTTGTCATGCCCAGAATAGACACTTCAGAGGACAAACAAGGGGACAGTACCAACATCCCAAACCAGCAGCCAGGAACCTGGAGTTCAATGAGAGAAGAATGGAAAATTCAAGAAACAAGAGTAAAGTTATAATCCTCAAATAGGAAGGGCTCAGCCTCAGTGCTTTCGTGGATAAAGCCATAATAAATTACACTAAAGCTAGCCATGAACACAATGACCAAAAAAAATAAATAAGTGACTTTAAGAGTACAATGAGTTTGGGACCAGCAGATGGTGCAATGGTTATATTACTGGACTCTCATATGGCTGACTGCAGTTGAAGTCCCAGACCTGGAGACTTGAAAGTTACTCCAGGTGCATGTGTGTGCATGCCCAAAATCCCGAGAATGGAGAAGGGACTACACTGTGGTCATGCCCCCTGGTGGGTGATTTCTCACTTTCTGTCTCCCTATCTCTCTGTCTCTCTGGTGAGTGTGTGTGCCCTTTAGCAAAAACCTCTCTCAAAAGAAAAAGAGTATATGGGTTGAAGAAGATGGCATTTGGTGTAGAGATACTGAGAGCCATGACTGGGTGCATTTTTAATTTTTTTTTTCATAACATACCTCTAATTTGATCATTAAAGTCACTGGAAAAGGAAAGTTCTATACACAGACATTTCCATTGTGAATCACTTCACTGAAATGAATTGTCCTTAAAGTTAAATAGGTCAGCAAGTCATGAAAAGAAACACCTCTAATAATCCCTACATTTTATTTTTCCATAGGGTGTATGCACTCACCAGAGACAGAGAGATAGAAGGAGAGGGAAAGTGAGAAATCACTCCCCCAGGGCAGGGGCAGGATGGTCATACCACAATCTCCTCTCCATTCTCCTCTCAGGATTATGGGCACATGTGCCCAGCATGATTTTCAAGATGCAGTGTCTAGGACTTGAACCATAGAGTTGGCTGGATGGGAGCAACCCTTAGCCACCACACTATCTGCTAGTCTTTAAAATCCCTAGTTTTTTTTTTTTTTTTTTTTGGGGGGGTTTTTGCTGTAGGGGGCGTGGGCTCGCCAGAAAGGTAGAGAGGTGAGAAATCACCCCCCCCAGGGGGGATGGCCACGCCGCAATCCCTTCTCCTCCATTCTCCTCTTGGGATCTTGGGCACGCACACACACATGCCCAGTGTCAGTTTAAGCCACCAGGTCCGGGACTCAAACTCCAGTCGACTACGTGGGAGTCCAACAACATAGCCATTACTCCAATTGCTGGTCCCCCAAATCCCTACTTCTATCTTTAAGAAAAATATGGACTTGGCTTTAGCTTGCATTTTAAGAAAACATATACTCAGCTAAGTCTGAAAAAATAGTCAATACTTCCCTATCTACCGTAATTCAATTTGCCACTCTGAGGCTGACAAATCATAAATGACAAAAGCAGATTGATACTGTGATTCCAGTTTGAAAATACTTTATTTTCTTTCCTATCTCAAAAAGAATTTTCTTCCCACCTCTATAGCTTTTACAAACTCACCATCCAATGAGCAATATGATGTTGCGAATAGGTTATAATAATAGTCATATATACATGTATAAGATTTCAAGCACAATAAGATCCTGGGGTCGTCAAATCTATACAGGACTGCAACAACACTAACTAAATCAATATTTTCCAGGTTTTCAAGACCTTCACTGAGCAATATCTTGCCATCTCTTGTAATAGTCTCTTCTATAAAATTTCTGTGAAGGATTTAGTTACAATTGTGGTTACTGTTATACTGTTGGATAGAATTTAAATGTCCCTAAATAGAAGAATGGTTAAATACCTGAGGCCACATGGACATGGCAGATTGCCCTGCTATCATTCAAAGTGATAGTGTAGACAGACTGGCCCCATAACACATTGGTTAAACACTGCATCAGGAGCTACATCCCACATGGCTGACTATGGTTCAAATCCCGGTCCAAGGAGCTTGAAAATCATGCTAAAGCATGAGCAAGTATGCCCAAAATCCTGACAGGGTGGAAAAATGAAAGAAAAGACCTGCACATGACCACACCCCATTTGGGGATGCTCCCCCCACCTTATTTAGTGAGTACATATGCTCTCAGAATATTAATGACATAAAGACTACATAATAGGGGCTGGCAGGTGGCATGGTGGTTAAGGGTGCTGGACTCCCACATGGCCAACTGTGGTCCAAATCCCGGACCTGGCAGCTTGCTTTCTCACTTTCCCTCCCTTTCTCTCTCTCTTACTCTGTCCCTCCTTGGTCAAATTTTAAAAAATAAATAAATAAACAAACAAACAAAATTAATTCTTTAAAAAAAATAAAAGAGAAACTACCACGATAGTTCTTAAAAAGTAAGGGAGTAATAAAACAACATACATAGGGGCCAGCAGATAGTACAGTAGTTACATTGCTGGACTCCCACATCATCAACCATGGTTCAAGTCCCAGACCCAGTGGCTTGAAACTCATGCCAGTTACATGTGCGTGTGTGCTCAAGATTCCAGGAGCAGAATGGAGAAGAAGTGATTACAGCATGGCCATCCCCCCAGGGGGAGATTTCTCACTTTCCTTTTCACTGTCTCTGTCTCTGTCTCTCTCTCTGGAGAGTACATGTGCCCCAAAGCAAAAGCCTCTACAAAACAAAACCAAAAAAAATATATACAAGGTAATTTATTGTTGTATAACTATTATATGCATATATATTCTTCACATTTGCACAAAATATTTATTAAGCACCTCTTATATACTGGGCACTGTGTGAGGTTCTGAGAACACAGTTGTGAAAAGGCAAATATAATTCCTACCCTCATGAAGCTTCCCATCTAACCAGGAAGATAGATTAGAAGGAAAGTATGCAAATCATCAGTTCATTGCAATTATGAGAAATGTTGGGGGGAAATAGGATGTTATCATTTCTACCTAAGAAAACCCTCATCCCAGACATTCTGTTCATCCTCCCCATATCAGCTCGGTGAGGCCCCTCTGGGTGACAGTTTCAGGACATATTATCTTTTCTCATATATGCTTCTAAAACTTTCCTATGAATATATATTTTACAATAAGACCAACAACAGAAAAATTTCATGGGGAAGAGTTGCTCATTAAGCATGCCATGCCACCAAGAAGGGCTTTGCATTGACTGGAAATCCTCACCCCTCAAATCCTTTTCACCAAGCTAATAATATGAATTGTTTTAACCTTTCCTTATAGGCTTTATTTTCCAAGCTTTAAATCATCTTCATTGTCCTTTTATGAACTGCCTCCAAGTTTTACATGATTAATGCCTGCTCATTAGATACTGAAGAAACTTGGGGAGGGATGCACTCCAGTAACTTTAAAGGCTTCAGTTTTGTCAAAGAAGGGCTGTAGCCAGTGCCCATTATATATCATCTGCATCTATGATAAACATACCTCTTAAAGTTGGGTTCTCCATCAAAGCATTCAATCTTCTCATTTCTTTCTAATTAAGATCTTCTTCCCAACTTCAAAGGCCTGGATTACATCCACAAACCCTAAATAATGTGTTTCTTTAAAAATAGCATTTCCCTGAAACAGCATTACACAGACGTTTCAATGTGGATTTTTTTTCCCCTGCCCAAGACTGTCAGCAGATTTGCTACTGCTCTGGCCATCAGACACAACGTATCAGGTCCAAGCAATTTTACCACCACAGCATTTTTATTTTAACCCTGGAAGGCAAGTAGAAATACTGTTTTAAAGATTCAAATTGGCCTGGACAATTTTTTTGAGTAGTTAATATTTCTTGGGTACCTAATATGCATGTAGTATTTCTCTCATGCAACTAAGCAAGAAGATGAAATTCCTAAGTTGCAAAGATACCTAAATAGAAAGATAGCAGACAGGTGGGTTTGTCCATAAAGATTTAGTGGCCTCTTTAGTACACATTGTAAGGCTGGGTTCCTGGGCAAACACCAGTGCCTACAACCCCATACAACCTAGCAGAACATTAAGTTTAAGTTCTGCTCAACTGCGGGAAATTTCCATGAACTAGATAACTTTTATGTGACAACTGTATTACTGTTGCAAATAGCACACAGGGCCTAGCCAAATATGCAGTCAACTCTTGGACTGCAATGCTTTCAGAACCACCACGGCTCAAATTAAACCTGTCCCTTTTACTGCCACCAAGAGCTTAGATAGCTAGAATGGTACATATGTATTCTTTTCTTTAAGTGTCTGCCCCCAACTGAGTTTACATTGGTACTCATACTGGACAGAGCTAGATTCAAATAAATCAAAATGGAAATTTCTACATTTTTTTGGTATACAATTTGAAATTTCATTCATGTTCACCACCATTGAGGCACTTAAAGTTTGGCCCTAAAGGTAAACTTTTGTACTGAAATTTCTGTTCTACAAACAGACTGGGATTCTATTAGTTTTTCAGGGAAGTCATGACTTATTTTTCTATATTTTTCTATGTAAAAATGCATCATGGCTTCCCCGATGACCCAATAGTTTGTGACAATATGCACAGAAGTTATGATTCAATTCTGATTCCAGGTCAATTTCATCAATATCTGTATCAAGATAGTAAGTTATCCAAGATACAGTGTCTATCCTCTAGAAACTAAGAAAGAGTCTCTCATAGAACTGTGAATTCTATGGGCTATAACAAACAAAAAATCAGCCTGAATATTTTTGTATTTGTATTCTCTTCAAGTAAGAAGACTTTAGGTCCAGCCCCATAGCACAGTGGTTAAGTGTTGTACATGGAAAACTGGATCCTACATGACCAACCACAGTTTGAATCCTGGCCCTAGCTGCTTGAAAAACATGTCAGTTATGCTTCATGCATGCCCCAAATTCTGAAGTTATGGTGAAATGGAGGAAAAAGAACTGTGGCATGACCATGACCCAGCAGTAGATTCTCTCTCTCTCTCTCTCTCTCTCTCTCTCTCACACACACACACACACACACACACACGCACACACGCACGCATGTATACACAACTGCACATGCTCACTAGAAGGCAATCAATCAATAAAGACACTTTAGATTCCCTAAAAGGAAAAAGAGAACTGCTTCCTATGCAGTGCTGTCACATTAGGCTGCGTGGGCTGTGCACTGCAGAATTCCAAGAGCTGTCATTCACATGGTCTGCAGTTGTACAAAATGGCAACCTGGGGCCAGTCTCCATTAAGCAGATATTAGGAAAATTTGTGCTAAAAAGACTGAGACTGAGTCATGGCTACTAAGCTTGAGTTGTTAAAAAAATCTCCCTGCCTAAGGTTACCTTTGGTCCCACAACCTAAAGAGCTGAACACATAGGCTGGCATCAAAAGGCATCAGTCAAGGGACCAGCAGTTAGTGTAATGGCTATGTCACTGGACTCCCACGTAGTTGACCGTGGTTCAAGTCCCAGACCCAGTGGCTTAAACTCATGCCAGGCGCGTGTACGTGCATGACCAAGATCCCAAGAGGAGAATGGAGAAGAAGGGATTGTGGCGTGGCCATCTCCCCTGGAGGGTGATTTCTTGCTTTCTGTCTCTCTGTCTCGCTCTGTCTGTCTGGCGAGTACACACGCCCTATAGCAAAAAGCTCTAAAAAAAAAAAAGGCATCAGTCAAAAAATTTAAAAGGATAAAGGAGCATAACATTATGCAGATTATGTTCTAGCTCAAGCAGAAGGGCTGACCACACATTTTTGTCTGTTTGCTATAGGGCTTGTGTGCTAACCAGAGGGAAAGTGATAAATCACCCCCAGGGAGCATGACCACACCACAATCCCTTCTCCATTCTCCTTTTGGGATTTGAGGCATGCACGCACACATTCCCAGCATGATTTTCAAGCTACCAGGTCCAGGACTCGAACCAGAAACTCAGCTAAGTGGGATCCAGTTGCCTTAACCTTCACATCACCTGCTGACCTTTAACAACATTTTTTTATATTCATAGCATTTCTCCCTGTAGTGTGTAATCACTAAACTCTTGTCAGAAGGCTGAATATAGTATATCAGTACAGGCTGATCCTAGCTTAAAATTTGCCATTCCACTAGTGTTTTCTTCTTTCTCAATATTTATAGAAATATATTGTCCAAAGACAATGGATTCACATATTTAAGATACTCAAGGGGAAAAAAATGTGAGCCGCAAATTTTGTATGTAAACTGACTTTCAAATATAAAAACAACAAATCTTTATGAATGTGTAGAATTCATGGAATATCCTTCCTGTGAGTTCATCCCAAGGAATCTACTATAGGACAAACTTTAGACAACCAAAAGAGCATTAATATAAGTACTAGTGATGGCAATTAAATATTTATTTCTATAAATATATTTGGCATAGTGGTTAAGGTGCTGGACTCCCACATGGTTTGAGTCCTGTATCCAGTGGCTTGAAATTCATACTAGGTACATGTACATGCATGCCTAAAATCCCAGGAAGAAAATGGAAGAGAAGGAATTGTGGTGTGGCCATCCCCTTGGGGGGTGATTTCTTACTTTTCCTCTCACTGTTTCTCTCTGGCAAGCACATGTACCCTATGACAAAAACCTTAAAATACATTTATATGTTTGAAACTGATAATGGATTTTTAAAAAGTACAATTTTTGCTTCAAGGATTCTCTTTCTTCCTTTATGGTATTTCCCAAACAACCACCTAAACTTTTTTTGATAACAGTAGCTACATGTGTTATGAATTTAGTCAGTATATTAATTTGCCTACTTATTGACTCCATTTCGATGTTCCTCATCCTGTTGATATTACTTCTATCCCATGCTCTGTCCCATGTATATTAAGAACAAGAAATGATGCAAATTTCCAATGGGCACATTTTTACATGAAGCCTGATCTTCAGAGAAGTTCTGTCTTCTCTGGCATTTCTGTCACTAAGCCATGTGCCACCATGTGTTCATCACATGTATGGTGATGTCTTTGACTTGACTGATATGCAATGTATTCATGCTGGGAAAATTTGTTTTGTATGCTGTGGAGATGTACAGTAAGTAAAGGTAAAAAAAATAAGCAATTTTTTTTAAAAAGAAAGAAAACATATTTAAAAGGATTCAAGGTAAAGTGACAGAGAGATGGACAAAAAAGAACAGTATATATAAACTACATGTCAAAATAGGAGTTCTCAGAGGAGAATACTAAAGGGATGGAACGGAACAAATACCAAAAATCATAATTCAAGAAAAATGTCCAGAAACAGATATTAAAGGGGCAAACTGCATACATACCAAAATTGACTACAGCTGGCAACACTGAACCACAGTTTAGAAAAACTTCTTTTAGCAGCTGGCAGGTAGTATGGTCGTTGGGGCGCTGGACTCCCATGTGGCTGACCACGGTTCAAGTACCAGATCTGGTGGCTTGTTTTATCATTTTCCTCTTCTCTCTCCCTCTCCCTGACTTTCTCTGGTTAAATTTTTAAATAATATCATAAATAAAATTAAATAATTCTCTTTTTGAGAGATTTTTGCTATAGGGTGTATGCACTCACTGAAGAAACAGAGAGAGACAGAAAGAGAGAAGTCACCTCTGAGGGGGGGTGGCCACACCACAATCCCTTCTCCTCCATTACATTCCCAGCATGATTTTCAAGCTACCAGGCCCAGGACTCGAACCAGAAACTCAGCTAAGTGGGATCCAGTTGCCTTAACCTTCACATCACCTGCTGACCTTTAACAACATTTTTTTATATTCATAGCATTTCTCCCTGTAGTGTGTAATCACTAAACTCTTGTCAGAAGGCTGAATATAGTATATCAGTACAGGCTGATTCTATCTGCTGTTCCCGATAAAATAATTCTCAAAAAGAGCTTATTTTAAACAAATAAATCCTTTGGACATTCAGGCAAAAAGACAAGACAAAATTAATTATAAAGAAAACAAAGTCAGGTTGTTGTCAGGCTTCTTTGACAGCAACAATTATGCCAGAAGACAATGGATTCACATATTTAAGATACTCAAGGGGAAAAAATGTGAGCCACAAATTTTGTATGTAAACTGACTTTCAAATATAAAAACAACGAATTGTTACGAATGTGTAGAATTCATGGAATATCATTCCTGTGAGTCCCTCCCAAGGAATCTACTATAGGACAAACTTTAGACAACCAAAAGAGCATTAATATAAGTACTAGTGATGGCAATTAAATATATAATTACCTATAGTACTGAGAATAAATGGTTATAAGAGAGATAGTATAGTACATGGTACTCACCCAGACACTTTGACGTTTGAGGCTGAATAATTCTTTGCCATGGGGTGGGGAACAGGGGCTGTCCTGGGTATTGCAAGATATTTAGCAGCCTCTCTAGTCCCACTAGTGCCAGTAGTGCTCCTCTCCCCAGTTGTGAGATCCAAAAAATAGAGAGAGAGTACCAAATGTTCCTTGGGGGCAAAACAGCCCTTGGTTGAGAAACTAGTACACTAGGTAATGACTCTTCCTATGACAATATAGGCATAGTACAACTATCAAAGACAAGGGGATAATGGCTGGTATGTGTGGACATGAAAATGAGCTCACTAGCTGTTTTATAGGGTTTAACTGGGATCAAAGCTGTATTATTTCAAATAAACTAACAGAGAACAAGGAGGGGGAGGTGGCAGAAACAGCTCATAATTTCAATATTGCTCACAGTAGGAACCCAATAGACACTAGCCAAAAAAGGAGGGCAAGAGGATATTTTATGAAGATATTAATACAAAATAATTTTATAAAGATATTAATACAAAAATAACCATCAGCAAATGAAAACTTCATAAAAACCAAAAGGGGCACAAAATAAAGATAGGAAGAGAGAAAATGAACAGCAGAAGAGTCAGGAGAAAGGAGCCGAGTTCCAGGAGGTGAGGAAATTCTTGCAAGATCTAAAAGATGAAATATACACTATAAAAAAGAATCAAATGGACCTGTTAGAGATGAAGGCTGTAATATAGGAAGTAAAAATCTCCCTTGAAAGTATTAAAAGCAGGGACCAGCAGTTAGCATAATGGCTATGTCGCTGGACTCCTGGACCCGATGGCTTAAAACTCACACCGGGTGCATGTGCGTGGTGCGCAAGATCCTGAGAGGAGAATGGCAGAGAAGGGATTGCGGCGTGGCTACCCACCCACCCGGAGGGTGATTTCTCTCTTTCTATCTCTCTGTCTCTCTCTGGCTGGCTAGCGAACTCATGTACCCTGTAGCAAAAATCTCTCCCTAAAAAAAGAAAGAATTAAAAGCAGACTAGATCATACAGAAAATAGAATCTCATATATAGAAGATAGGATCACTAGTCTAGAAAAATCTACCATGAAGACTGAGAAAATTGACCCAAAAAATGAGAATAATATATGAGAAATACTAGATAGCATCAAACATCCAAACATCTGGATAACTGGTATCCAAGAAGGCAAAGAGACTCATAAGGGTATTGGTAATATATTCCATGAAATGGAAGAAAACTTTCCAAACCTAGATAGGCATTCAAAGATCCAGTCCCCAAAAATAGACAGGATGCCAAATAGAATCAACCCAGGAAGATCTTCTCCAAGACACATTATAGCCAGATTGACCAAAACCACAGACAAAGACAAGACACTAAGATTGGCAAGAGAGAAACAGCAAGTTACCTACAAAGGATATTCCATCAGGCTCACAGCAGACTTCTCATCGGAAACAATGTGACCAAAGGAAGAGTGGCAAAATATATTCAAAATGTTAAAGGAAAGCAATTTCAACCAAAAATACTGTACCCGGCAAGATTATCCTTCATATGGGAAGAAGAGACAAGAACATTCTCAGATAAACAAAACCTGAAGGAATTTACCAGCACCAGACCAGATCTCCAAGAAGTTCTCAAGAGAATGCTATACCAGGAAAAAATAAATACAGACACACAGAAATAAGAGTTTAAAAACTAAGAAAAGAGCCAACTTAATCATAGGGACAAGTCTAGAGTTGAATATTATATCCCAGAATTTAATTGGTAAGATCAAACCACAACAGAAGATAGATTAATTACATGAGACTGAACTGGTGAAATAGCATTTTATGACTTTTTACTAAAACATTGCTGATTTTCTTCTAAGCCTTGTTTTCCAGTTTTAAGGATTTTTGTCCTGTCTTGAGCTGCCGATAGGTTCATATACCTACTATTTGAACAGAATCCTAACCTGTTTCCTGGCTTTAAGTTTTAAGCAAATTCCTTAGCATTTCTTTGATTTATTAAAGCTAAAACTGCTTTTCTTGAAATTAAAAAATATATTTAAAAATACCTATTTAATGACCATAGTAAGCTATATAGTATCAGCTAGGTGCTACCTTATATTCATTTTACTCAGAGTTTCATGCCTAAATTCAGACATGTATTCACAGATATGTATATACCAGCTGAACTTGCTATTAAAAGTAGTTAGATTATTTAAGAAATTTTGTGAATCAATAAAATGGGGGGGGAAGGGATGGAAAATGATTGTAGACACCAGAGATAGTGTAGGAGGAGGGTAGGAAATGCCAGAGAGTAAGAAATAGGGGAAAATATATATATATATAACTAGAAATGGAAAAATATTGATGACAACATATATGAGTAAGCCACTATGCAGTGTATTCTGCATGGGAAATTACATTTTGTATGCTGTGATGATGCTCAGGGAATGAATGTAAATTAACTATTTTTTTAAAAATATTTCAGAAATAAATAAAAGATAAAAAGAATGGTCTTTGCTTTCATATATAAACACTGAAGTAAATTAAATAGGTCTCACTCTACTTCAAGAAGGAGCCAACATCTTAAAAACACAGAATTCTAGTTTCTACTGACCTGTACTAAGGTACCTCAGAGTTTCTGGACTCACGTCCATTCTTTTCCATAGATATATTCTAGAGTGGCCTGTCAAAGTAAGTTACACAAGTTAGCCATCTGCTCCCAAATGTGTGCTGAGAAAAGTTTCTCTTTACCACCTTTGTCTTAAAACCATAATTTAAATGACACAACTATGGCTCATGAATCTAGTAAACTTGACAAGCCCTTAAAATGTTACAGTCCTGCAGACTTCCTAACAAGACAAAATAGATGAGCTGACAACCACGCCAATTACCCATGACAAATCTGCCTGCCACCCACAAGACTAAAGTTTAAAGCCTTGGGGATCTCTTGCTTCCAGTTTAATCTTATCCAAGAACCATTCCAGCATCATAACATTACATCATTGAAAAGAACACATGGAAACAGCATTGAGAATTGCAACCTGAGCTACTCAAAAGCATTAGTGACTTTGTAGTTTTGCCACTAAGACAGTTCATCTCAGCTTATAGGTACTCACTTCCTCTGCATGGAAATAGTATCTAATCCTCTTCATTTTACATCATCACTCTTATTCCCTTTCTACACCCCCTACTTCATAAGCTGTCAAAAATTACATCAAAGATAACATGAGCATATTAGGAAGACAGAGGGCAAAAGATCAATGGCAATGCCAACAAATATAAAAGAAGAAAGGGCAGTTGCTGGCAACTCACAGTCGACTTTAAAAGTAGACACTCAGATGTCTGACCCTATAGCAGAAACAGAAAGATTTGAACGCATAAAACTAAAGAGGAGAAGTGATATCAGATAGATACCAGAGACTATATGGGAGGGGGGTAGATGGTGGGAGGGATTCAGGAAAAAAGCATTTAATGGATACCAGAATGTGAGGCATTTTGTTGAAAATTATGTGTATGGTAATATCCTTGATTTGATTATCATGCACTGGATGCATGCTTTGAAAAACCATATTATATGTCATAAGGATGTACAACAATTAAATGCATATAATAAATTATAAAATTAAATCAAATTTCTAAAAGTACACTCAGAAGTACCAACATGTATTTTGCGACATGGACCCTGACTGGCATATCCAGTTCAATTCTTCAAGTATTTATTGAGCATCTGCGATGGCCAGCACACTAGGAGGCGCTGTGAGGACAACAGAGGTGGAGGGAACCCAAGTCTGTGCTGAGAATTCTACTGTGAGCAAAGCTGTGAACTGAGACCAGCCAAATGGTGGCAAGTGAGTAGATAAAAATAATATTGCATGATAAGCACAAAGACAGCCCATCTAAATAAGACATGGATGTTCTAAAAAAGCTACCAAAAGCAAAGAAAGATAACTGGGGAAATTTGAATACAGTCTGTATATTAGTAATAGTGTTTTACAAATGTTTAATTCCTGGGGGTGACAGTTATCTTGTGATTATGTAAGAGAATGTCCTATATCTTAGGATGATGTGTTTAAAGGTAAAATTTCATGATATTCAGCTGGCTGATAATATGGCAGTTAAGGCAGCTAGATCCCACATGGCCAACTGCACAGTTTAAGTCTCAGACCTGGTAGATTGAAAAACATGCCAGGCAAGTGTGCATGCATGCCCCAAATCCCAAGAGGAGAATGGAGAAAGGATTGTGGTGTGGCAATCCCCCCACAGGAGGAGGGGTGATTCCTTTCTTTCTTTCTCTCTCTCTTCCCCCCTACCCCGAGAGCATACACACCCTATAGCAAACTTAAAAAAAATGTATAGGGAATCAACAGATGGCATAATGGTTGCATCACTGGACTCCTACATAGTCTAATGCAGTTTGAGTCCCAGGTCTGATGCCTTAAAACTCACACCAGGCACGTGTGTGTGCATGCCCAAAATCCCAAGAGAAGAGTGGAAGAGAAAGGACTGCAGCATGGCCATCCCCCCAGGGGGTGATTTCTCACTTTCTGCTGTCTCTCTGTCTCTCTGGAGAGTGCACATGCCCTATAGCAAAAACAATAATAATAAAAATTAAAACTTTCAAAAAAGAAAAAAAAACATGATGTCTATAATCCTTCAAATAATTCTATGAAATAATGGATGCGGAGAATATGATAAAGAGAGAGAAACATAAAGAAGAATAATTTCTTAATCTAATCTTACATGTAAAATCTAAAACTATACTTTGCCCAGCTATTCTGCTAGCTGGTTGACAGGACCATTTTACAAAACATAAATTATCTCACTTCTACACAAATGAAGGAGAGAGGACCTTATAACCAATTGAAGAACAGAACCATTTCCCAGCTGCAGATTTTACCTGAGAAATTCCCCCCAAAGCCAATCTGTAGATGAGAAGGAATTTTCTGGCCAGGAAGTGAGAAGCAAAGGACATGATCATCTTGGTGAGCTATGACTGGCATCTCCATCTTGCCTCATCTTGGTGCCTGCAACCAGCACCAAGACTATAATCCGACAGAGAGGCCTCAACACAAAGCTCTATCACAGTCATTGAAAGAAGAAGCAATTTTCCAACCACTCCAATTCATTTTTTAAAGTTCACTTACATATTTCTTCATTGGGGTGAGAGAGGACAAACATCCCAAACAGTTCACGCATCAATCCATCCCCAGCCTCAGCCAGCCAGAATCACAGGCACATGTATCCCCAGCATTAACAGGAAGACCTCAGGATACCCAGGCCCCCCCCCACACACACACACACACACACACACATGTGGCTTCAGTATCTCTAAATGTTGCATTACCAATGTGCCACCATGGCTGGCCTCCAACTAATTTTCAGATAAGCCTTAGTTCCAGGATTAGCAGCTAAGGTTATGAGACTATCACCACAATTTAATTTTTTTTTTGAGAGATTTTCACTGTAGGGCGCGTGCGCCCGCCAGACAGACAGAGACATAGAGATAGAAAGCGAGAAATCACCCCCCGGGGGGATGGTCACACCGCAATCCCTTCTCCTCCATTCTCCTCTCGGGATCCCCTTGGGAACCAGCAGTTAGCGTAATGGCTATGTCGCTGGACTCCCACGTGGTCGACCGCGGTTCACATCCCGGACCCGGTGGCTTAAAACTCACACCGGGCGCGTGTGCGTCAAAAACCTCTCAAAAAAAAAAAAAAAGTTTGTCTCCCCAAAACAAAACCCCATTAACTGTCAGTCACTCCCTAGTCCTTCCCAGATCTTCCCTCCTCCCCCAGGTCTAGGCAATCATCAGTCTACTTTCTGTCTCTACAGATTTGCCTATTCTAGATACATCATGTAAGGGAAATAATGTAACATGTAGACTTTTGTGACTAACTTCTGTCACTTAGGATGTTTTCAAGGTTCGTCCATGTTGTAGCATGTATTAGTACCTAATTTCTTTTAACTGTTGAATAAAATTCTGTTGCATAGATATATCACATTTTCTTTATTTGCCAGTTGATGGGCATTTAGGTTGTTTCCACTTTTTGGCTATTACGAGTAATGCTTCTATGCCCATTCAAGTACAAGTTTTTAATGAGAATATATGTTCTTATTTCTCTTGGATATATGCCTAGGTGTAGAATTGCTGACCCATATAAAACTATGTTTAACCTTTTTAGGAATGGCCAAACATTTTCCAAAGAGACTGCACCATTTTAAATTCCTACCAGCAGTATATGAAGTTTCCAATGTCTCCAAGCGTCTTCAGTACTCTTTACTATCTTTTTTATTATAGTCATCCTAGTGGATGTGAAATGGTATCACATTATGGTTTTTATTTGCATTTCCTTGATGACTAATGATGTTGAACATCTTTTCATGTGTTTTTTGGTTATTTATATATCTTCTTTAGAAAAAAGTCTATTCAGATCTTTGCTCCTTTTTTTATTGGAGCATTAGATTGTCTTTTATTATTGAGTTGCAATATTTCTTTATATATTCTGGATACAGGCTCCTTATCAGACATATAAATTTTATAATTTAAGATATTCACTAAGAGTCACTATGTGTTTTCCAATTATTGTCTCAATAAATTCACATCACAAACTTACAAAAATATGTACTATAATCATTCCTATGTATAGTTAACATGAAGAACAGACACTCAGACTTACACCATTAGTAAGTGGCAAAGCCAGAACTTGATTCCATGCATTCAGAAGCCAGAAGTCACATCTTACTCACTACCATGTAGATTGATATATGCAGTCTCTCCTTTTACCTTTAGAAGAATCTGATCAATAAAACTCATTCTCTGACTTTCTCACTAGATGTTGTGAGAATATGGCAGACTAGAGTCCCTGAAGCAATAAGATTTCATTAGAGAAACATGTTAGACAAAATTCTCCAACATATGTTCTGTATCACTTTAGCTCTGAGAGTTATTCCTTGAGCAGTGTTCATGGACGAACAGCCTAGGAAATGCCGCATGTTCCACCCGTCTCTCCAAGATTTCATATCGCATCTTAGTGAATTAAAGTCCATGAGAATTCTTACAATGAAGAAACTTATTAATTTTTTGAGTGGTCGTGCAATTGCAAAATCTATATACCCATGAAATCCCAAGCCTTCAGAATATATTTTAGAAAACACCATGTAAAAATAAATGTAGGGTCCACAAGAGAAGGCTAGGCAATCACTCTGTGTATATAAACTATAAAATCTCCCTTGCTATTTTATGCCCTAAAGCTTCAAGGATTGAACATAGGCAAGCTCAAACCAAGACCTTGACCTGCTTTCCATGACTCTCAGCCCTATTTTAAATGCAGAAGATCGACACACCTTAAAAGGTGAAAAACTAAGTCTGTCATTGCTCAGGTAGCTATTGTCCATGTCTCTATCTAAATTTTACATCTCTGGCCCATCGATGCAGAATAAATCTCTTCGTGATGTTAGTTATTTTTATTGTAAATATCCAGTTTTCCATTCCTTCCCTGTCATTGCTTTTCTGTGGATAAGAACCATTTATGTCATTCAAAATGTGTTCACTTATCCATCTCAGATATTGTTTCAGAGTAGAGACATGTTCCTTGTCTCATAAGTGGATAATATCTAAAGGCTGAGAGCCAAGAAATATTCATATAAACTCTATGAACTGGACATTAAACAAAACTAAGTATGAAAAGGTCTTCAAAAAGTTCGTGAAGTGCATAATATGAAAAAAAACTATGCAAGGATTTCAATTTTTTGCACCCAAAAAACTCACATTTTTAATTCTCTTTAATTCCATTTTTCCATGACATTTTTGAAGCCCCCTAGTATCTGCATCTTAATTTTTAAAAGATGTGTGGTAAAGGGGTATTAAAATATATAACTTCTAAAGAGAATACTTTTATAATTCTATCCATCACATACTATTACTGAGTATTTTAGATGACTGGGTGCTTCTTGATTTGATTGTTTCAGAAATGTAAATTTAGGAATAATTCTGAATGTGATACACTGGTAGTGATTAATAATATAGGTTTTTAGATTCAGACTGCTTAAGGTCTTTATTAGCTCTTGCTATGCATCAAACTTGGTGGCTTGAAACAATCACTTATCCTTACTTTTCTGTGAGTCAGATGCACTTGGCTCCACGTAGCTGGTTGGGTATAGGTATGCTCCCATGTCTCTTTTCTTTGAATCAGTAGGTTAACTAAAGCATGTTCTCAAGACAATGGTATAAGTGCAAGAAGATAAGCCCTATCACATGAGCACATTTCACTTCACTGCTTGCATCAGTTCTGCTAATATCTTACTCACCAATGCAAGTCCATGGCCAAGCTCAAAGGCAATGAGTAGTAAAGCACATGCCACCCACCATGAAGACCTAAGCAAGTCACATAGCCAAGCCCAACATCAGTATAAGTGTGTTCCTCCCTTGGAGGTGCAGATATGAACATGTGTATGTTGTGTTTGTTTTCAATTTACCAGAGGACATGTGTGTTTGCCAGAGAGACAGAGGGAGGGATAGAGAGAAAGCACCCTTCCCACAGGGCATGGTCGCACCACAATCCTTTCTCTATTTCCACATCGTGTCTGCATTTGGGGCACACACATGTACTCTCAATATGTTTTTTCAAGCCACTGGGGCTGGGATTCAAACCATACAGTCAGTTATGTGGGACTAGCTTCCTTAACCACAAGGCCACGGGGCGAGCCCAATATAAGTATTTTGGAACAATAATCTAGTCTTCCATAGGTTCTAGTCTTGATTTTACCACTTATCAGCTATGTGACTTTGGGCAAGTATCTTAACTGTTCTATTCTTCAGTTTCATCTCTGGTAAAATGGGGATGAAATAGTGCCTACAACACAGTTGTTATGAGAAGTGAATGAGAAATGTATGTAAACTGTTTGCAATCATTATTTGTTCTCTGTCATCACCATTAGTACTTTCATAAATGGTTGAAGGGACCAGCAGTTGGCGTAATGGCTATGTCGCTGGATTCCCATGTAGTCAACCACGGTTTGAGTCCCGGACCTGGTAGCTTAAACTCATGCTGGGCGTGTGTGCGTGCATGCCCAACATCCTGAGAGGAGAATGGAGGAGAAGGGATTGTGGCATGGTCATCCCCACTGGGAGGTGATTTCTCGCTTTCTATCTCCCTGTCTCTCTCTGTTTTTCTGGTGAGCACACGCGTCCTATAGCAAAAACCTCTCAAAAAAAAAAAAAAATGAATGATTGAAACATTATAGACTATTCTTCCTTAGGTAGTGAAACAGGGTGCCCTAATCACCAGATGCACATACCAAAGCATTTTTACTTTTACTCCAACATCCTTCCCTACATGGAACACATCCACATTAATATGATGGAAAATTAGAGAAGAAAAAAAAAACCAAAGCCACACTGGGAGCTCTGACCCAATGCTATTTTATATATATATATAAACAAAAGTAAAAACAAATGAGGAAAAATTCATAGATGCCTTACTTATCTAGAAATTTTATATAAAATATTAGCTATATTTTTAACTGAAATTGTGAAAAGCTAAATTACACAGATAGTTGCTTCAGTCCACCATATCATTTTGTATAATTTTCAAAAAGGGAGAAGGCTACATTTTCACTAATAAACAAGTATTATAAGGAAAAACATTTTAAGACTAGTAAGAGTTTATATAAGAGTTTAGATAAAAGCAGGAGAGAGCTACAAATAAAGCATCGACATAGAAAGAAACCTTTTGGAGTTGTCTCTTTTTTCTTCATAACTCAGTTGTAAAAGTAATTCAGTCCAAATACATCAACATTTTTTAAGTTTTTTTTTTTTTCTATAGGGAACATGCAGTCACCAGAGAGAGAAGAGAGGCAAGAACCTTCCCCTCCACCAGGGAGGATGAGCATGCTGCAGTCCCTTTTCCTCCAGTGTCCTCTTGGGATTCTGGGTGTGGATGTAAGCCTAGTGTGATTTTCAAGTCACCTGGTCCAGGAAGAACAACATAGTAAGCCAGGTGAGATTCAGTGCCCCAACCTCCACACTACCTGTTGGGCCTACATCAAATTTTTTCAAAGAAACAAATGTTTCTTTGTTAAATGTTTCAAAGTTAAAATGGATTCACCTTCTAGGGTATACATTCTTACCCTTTAATTCCTATACAAACAGCTTGAGTTCTGAATCCTGCTTCTTCTCCAGGACTTCTAAAGAAAGACTTTACCACCATTCCCACTGATGCAACACTTACCTACATCTCCAAATTATGGCAAATTTTCATCTAAGTATTATAAACCTGATTCATTCCCCTACACAAGTGGAATCGAGGGCTCATGTCTTTTCCAACTGCCTGAAGGACTTTATCCAGTATCTTGGGCATAGAAGGTATTCCATAATTAGCTAACTAATTCAACCAGTTGTCTATAGAATGGCCCATTTCTTCAGTGCATGTCAGATATACAGCCAACATGCACAGAACTTCATTTACAACTAGGAAAATCATCATGTTAGTCTGAATAGGTGAAAGCTTTCTAAATCTTCTCTGCTTTATAAGACTTGTTCTTCTATTGGGTCGTCAGGAAAGTCATAATACATTTTTGCATAGAAGAAATATATCATGACTTTCCCAACAACCTAATAGCTCTATGTCTAATATGTACCTGTGGGATCAGTAAAGATGAAATCTTTTAGGCTAGTCTAACTCAGCTACAAATACATAAATATATCAATAAAGAATCGTCACAGAATAACTACTATGAATCTAATTCCATTTAGAGGCTCAAGCCAAAAACATGAATGACATCCTTGATTCCAAATGCTCTCCCCACATACACCTGTACATATCCACCCACATCCTTAATTGCCAAGGTTTATTAATTCTGTCCCCTAAATATTTCTTGAATTTTTGCCATCTCTCTCTCTCTATATATATATATATTGCCACTATCCATTACTGCTGCTCTCTCAGATTACTGCAACTGCTGCCTTCGTCTCCTTCCCAAGTGATTGTCATATTCCAGTCCATTCTCCACAATGCCAACCTAATTGTGATAGGCTGGGGGAAGGGAGGATGACCTCAATATTTATGCCTCCTCTCATCAAGTGGTAAAGTTTATTTTTTCACCTCTTCAATCTGAGCTTGGTCATATAACTTATTTTGGCCATAGAACATTAACAAACAACTAATGAGCAGAAGCTTCAAAAATGCCCACACACTGGTACTCATCCTCTTTTGCTGTTAGGAATCCTTGAGTCAACATGAGAACAAGCCTGGGATAGCCTAATGAAGAATGAGAGACTACATGGAGAGATATCCCAAACATCCCACTTGTGGACCCTAATGTGTGAGGCCATTTATTTTAAAAGAATTTAATTTTATTTATTATTTTTTAAGAATTAGTTATTTAATATTATTTATTTTTTATTTGCTTTAGGGCACATGCACTCACTGGAGAGAGACAGAGAGAAAGCAAGCTGCCAGTTCCAGGACTCAAACCATGGTCAGCAATGTGGGAATCCAGTGCTTTAACCCTCATGCCACCTGTTGGCCCCCATGAGGCCACCTTAGGCCATCCATCCCCTGCTGAGCTAGCCTACACCAAATAACAGCCCCACCTGCCCACAAATTCATTATAAATAAGAAAACGATATTACTTAAAACCACAAAGTTTTGGTATAGTCTGTTATGCAACTGAAACTAACTGATCTTTTCCATTCCCTGCTTAAAATCCCAGCATAGATTACCTCAAGATAAAGCCCAAACAACTTACTTAAATGTGGCCCTTCATAATTGAGCATCAGCTAAACTCTATGGTTTCCTCTCTTACCATCCCCTGTCTTCCCTTCCCAACTTTTGCCATGTAATTTAAAATGTTTAAACTTTTAAAATTCCACCTAATAATAAATAAGTTCCATTTATGTCCCTGGATAAACCCCTATTTCTCTCTAAGTCCTTCCTGCATTCTGATAAATAGCCATTTCTTGTTGGTTTTAATTTATTAAACACACACCACTCAATTTTCAGTGCCCTGTAGGAGGTTCTTTCACCGTATAATAAAAAGTTGCTGCTGTTTATTCATATTTTAATGATACTGTGAATACAATGTTGCATATTCTGATTCCTATTCTTGGAGAAAATGGTCTCTGTTGGATTCTCACTGCCATTCATTTTTCTATTTATTGTTGGACTTTGCTATTATGATAATTCCAGATACATCAAAATAATATCATCATGGGCCAGTTGCTTTGCTCAAAACTGAGCCACCTTGTCAATTTGTTTCCTTTTATATTCAGTAACAGAGATTACAGCCAGATTAATGTTTTAATTGAGACCCACATGTGTTTGTAGCTCCCTGTAGAAAGTCAGTTGTCCTCAAAACACTGAACTCATTACTCTTCTCCAGCTGCTCTAAGCTAATACACATCATTTAGTTAAACGTAGTCATATTCCTTCAGGCGAACGCACATATGCTGTGTATGCATAGGAAAGGTCATCATTCCCATTGATGTGATAGTTACCTGGTTAGCCTGATAAATGTATACAATCAAACTAGATAATTCAGGCTCCAATGGCGATCCCCAGTGACAATGGCTGCAGATTCTCACTTGGAGCTATGCCATATTGACCCAAACCATTCACTCATCTACTCTGTAAACTCTAATTCCCATGGAACTCAGCAGAAAGGAGTAAAGGGCCTTCTTTAAATTCCAGGTTCATGGGCAAGTGTTTATTTACATGGTTGAAATGGCATCTTGGACAGGTCTTCTACTTCTCCTTTCTACTGCCCACACACACAAAGACACTTTTAGTGAGGCTATTACATTTTCACAGCAATGGTGCTGGCAAAGGAACAAAACTTAAATATAAGCCAAGAAAGTGGTCACTTCAATGAGCTCTTTTTACTGTGTTTCCCTGTCACCCACCCACAGGAATCACTACACCAATTCCAAGAGACCCTCTCATGCCACCTGTTGGCCCCCATGAGGCCACCTTAGGCCATCCATCCCCTGCTGAGCTAGCCTACACCAAATAACAGCCCCACCTGCCCACAAATTCATTATAAATAAGAAAACGATATTACTTAAAACCACAAAGTTTTGGTATAGTCTGTTATGCAACTGAAACTAACTGATCTTTTCCATTCCCTGCTTAAAATCCCAGCATAGATTACCTCAAGATAAAGCCCAAACAACTTACTTAAATGTGGCCCTTCATAATTGAGCATCAGCTAAACTCTATGGTTTCCTCTCTTACCATCCCCTGTCTTCCCTTCCCAACTTTTGCCATGTAATTTAAAATGTTTAAACTTTTAAAATTCCACCTAATAATAAATAAGTTCCATTTATGTCCCTGGATAAACCCAGATTTCTCTCTAAGTCCTTCCTGCATTCTGATAAATAGCCATTTCTTGTTGGTTTTAATTTATTAAACACACACCACTCAATTTTCAGTGCCCTGTAGGAGGTTCTTTCACCGTATAATAAAAAGTTGCTGCTGTTTATTCATATTTTAATGATACTGTGAATACAATGTTGCATATTCTGATTCCTATTCTTGGAGAAAATGGTCTCTGTTGGATTCTCACTGCCATTCATTTTTCTATTTATTGTTGGACTTTGCTATTATGATAATTCCAGATACATCAAAATAATATCATCATGGGCCAGTTGCTTTGCTCAAAACTGAGCCACCTTGTCAATTTTTTTCCTTTTATATTCAGTAACAGAGATTACAGCCAGATTAATGTTTTAATTGAGACCCACATGTGTTTGTAGCTCCCTGTAGAAAGTCAGTTGTCCTCAAAACACTGAACTCATTACTCTTCTCCAGCTGCTCTAAGCTAATACACATCATTTAGTTAAACGTAGTCATATTCCTTCAGGCGAACGCACATATGCTGTGTATGCATAGGAAAGGTCATCATTCCCATTGATGTGATAGTTACCTGGTTAGCCTGATAAATGTATACAATCAAACTAGATAATTCAGGCTCCAATGGCGATCCCCAGTGACAATGGCTGCAGATTCTCACTTGGAGCTATGCCATATTGACCCAAACCATTCACTCATCTACTCTGTAAACTCTAATTCCCATGGAACTCAGCAGAAAGGAGTAAAGGGCCTTCTTTAAATTCCAGGTTCATGGGCAAGTGTTTATTTACATGGTTGAAATGGCATCTTGGACAGGTCTTCTACTTCTCCTTTCTACTGCCCACACACACAAAGACACTTTTAGTGAGGCTATTACATTTTCACAGCAATGGTGCTGGCAAAGGAACAAAACTTAAATATAAGCCAAGAAAGTGGTCACTTCAATGAGCTCTTTTTACTGTGTTTCCCTGTCACCCACCCACAGGAATCACTACACCAATTCCAAGAGACCCTCCTACATTGACCAGCTAAAGCAGCACACGAAACTCACTGAGCTGAAAAGGAGTCTCGGTTTTGAAAATAGCCCTTTTGGTTTTTCAGCTAAGTTACAATTATGCTGTGCAACACATTAATACGAACGGCCTAGCTACACTCATTTATCAGACTAAAATTCATTCACAAACTTGACAAATATTTACCCAATGCCTGCTAACTGGAGGTCATTCCATATTTTCAAAACATTGAATGAAACTCACACTATCACTTACATTTATCCCCGTTAATATGTCTCCTGTCCACACAATTCACCCTCAAGTCTTCCTATATAATACACAGTATCCTCTTTCAGCCCCCACACCCAGTCACCAAGTCTTCTCAATACCATCTTTTAAGTGTTACTTAGCTCTGCCCCTTGTTCTCTGCCTCGACTACCACCATACAAATCCGGACCCGGACTTAACAAAATCTCCTAGCTGATCTTCATACCTTTATATTTTCCTCTTAAACTCACAATGACGGTCTAAAAAGCAAACATAACTATGTCATACTAGGCTTAAAAATCTCTCGGGGCGGGGGGTGGGGGCAGCAGGTGGTGTGATAGTTAAGGTACTGGACTCCCACATGGCCGATTGTTTGAGTCTCAGACTTAGTGGCTTGTTTTCTCAGTCCCCCCCACCTCATTCTCTCTCTGTGAGCACATGTGCTCTGTAGCAAATTAAAAATAAAAACAATCAGAATAATAATAATTTAGTAAAATAAATAATTCTTTTATAAAATAAATTTAAAAATTCTCTTGGGACCAGCAGTTGGCGTAATGACTATGTTGCTGGACTCCCATGTAGTCGACCACAGTTTGCATCCTGGACCCGATGGTTTAAACTCATGCCGGGCACATGTGCGGGCATACCCAAGATCCCGAGAGGAGACTGGAGGAGAAGGGATTGTGGCATGGTCTTTGCCCCTGGGGGGTGATATCTCGCTTTCTGTCTCTATCTCTCTCTGTCTTTCTGGTGAGTGCACACATCCTATAGCAAAAACCTCTCCAAAATAAAATTTTAAATCTCGCAAGGGTCCCCATTCTATAAATTCCTAGTTCCTAAGTGTGGCCTAAAGCCACCCTTGTCACTGCCCCAAGTCCATCTCCCACACCCCCTACACCCTCACCTCTGTTTTCTGGGGCTATGCACAGTGAACTTATAGGGATTCAGAACATGGGCACCATGGCATAGTAAATAAATACAAAAAGACCTGGGCCACACCAGCATCTCACTCCCATCAAATTTCTTTTACTCTTCTCCCTCCCACTTCCTCTAGCTACTAGGATAGCCAGCAAAGAATTATGCTATTTTTAGCTCCCATGAGCTAGGGAACCAGTCTTAGGCAAATGATAAAGGAACTGACTAGACAGTTGGTTCCCCCTCAGTCTCTGCTTCACTTAGGGTAAAAATCAGCATGAGTAATTGACTAATAGAGTAATGTACATGCTCAGAGCAGCTTCTGACTTCCACACAGTTCTAGAAAGATAACTAGCTCCAAAATTCTGGGTTGAGAACTAGCCCTTAGAAGATTCTACTCTAGGACAGTGGCTGTGAGTGATCTGAACCTAATGCGTGACAGTTAAGACCATTCACAGGCCCAGAGAGATCCATGGCAACACCAGGTCCTTTGTAATGACATTTCTAGGTTCATTGCGCCCAGTCATCCTGGGAATCCAGTATCAGGAGATCATGGAAATAATTTAGCTTATTTTTAAGGAATAATTTACCTTTTGCTTTTAATTGTGAGAAGTTGCATGCAATTGCTGGAGAAAGACAGAGGAATAAAGCACCCCCCCAGTAGGGCATGAATCTGCAATCACTTCTCTATTTCTCCAACCTGTTGGGATTTGGGGCATGCACACACATGCACCCAGCCTATTTTTCCAAGCTTACAGGGCCAGGATTCAAGCTATGGTCAGCCCTGTGGAATCTGTCTTTGTTAACCACTAGGCTACATGGCCAGCTCACAGTTACTTTTTTTATTAGTTTTCGCTATAGGGTATCTGTACTCACCAGAGAGAAAAAAAGAGAGAGAGGGAAAGTGATAAATCACCCCCTGCGGGGATGGAATGCCACAATCCTTTCTCCTCTATTCTCCTCTTGAGATTTTGGACATACACTCACATGTGCCTGGCTTATTTTCCAAGCTGCCAGGTCTAGGACTCAAACTGTGCACTCGGCAATGTGAGATCCAGCCACCTTAACCTCCATGCCACCTGCCTGGCCCAACAGTTATCTTTTAATCATTATCAAAAGCATGTGTTTATTTATTTATTTTAGAGATACTTTTGCTATAGGGTACGTACACTCGCCAGAGAGACAAGGGGGGATGACCATACTGCAATCTCTTCTCCTCCATTCTCCTCTCAGAATTTTTGGGCACGCACATATAAATGCCTGGCTTTAGTTTTAAGCTGCCAGGTCTAGGACTTGAACTGCGGTCAGCTATGTGGGAGTCCAGCAACATAACCATTATGCCATTTGCTGGTCCCAGCATGTGTTTATTTTAAGAAATTTAGAAAATAAAGACAGGAACACAGAAAACACAAAAATTACCTTCAACCTCATTATTAAGAGATCAGCTCTATGGATATTTTTTAAAGAATTATTAGTATTTTTATTATTATGCCTTTAATTAGACCAGAGAGAGAGAGGGGAAGTGAGAAAGCAAGCCACTCAGTCCAGGACTCTAATCATAGTTGCCCACGTGGGAGTCCAGCACCTTATCCACCACACCACCACACCCGACTCTATGGATATTTTATAAACGTTTTTGTTCAACTATAATAAACACACAGAAACGTTTACATAACAGTGC
This sequence comes from Tupaia belangeri chinensis, assembly GCF_000334495.1. Taxonomy (NCBI): domain Eukaryota; kingdom Metazoa; phylum Chordata; class Mammalia; order Scandentia; family Tupaiidae; genus Tupaia; species Tupaia belangeri. Next base: position 1,000,176 of record NW_006160117.1, on the reverse strand, counting down.
CACATACAATTTGGTGGATATTGTTATTTTTTATGTATAGATATGCATATTTTACCAAAACAAAATTATGCTGTACATATATTTTTATTTCTCATTTTTTCATTTTTAATTTATTTCCTGTACATATGGTTTTATTTCTCATTTTTTCATTTTTAATTTACAATGTGTTATAATCAATGAATATCTTTTCATGTCATTATTTATGTACAATATCATTCTAATAATATTTTAATAGTCTTTTGTTAAATTTAGTCAATTCCCTAACCTAGATTTTGATATTTATATTATCTTCATTTTTCATTATTTATAAATATTACACTAAACATCCTTTTAGGCTATTTTGCATACTTTCATATTTCTTCAAAACTCAAATGTTATCCACCCCTTGAAATACATCTTAATAAAATCATCTTAATAAATAAATACATTTTTATTAATCAGCATTTTCTCTGTGGTTAATATTAAAATAACTGACCAACCAATAGCATTTGGGAATATTTATTAGATAAATAAGCTTCTCAGAAAAAGGTTAGGTTTTTAGCTTTAAACATTTACCACTTGCTCACAATGAAGACTAGATGAGAGCAAAGTATAAACCAAAGCAAACACCTTTCATATAGATAACAACAGCTAAAAGAGAATATTCAACAGAGAGTTCTGAGGAACTAAGATAATGGATACCAAAGTGACTTGAAAGACAGACTACCATAAGGAACTTTGGTAGGAGAATAAGTACTAATTAGATGGTTCATTCACATCAAGAATGTAAAAAGAGTATTGAATTTGTAAGGAGGATAAGTTTTTACCTTTTGGAGAGGACTGAATTGTGAGTCTTACCTTGTGCTTTTAAAGAAAATAGGATGTGATGGGGGCACTGCCTCCTAGCCCAGATTCAGGTGAGGGGCCCCTCAGGCCCAGTGCAGGGAGCTTCATGGATGTTCAATAGCAGAAGGCACACAGTGGACCTGAGAGCTGTCTCACACTTTAGAAAGCCAGTGTAGCTGAGAGATTTTGGGTTAAAGAGCTGCATCTACAAAGTAACTATTGTACATTCCCCCTCCAGGGACAGGTCAAATGTGTGTAAGAGGGCAGCCTGCTGACTGCAGGGCCTCCAGGATGAAAAGGTACTGAGGTGTGTTCCCAGGGCAGAAACAAAGAGGGGAAAGGGACATTGCCCAAATCAAAGGGGGGCTCAGGAGGAAGTCCTTGCAGAACCCACTACAATTCTCTAAGATAATCATCTATGAACATTTGACTAGAAATCACAAAGCCACCCTGGAACAGGGTCAGCAAAGAACTTTATTGCTCTTTTTCCCTACTCCCTTCCCATGCTCCAATTACAAAGGGGTCAGAAACTTGGGCAGCAAGTGAGGAAGGAAAGGCAGGAAAAAAGGGAAATTCAACAATAACTCAGGTTTGGAAAAAATGGGACCTGATGATTGTAACTAAATTGAGACTATATTTGCGAATTAAAGTCAGAACTTCCTTTTTCGTATGAGTAGTCAGGAAATCTTGGGGCTTGACTGAGTTTTTAATCCAGTGACTGAAGAACTTGTTCTACAAAGTAATCATAAAGAGATGATGGGAAAACAAACAAACAAACAAACAAAAAGAACATTATTCCTTCTGATTTCATACCAAGGGTCTTGTCTATTTAATGAACCAATTGTACAGCTAACATTTTTAGAAGTTACATGGGCCAAGATTTGGGCTAAACTTTTTATGCACAATTTAAGTTGTAAATCCTTACAACTCCCCAAGTAAGTGCTATATTTATCCCCATTTTATAATTAAAGAAACTAAGATCCAGAGACATGAAATAAATGATCTAAGGTCACATTTCTATTAAAGTCATATCTATTTGACTCCTCAACCCATGCTTTGAACCATTACTATGGTGAGTTATTGCTAAACACCTTGGTGTAAAAACAACTCTCAATTTATAAGGATTGGATTATCACATAATTATTAGCCTAAATATAATGCACATATATGAAAAATTGCCAAAGTACAATCTTTAAAATCAAAATGATGGGGCCAGCAGGTGGCACCCTGGTTAAAGTGTTGAACTCCCACATGGCCCATTGCAGTTCAAGTCCTGGACCTGAAAAATCATGCCAGGTGTGTATGCTTCCATGCCCACAACTCCAAGAGGAGAATGGAGGAGGGGGAATTGCAGCATGGCCATCCCCCCTAGGGGAGTTATTTCTCACATTCCCGCTCACTGTCTCCCTCTGTCTCTCTCCAGTGAGTATACACACCCTATGACAAAAACCTTCAAAAGAATAAATAAATAAAAATGAAAGGGGGCCAACAAGTGCTGTGGAGGTTAAGGCACTAGATCCCACGTGGCCGACTTTACAGTTCAAGTCCTGGACCCAGAGGCTTGAAGATCACACTGGGCACATATGTGTGCAGGCCCAAAATCTCATGAGGACAACGTGAGGGAGGGGACTGCGGTGTGGTCATCTCCCCTGGGGCGGGGGTGATTTCTCACTTTCCCTCTTTCTCTCTGTCTGTTTTCAGAGAGTACAGGCACTCGAGAGCAAAAACTAAAAAACAAATCAGGCAAGCAAAGGCTTGATATTTTTATTACTTAGGGCTCAGAACAGCTAAGAGGTTTCATCAAATTATACTGCATACAAACTGTAGATTAAACATGTCTGTGGACTGCTCCTGTGTAATCGCCATAATATTGTATTGTAGGATACCAGCATAGGCCCTGATCCCTAAATCTTGGTAAACATGAGTAGCTAGAATCCATTGTTGTGAAGGCTTAACATTCCCCATGCATGGGCTCAGCCTGAAAGCCAGTTTTCCAAAACCTGACATCAGTAGAAACTTCTTTGCTGTAGATTTGATTTTTATGAATTGAGATAAACAGAATGAGTATACAGTGACCATAGTTATTAGGGAATGCTTTCATCAAACTAAAGCCAACTGGAGGACGGAGAGGGTTATCCAACCAGCTCAGCTGTATGTCTCTGCTAACTGTGACTTAATCCCAGTTTATAAAAGCACCTGTGTTATTTGTCATGGGTCTTAGTCCTGCCAACTACACCAAATGATGCCAACCTCTTTGCACGGGGTAGGTAGAGAAGGTTAAATGATGCATGCCAATGTCCAGAGGATTAGGATGATATAGGTACATTTTCAAAAACATCCTAGACTACATTTTGAATATGCCTTTCCAGAAATGAAATTCTACAGCACCATCTATCACCTCCACTCCTCATGGCAGGCTTAACTCATCTCAGGGGACAGAACTGTATTTTCTCCTCTGCCTTCCCTGGAATGGACACTTTCTTCAATTTTGGAGGGGAAAAAAATCGTAGAGTGCTTTACATCAGAGAAGCTCTTAACAAATTGTCAGTTGCACAACTTCTTTTGGTTTCCTTTCACTGACATGTCAAAATGTAAATCATCTTTCCTCCTAGACCCAAGGCAACTGTGACACTTGGACATAAGATCATCTGTTCTTTCCCCTCGCTGGTCTCATCAGCCCACCCTTCTCCTCTCTCATTGTGATTCTATTCATCTTCTCTCTATTGCCTTCATCCATAGTTTGAGAGTAATCATCAAACTCCCTAATATTTCATAAATCAAGAATTAAAAGCTTGTCTGAATTAAAAGCATTTCCTGGTACTAAGGAAAGATTTTCTGCCTTTGACAGAAGAACAAAGGTTACATTAAAAGATGTGTTATAAATAATAATAACGAACCTAAACATCTGTACATTTAGTCAAGGAATCAGAATCTGACATTTTAGTGTGTCCCCATGAACTCTCAAATCCTTTGCTCTTCTGTGAGAACCACTATGCAGAGCTTTGAGTGACAAGCAATATTGTACAAGCCATGATTTAAATTCTGCTTGCCTCATTCTTTGAATAGATAGCAACGGCTGATAGAATGCAACTGAAAACATAATTTAGATGGGAAAATACAACACGTTTTTCCCAGGAAGGGGGGTGGGCAGGGAGATGGCTTGATCCAGCCAGCAGAGGGCGCGGCTTACACATATAAGTATAAGCGAGCCCTCACTGGAAGCTGAAAGGGCTCCTGCGGATTTTTGTGACAAATTCCCATTTTTGAAAACTACATCCAAGCTTCCTTGGACAAAACTCTGGTATAGTCACTCATTTATCTCCTCCTGTCTAAATAAAACTGTTTTCCACTGCCCCCAGGTCCAGCCACTCAAACTGCCACTTTTCTGTCCCAGGCTTTGGCTTGGGAAAGGGTGAAGATTAACTCCCTCAGAAACAGCTTCCCAGAAAGAGTGACCTGTATTCCCAAGCAGGCTTCATTTGTTTAAGAGACTTGCACCTAGACTTTCTTATCAAAGCTAATGCGCTGTAAATTTCTTCATTTAACAGACTTAGCCTGTTCAACTCTTGACACTGGGAATTGGGATTTCCCAGAACTATTAGCACTGCACAGTAGGCGCTCCACGCCAGCCAAGAACAGGGGATTAACAGGTATTTGTCTCAGCTAATTTCACTCTCTATACTGGGTCTATAGAGACTGGGGCTTCTTGGCCGACTGTGTGCCACCCTGCTAATTGGCTACGAATGTAACTACTCCAGCATGCCAATGGAGCGGGGGTACTCCACAGCCTTAAGAGGTTTAAGGCAAATGGATCCTTATGATGGGCATTCAGGAAATTTGAGGGTTGCTGGACAGCACTGTAATTGTAAGTGGTTCATTTGCCAACTTCTACCTCCCGCTGACTATCACACTCCCATCCCCATAGGCCATGTGGTGATCGTTTGTAAAAATTTTACTTAATGACAATTGCATCCGTGAAATCGTATAGTAATAAAGAATTTCCATATATTCTATTCAAAATGCATCTGTAGATACATTTTATGGATGCATTTTATGGGAGCTTCATGAAGCTCCCATAAAACACATAATCCCCTGAGTTAGATAAAATCTCTATACCGATCAGGATATTCATGGATTACAAGAATCATTTCTGGAAAGAAATAAAGAAAAGTTGGAGCTAGCCCATTGCATGGTGGTTAAGGCAGTTGAATCCCACATGGCCAAAAGCATGGTTTGACTCCCAGACCTAACAGCCTGAAAAATACCGCAGGGGTATAGGGGGTGCATGTGTGCCCAAAATCCCAAAAGGAGGAGAAATGTAGATGAAGGGATTGTGGTATGGCCATCTCCCCTGTAGAGTGCTTTCTCACTTTCTTTCTCTCTGTTTATCTTGCAAGCACACATGCCCTCTGGCAAAATTTTTTAAAAAGAAAAAGTTGTTGATCCCTTTTTACATGCCTATTCTTCTACTCTTTGCTGATAATCAGACCCTCTTAATGATATATCCTACTTCTGAAGCTTCTGATATAGAAACTAAAGAATCAAATATTAAATAACAGCATATGTATAATCTATTATTACATAGCAAATTATCCCATACTTAGCAATGGAAAACAACAAATATCTATTATCTCATATCTTCTGTCATCAACCAGGATCAATCCAGAAGCAGCTTAGTTTGGTGGTATTGATTCAGTCTCTCACAAGGTTGCAATCAAAGTGTTGGCTGGAATTGTAGTTGCCTAAAGGCTCAACCGGAGAAGAATCTGCTTCAAAGATATTCACATAGCTGTTGACAAGTCATAAAAGATATACTTCCAGTGGATCTTCCACAGGGCTGCTTCCCTTGTTATAGCCTGAGTATTTGTGAACCCTCAAAATTAATATGCTAAAGCCTTAACTCCTAGCTGAGCTGGAATTTGGAGATGGGGGCTTCTCTGAAAGTAATTAAGTTTAAATGAGGTGATAAGAACAGGGCCCTGGTCTGATAGGATTAGTGTCGTTGGAAGAAAAGACACCACAGGGCACTTGTACTTACTCATATGCTGTACACTTTCTTCCTCCTTCATAGTGTACATATAAAGAGGAGGTCATGCGAGCATACAGCAAGATGGTAGCCACCTGCAAACCAAGACAAGAACCCTCACTCGAAGCTCAATTGCCCAGTACTTTCTGGGACTTCTAGCCTTCAGAACCATAAGAAAATAAAATTTCTTTTTCTTTTTTTTTTTTTTTTTGAGAGGTTTTTGCTATAGGGTG
>NW_006160117.1:983410-993962 GCF_000334495.1 Tupaia belangeri chinensis | reverse complement strand
GTCCGGGACTCAAACCACAGTCAACTACATGGGAGTCCAGCAACACAGCCATTACGCCAACTGCTGGTCCCAAAATTTCTGTTGTTTAAACCATCTAGTCTATGGTACTTTGTTGTAGCAGTTCAAGCAGATTAATACATCCCAGAATGACCAAGAGGGACTAAATTTCCCTGAGACAGATGTCAGTCTTTTTTTCAAGTTTATCTACCTATTTCTTCCATGGGAGAGACAGAGACACAGAGAAAGAGAGAGAGATAAGGTCCTCCCAACAGGGTCCTGCCTGCCAGTCTCAGCCAGCCAGGATCACAGGCATGAACATTTATGCCTAGCCTGTACAGAGAGACCTCCAGATGCAAATACCATCCTATATGGCCCCAGTATCACAGAATGTGTTGTCACCACTATGCTACAGCAGCTGGCTATCCACAGTCTTTTTAAAACTTGCTATTGAAAGTGGCATCCCATCACTTCTGTCATATTCTATTCACTATAAGCAAGTCACTAAGTCCAGCCCGCACTAAAGAGGAAAAAATTATCCGAGGGCATGCATGAGGGCAGGGATCACTGCGGGCCATCCTAGAGGCTGTCTCCTTCACTATAGAAGAGCTGACTTATTGAATAAAAACATATCTACATTGGGACCAGCAGTTAGCGTGATGGCTATGTCACTGGACTCCCATGTAGTCGACCGCGGTTCGTGTCCCAGACCCGGTGGCTTAAAACTCACACTGGGCACGTGTGCATGCGTGCCCAAGATCCTGAGAGGAGAATGGAGAAGGGATTGTGGCGTGGTCATCCCCCCTGGGGAGGTGATTTCTCACTTTCTGTCTCTCTGTCTCTCTCTGTCTGGCAAACACACACGCCCTATGGCAAAAACCTCTCCAAAAAAAAAAATATATATATATATTTATAGTATTACAATTGTATATATTACAATGCAAGCAGTACAAGTTACATTATTAGCATTTGTAAGAAAATAAATGTGAATTTCAAATTATGAGCGCACTTTGAAAGCTAGCTCAGAATTTGTGATTGCTTTACAGTCATGTTCACACACACGCTCTTATTTTTTCCCCCTTTTCTACTCCTCTCAGTAGACGTATACATATGGACACCACTTCTGGTGCCACAAATGTTGCCAGGAGGATGTGTGGTTCACCATTCCAAGCTCTGCTGTCTGGGCTGTCTGCCACAGCTGCCACCCAATAGTAAACCTCTTATTACAAATCCCATCTTTCTCCCAGATGACTACACCCTTGATTGATTAATTGAGCCTCTCTCAACACTGTCATAATGATAATAATAACAATAATACATTTCCAAGTGTGTTTGCTTTACCATGATGAACTGTAATAGTTTCATTATCATTTAACCACTACATAGACCTTGAGATGTACTATCGTTTATCTCACCTTTATTCTTACATCTGTAATAATACTTGAAGTAGAAACTGCCTCAAAGATGAACATTGAGGAATAAAGTAAACAAATAGTAGCATGAAAATTTTTTATGGCAGGTTTTTTCTTTCTCATATAATTTTTGTCAATAGATGAGCTTAACTATGGTACCTGAATTTCCTTTATTGTATGCATTGAAACGATATTCAGTCTCTTAAGTAACTCTATTGAATGAAACTAATGTAAACTTCTCATGTGTAATATAAAATGCATCTGACAGCATTCATCAAATTTCTTTTTTTTAAAGAATTGTTTTATTTAGCTTCATTCATTCATTCATTCATTTATTTCAATTATTTCATTTTGACCAGAGAGGGACAGAGCAAGAGAAAGAGAGAGAGAGAAGTGAGAAAGCAAGCTGCCAGGTCTAGGACACTAACCGCAGTCAGACATGTGGGAGTCCAGCACTCTTAACCACCACGCCACCTGCCGGCCACATATTTATTTATTTTAATTTGACCAGAAAGAGACAGAGCAAGAGAAAGAGAGAGAAAGTGAGAAAGCAAGCCGCTAGGTCCAGGACATAAACCACGGTCGCCCATGTAGGAGTCCAGTGCCCCTAACCACCACACTACCTGCTGGCTTCACATCAAATTTCTTTTTAATTTTTGCTATAGAGCATGTGTGTTCACCAGAAAGAGAGAGGAAGAGAGAGAGAAAGTGAGAAATTGTCCCCCAGGGGAAATGGCCACACCACAATCCTTTCTCTTCCATTCTCCTCTTGGGATTTTAAGCACATATGCACATGCACCTGGTGTGTTTTTCAAGCTGCCGGGTCAGGGACTCAACCATGTAGCCAGCCATGTGGGATCCAATCCACTGTGCCACCAGCTGGCCCAAATATTTATCAAATTTTTAGTTTTTAATTTGGCATTTAAACATAATGGCAACACGATGGAATACTGAAATACTAATTTTTTACTAAAATAATTGGTTGCTGGCCTATTCACAGTTGTGCAGGCAGTAGCACAATGCTGGAGAACATATGAAAAGGCTCTGGGTTCATGTCCCAGGTCTGCCTGAACATGTTGACACACTCGTGATCCTATCTAGGTGCAGGGCTGTGGGGGAGGACTAAGTGGAGACCCTACTGGGGATCTTCCTCTCTCTCTCAGGAAATAAGTAAATAAAATTAAAAATAATGGACTGCTGGTTAGGGTAGTGGGGGGGGGAGTTACATGTAAATGTACCCAATACAATGGCAGAGAGCTCAAAGTCATCTTTCAAATAAATGCTAGTCCAAATTAAATTCTGACCATAAAATAAAGTACAAGCAAAAAGACCTAAACAAAAATTCAAGAAGGTGGAAAGGTTGACCTTGCATGGCTCCAGAACTGGAAATAGAAAACTGGTTGTACTGACAAGCAGTCCTTTGGCCTCCCTATCCCATTAACATACAAATCATTAACACTATGCAAATCAGTAACACAATCAAGATTCCCAGAGTAATTTCTATTCCCACGTCTGCAGAGAGATCTAGTCTAGTTAGTTGTATAGATAAAGCTTCTGGAAAATGTGATTAATTAGGGGAAAGTGTGATAGTCATAAAAGGAAATTTGCAGTTAATCCCAGTTCAGTTAGTCAAGGTTACAAAGAAGAGATCATATAGGCTATTTAACCTCGAGTAGGAAGAATTCCTTTCCAAATCATCAATTTACTGTAGCCAACCAACTCATAAAACTAGGTCACTGGGTAAGGCAGACATAATGAGGGATTTGAACATTTTTAGCATTCCTACTGAAAGAGCAGTCTTGGGGTGGAGGACAATGGGGACAGAAAAGTCATATCACCCTCTCCCATAAATATCGACACCAACAGCCCCAACCTGAAAACCATGGTAACACAAATGGCAAAATAACATTTAAGAGAAAATTCCTGTTCTATATTGCTAAAGCCATTGGAGATTTCTATGTGATAAATTTCACAATGATGAAAAAAACTGAATTAATATTCCATTTTAAAAAATAAAGTTATTGAATATAAATTAAAATTCTAAAAAATGTATTTTTACCAAAGGTAAGGTTATTTTTCTTTTCTCAACTTTTAAAATTTTTAAATAGTGATAGATTTACAGGAGTTGCAAAGTTAGTACAGAGGTCTCTCCCATGCCCCCTACACAACCAGGAAGTTGATGTTGGTTGAACATGTATAGCTCTGTACCATTGTATCACAGATGTAGGATTATGTAACCATCACTGCAGTCAAGATACAGATCTTTTTCCATCACCACCAAGGCCATGCTACACATCTACCTGCCTCACCATCCCTAATCCTTAGCAGTCACTAACTTGTTTTCCTTCTATTTACGTGTGTCAATTTGGCAATGTTGTATAAGTTGAATTATATGGCCTTTTAAGATTGGCCCTTTTCACTCAGCATAATGCCTTTGAGGTCCATGGGAGTTGTTTCATGCATAAATAAATATTTAGTAATTGCTCTAGATATTGCATCATACATTCATAACATCGATCCACTGATGTTGAAATTTTACCAGTTCAAGTGAAATGGTTGTCCTCTTTCTCTGATGCTTTAACTATACTAGACCTTAGCCAAAAAGCTGAGAAATGACCTTGATGCTTTAAGATCCTTTAATTTCCTCACCCAGTCACAGTAATACATAGGCAGTTTGGGAAGCTAGAAGCTGCATGGGAGGTCCAGGTCAGGTTCTCAGATAAACAAAGCACACTGGGGAGGGCTGTATATGCCTGTGATCTTGGCTAACTGAGAGACTGGGGCAAGAGGATCACAATGCATTGGGACTCTGTCAAAAAAAGATTCTTTCATTTTTATCTCTGTTTCAAAAACTTCCTTTAGATTTTTTTTTTCAGAGAGAGATTTTTGCTACAGGGCACTTGTGCTTGCCAGAGAGAGAGAGAGACAGAGACAGAAAGCAAGAAATCACAGAGAGACAGAAAGGGAGAAATCACCCCCCGGGGGGGGGGAGGATGGCCATGCTGCAATCCCTTCTCCTCCATTCTCCTCCCAGGATCTTGGGTGGGCACACATGCACACATGCCTGGTGTGAGTTTCAAGCTGCCCGGTCTGGGACTCAAACCACAGTCAGTCATGTGGGAGTCCAGCAACATAACCATTATGACATCTGTTGATCCCTAGAATTTTTTTTAAGTGTAGGTGTGCTATCAACAAATTCTTTTAGTTTTTCTTAGTCTGAGAATGTTTGTATGTTCCTTTCATCCCTGATGGTTAGTTTCACTGAATATAAAATTTGTGGTTAAAAATGCTTTTCTTCCAGCACCTAAAAAGTGTGCCATTTCTTTCAAGCCTCCATTATTTTCTATGGGAAATCTCTCATTCAAATTACATCTTCCCCTGTAGGCAATATGTTATTTCTCTCTGGCTGTTTTCAGGATATTTTCTTGCTCTTTACTTTTGATTAAGATGTGTCTCAGTATGGATGTGTTTAGGTTTATCAAGTTTCAGAATCTCTAAGCTTCTTGAAACTATAGTTCTATGTCTTTTTTCAAGTTTGGGGGATTTTCAACTATTGTTTTTTTGAATACTATTCCAGTTCCATACTTTTTTCTCATTTCTTAGCATTTGTCAAAACTTGCTTGATGGCCTAGCATGAAGTAATTTTTATAAATATTCACATGTTCTTGACTGTATATTTTCTAATAGTTGAGTGCAGAATTTTATTTGCATACACCACACACACACACACACACACACACAGAGTCATACATAGCAGTAACAATGTTTTGGGCAACAATAGATTGCATACACAAAAGTGGACCCATAAGACGTATGCAGGTTACACCATAATATTATACCATACAGTCTACGTGTATAGTAGGCCCTACCATCTAGGTTTGGGTAAGTATACTCAAGGATGTTTACACAATGAAATTGCTGAATGAAACATTGCTTAGAATGTATCCTTGGGACCAGCAGGTTAGGTATGGTGGTTAAGATGCTCCCACATGGGCGACCACAGTTCAAGTCCCAAACCTGATGATTTGCTTTCTCACTTTATCTCTCTCTCTCTCTCTGTCTGTGTGTGTGTGTCTGGTCAAATTAAAATAAATGAATTAATAAATCAAATTAAATAAGTAATTATTTTTAAAAAGAATGTATCCCCATGATTAAGTGATGCATGACTGTATATCTACATGAGATTTAATTTATAATTGTGCTGCTCTCATTGTCCATGGCCTTTTAAATTTTGTCTGTTTATCTATTAATCTTCAGAAAATAAGTTATATTTCCTCTTCTAATTAAGAAGTTTATTGCTATTTCCTTAAAATTCTAATGACTTCTATTTTATACATTTTTAAGATTATACTACTAGGTATTTATGACTTCTGCTTTATACATTTTTAAGATTATACTACTAGGTATATACGGAATGAGGATTATTATACATAACTTCTTTGAAAATTGTTTCCCTTATGATATCTTCTTCCTGATAGTATTTTTTTTTTTGGAGAGATTTTCGCTATAGGGCGCGTGCGCTCGCCAGACAGAGAGAGAGACAGAGAGACAGAAAGTGAAAAATCACCCACCAGGGAGGATGGTCATGCTGCAATCCCTTCCCCTCCATTCTCCTCTCACGATCTTGGGCACGCACGCACACGCACCCAGCATGAGTTTTAAGCCACCAGGTCTGGGACGCAAACCGCGGTCGACTACATGGGAGTCCAGCGACATAGCCATTACGCTAACTGCTTGTTCCTCCTTCCTGATAGTATTTTAAGAATCCATTTTTTTAATTGCCAGAAGAAACATGAACTCTCCAGAGAAAGAGAAAGAGCTCTCCCCAATGTGGCATGGTCATGCTGTAATCCTTTTTCCTCCACTTCTCTCTCCATCTGTCAGAAATTTGGGCATGCACATGCAAAAGTTTGGCATATTTTTTGAACCACCAGAGCTTGGCTTCCAACTGCAGTTGACCATGTGAGATCCAGTTCTCTATGTACTGTGCTTTAATCACTGCACTATGGGGCAAACCTAGTGGGTCTTTTTAATGATCAGAAATATACAGTAGCATTAATGCAATAGTGATTACACAAAATACACCAATAAAAACTATTCATTTTTTTAGAGGTTTTTGCTCTAGGGCATGTGTACTCACATGAAAGAGAGAAAGACAGAGATAGTGAAAGGGAAAGGGATAAATTACCCCCCCCAGAGAGGATAGCCACACCGCAATACCTTCTCCTCCATTCTCTTTCTGGGATCGTGGCCATGCACACACACACATCTAGCATGAGTTTCAAGTCACTGAGTCTGGGACTTGAATCGTGGTTGTCCATGTGGGAGTCCAGCGACATAACTGCTATGTCATCTGCTGGTCCCACCTGTACATTATTTAAAGGCTAATTCTCACAACCTCCCTCCCTCCCCTGACAAAATATTTGGTTAAACTAACATGTGAGTGATATTTAGTGATATCCTTGCTACTACATAAATGGAACAATAATAAAAATTTCCCCTCCCCATTTTGTTTGAGATAATCTGATTAAAACTAAAATAATTTCAGAAGATCTGCAAATCAGTAATTCAGGAAGTTGGTGCTTTAATCTGTATGAGCTGCTATGGAAATACAGCAGTCTCCAAGAGTTGGTGACTCCTTGGGTCTCAGTGGTACAGAAACTGAGGCAGATGGGGACCAGCAGTTAGCATAATGGCTATGTCACTGAACCCCCATGTAATCGACCGTGGTTTGAGTTCCAGACCTGGTGGCTGAAACCCATGTTGGGCGTGTGTGCATGCGTGCCCAAGATCCCAAGAGGAGAATGGAGGAGAAGAGATTGCGGCATGGCCATCTCCCCTGGGGGGTGATTTCTCACTTTCTCTCTCTCTGTCTCTCTCTGTCTTTCTGTTGAGCGCATGCACCCTATAGCAAGAAAGAAAGAAAGAAAGAAAGAAAGAAAGAAAGAAAGAAAGAAAGAAAGAAAGAAAGAAAGAAAGAGAGAAAGAGAGAAAGAGAGAAAGAGAGAAAGGAGAGGAAGGAGAAGAAGGGGAGAAAGGAGAGAAAGAAAGAAAGAAAGAAAGAAAGAAAGAAAGAAAGAAAGAAAGAAAGAAAGAAAGACAGACAGACAGACTGAGGCAGATGCTTCTTTCTGATATTTATATGGCTGCACCTGCCTTCTTCTGATTATTTGTCTGGCATATTTTACCCTTTGTGTGTCCTTATGCTTTTATTTTATCTCCTGTAAAGAATATTTAGCTTGGGACCATCAGATGGCCAAATAGTTACGTCACTGGACTCCCATGTAGTCAACCATGGTTCAAGACCTGGACTCAGCAGCTTAAAACTCACACTGGGCATGTGTGCATGAGTGCCAAAAATCCCAAGAGAAGAACGAAGGAGAAGGGATTGTCATGTGGTCATTCCCCCTGGGAGGTGATTTCTCGCATCCTCTCTCTCTCTCTCTCCCCCTCTCTCTCTTGCTCTCTGTCTCTCCAGCTAGTGCACACACCCTATAGCAAAAATCTCTCCAAAAAAAGAATATTTAGCTATAGTTGGTACTATATAAATCCACTCTTTTGAACAGATTACTTATGTTTATTGTTATTGAATATTTACAGTATTTAGATTTATTTCTACTATCATACACATACATCTAGTGAGGTCTCAGGCAAGGATCATGTATGAAGTTTGCTGAGTGCCTTCCATGTCACTCTGCACAGTTTCTATTGCGTCACCAACACAAACAGAAGCTTTTACCCTGAGCATCAGTCAGCTATGACTGTCACAAACTTCATAGTTTAAAGAAGAACCATGTTATCATAGGCTGCTTATCACATGTGCCTGCCAAATGGAACTGAGAATTATCACATTACCAACTTGGGTGTTTAATGGATAAAGACACTGCCTTCAAGATAGAAGGTCCGTGGGCATGAATGTAAGTTTCTAAATAATGAATACAATTGAATACTGGGACTATATTTGCTCTAATAGATGTGAAGGTAAAACAAAGAGTATAGGGAGATGTTGGAATGTAAGGAGCAAAAGTTTGAAAAGAGAGAACGAAGGTAAATGAGCCAGATGAGGTAAGAAAAATGTCCTTGATAATTGATGTCCAAAATAGATCTCCAGGTTACCAAAGAGAAGGTACACGTGAGACCATGTGAGGTTCATATGACAGTCTCAAATAAAGATGAGGTTCCTCAAAGCAGAAGGAAAATATTCTAAAAAAGCATCTAAAGCTAAGAACACGCAAAGAACATGGAAGATAAAGAGGGAAAACAAAGAATTGTCCTACGATTCTTTGAGTACCACTTAGAAAGCAGAGAAAATATAAAGAAAGAAAGAAAGAAAGAAAGATGGAATAAGATATCCAAGGAGAAGTAGAAACTGACAGGGAAACAGAGGGAACAGTATCCACTTATGGGTAGAGAAAAGAAGACACAAAGATGAAGAGAGGGAATGAAAGAGAGACAAAGAGACTGAGAATAGAAAACACTGGAAATAGATTACTGAGCAAGAGATAACGGAAAAAAAGAGATAGAAAAAAAACTCAAATGAGGGCCAGCTGGTGGCATGGTGGTTAAGGCAGTTGGATCCCACATGACCAGTTCTACGGTTCAAGTCTCAGACACAGAAACTTGAAAAACACATCATACATGCATGCATGCATGCCCAAAATCCCAAGAGGAAAAACACTGGAAATAGATTACTGAGCAAGAGATAACGGAAAAAAAGAGATAGAAAAAAAACTCAAATGAGGGCCAGCTGGTGGCATGGTGGTTAAGGCAGTTGGATCCCACATGACCAGTTCTACGGTTCAAGTCTCAGACACAGAAACTTGAAAAACACATCATACATGCATGCATGCATGCCCAAAATCCCAAGAGGAAAATGGAGAGGAAGTGATTGTGTCATGGCCATCTTCCCAAGGGGTAATTTCTCACTTTCCTTCACTCTGTCTTTCTCTGTCTCTCTCTGACTAGCACACATGTCAAATTGAAAACACTCTAAAAAACATTTTTAAAAAGGACTTAATCATTTAAATTTGTTTTAATCATATAAACAAAACAAATCATATAATATAAAACTTATACTTCTATTTCCCAAACTTAATTTTCTCTGCTTCTAATTTTACTGTTCTCTTTTATTTCTACTTTTGTTTGTTCTAATCCTACTGAACATTTTGAGAAAGACTTGAACACCAAAGACACTCAGAATTAAGTGTTGCTGAACAAAGCAGTGAATCTGCCTTCCACATACACATGGACATGGATGAAGCTCTCCCAACCTAAATATATAAAATCTAGCACAGTAGAGGGACCAGCAGTTAGCGTAATGGCTATGTCACTGGATTCCCACGTAGTCAACTGCGGTTCAAGTCCCAGATCTGGTGGCTTAAACTCATGCCAGGTGAGTGTGCGTGCGTGCCCAAGATCCAGAGAGGGGAATGGAGGAGAACGGACTGCGGTGTGGCCATCCCCTCTGGGGGGTGATTTATCGCTTTCTATCTCTCTGTCTCTCTCTGTGTGGTGAGCGCACGCGCCCTATAGTAAAAATAAAAATAAAAAATAAAATAATAAAATAAAAAACCTCTCAAAAAAAAATCTAGCACAGTAGAGACACAGTCAGAGGCATGCCCACCTTAGAAACAGTCCACAATAGCAATACCTAGACTTCCAAGCAGCACCACTACAAACACACGAAGCTAAAGTACATGTCATATGTACACATAAAACTAGCTTCAAAAAAATCCCTTTATTAAAACAAAGAAAAAAGAAAATGCCCCCTCCTCATTGTGTTCACTTATCTCAGGTTCAAGACATTCCTACTGATTTTTTTTTTTTTAAATAAATTTGCTATTGGGTATAAGCTCTCACCAGAAAAAGACAGAGAAAGGGGGATAGAGAAAGGGAGAATGGTCATGCCACAATCCCTTCACCTCCATTCTCCTCTCAGGATTCTGAATATGCACATGATTGTTCATGCACATATGTGTGCACATGCACTCGCGTGCACACACATGTGCAAATGCCCAACATGTTTTTCAAGATGTCGGGTTCAAGACTCAAACTGCGTAATCAGTCATGTGGGATCCCTAACTACCATGTCTCCAGCTGGCCCCTGATTTCTTTTCAACAAGACATATATTTGCTGTATATTT
>NW_006160117.1:974921-983394 GCF_000334495.1 Tupaia belangeri chinensis | reverse complement strand
TGGCAGAAATGAGGCTGGCAGGTGGTGTGGTGGTTAAAGGTGCTGGACTTCCACCTGGCCAACGATGGTTTGAGTCCCAGACCTGACGGCTTGCTCTCTCTCTCTCTCTCTCTCTCTCTCATCAAGGTTGAAAAATAATGATAACAAATAAATAATTATTTTTTTAAAAATATGGCAGAGAATGCTCCTAGGGTGAACATCCAGCTCCAGATACTCCCTGGACTCCATTAGAAATAGAGGTTTTTGCTCACAGAAAAGCTTAACCCTTCATACAGCCAGCATTTCATCTTGTAGTAGATAGATAGATAGATAGATAGATAGATAGATAGATAGATAGATAGAGACAAGCTATAGAAGTATATACCTTTATGACTCTCCATAAGCTCCCATCCCATTCTATAGCCCCTCATTCACAAAAGGTATTTCTTCCTCCTGCTTCCAAGAAAACTGGAACTAATTGAAGTGAAATCCACAAGCTGGCTCTACTCCTCCAAATATGTATACATATATATTTTTTCTTTAATTGCCAAAGGATATGTGTGCTCATGAGAGAGAGAGAGAGAGAGAGAGAGAGAGAACGAGAGCCCTCCTGAATGGTGCATGGTCACATTGCAATCCTTTTTCTTCCACTTCTCCATCCAGTCAGGATTTAGAGCACACGTGCACATGCTCTTGGCTTTTTTTCAAGCCACTAGGGTTAGGATTCAAACCACGGTCAGTCATGTGGGATTTGGCTTTCTACGCACAGTGCTTAACTGCTATGGGGCTGAGCCTAATATGTTTCATATTGATTTATTTATTTCTTCCATGAAAGGGAGAAGAGAATCCCTCCATAAGGTCCTCATGTACATCCACTGCCAGCTTTAGCCAGCCTGAATCACATGTGTAGATGTGTGTCTGACATGCACACAGAGACTTCAGAACATGATCCCAGGACTTTCTCATGTAGGTTCAGCATGACAGAGCATTGTGTTACCACTGCACCGTCAGTGGGCCCTCTACTTCTCCAATACATTTATGGCTACATCCCTCCTTACAACTCTATCCTACCTACCTCCCCTCCTTAAGAAGGTGAGCTTTCAGGGACAGCAGGTAGCATGGTGGTTAAAGTGCTGGACTCCCACGTGGTTGACCATAGTTTGAGTCCTGTACCTAGTGGCTTGCTTTCTCACTTTCCCTCTCACCCACTCTCTCTCTCTCTGTTGAGCACACATGCCCTATAGCAAATTTTAAAATAATAATAATAAATAAAATTAAATAAATAATTCTAAAAAAAAGGGTGAACCTTTTATCCATATTGTTATATTCCAACAGTTATGCATCCTCTTTGAAATGTTAAATCTCTACTTCTCTATTGGCCCCTTCTGTCCAGGTTACAAGTATGTTCAAATTTCCCCCCATACTGAAAAATCAATGGTTTCTCAAAGTGCAGTTCTGGGAGTGAACCCCTACAGAGGTGGGAGTATTTGAGTCCCTTTCTGAAGGTCCACAAGGCCTTCCCTTTACCAGCCATACATCTGTATGAGGCCATATATTTCTTTACTGCTACCAAGACAACATATTACAGCAGATTAGATGTAAAAGCAGATATCTGTTGGGCCAGCCAGTGGCCTGGTGGTTAAGGTGGCCGGATCCCATGTGGCCAACCGTGCCATCCAAGCCCCAGATCTGGCGCCAGACACATATGCGTATGTGCCCAAAAATCCCGAAAGGAGATCTAAGAGAGAAGGGATTGCGGTGTGACCATTTCCTTTGGGGGCTGCTTTCTCACCTTCTCTCTTTATTTTTGTTTGGAAAATGGTTATTTTCAAAAATGTATGCTGTGTTAAGAAGTAATGGTTTTATTATTGCCATTTTTTAATTAATCAAGTATGTTAAATCTCTGTGCTAATATATAATATAGCAAATATTGATAAATATAATCCACATAAACAAAAGCTCTTTGGGATCCTCAATAATTTTTTGTGAGTAAAAAGGGGACTTGTGAGTGAAAGATTTGAAAATTGATGCTATAAATAAATTTCTCAATCCTGCTACCCACTTAGGCTACTGCTTTTTTTCTTCTCTTGCCTCTGCTTCAATTATCTCCTCAATCTATCAGAATCTAACTTTGTTTCCAGTCATCCCACTGAAACTGTTCTCACTGGTGACTTCCTTTTCTAAGGATTTTTATCAGATTCTTTTATGATTACAAAAGTAACATATGATTATTGTAGGACACTTAGAAAATGTATATAAGCAAAAACAAACCAAAAAAAAAAAATGAGTAATAAAATCACCTCATTCCCACCACCCAGAGATAACCATTGTTGGAAATCTGTTCCTCCAGAGTTTTAAATGCGCCGTATTGTTTTTTTCTTTCTTTCTTTCTTTTTTTTTTTTTTGGAGAGGTTTTTGCTATAGGGTGTGTGCACTTGCCAGAAAGACAGAGAGAGACATAGAGACAGAAAGGGAGAAATCACCCCCCGGGGGGATGGCCACGCCGCAATCCGTTCTCCTCCATTCTCCTCTCGGGATCTTGGGCACCCAGCGTAAGTTTAAGCCACCGGGTCCGGGACTCAAGCTGCAGTCGACCACATGGGAGTCCAGCGACATAGCCATTATGCTAACTGCTGGTCCCTAAATGTGCTGTATTGTAAAGGAAGTATTAGAGAAAACATGTTGAGTATGTGTTTTACACATTGCTTTGAAATCAGCTTTTTAACTGACTTGCTTCCTCAGTAGCGTCCTAAGCACTAAATCCCAAGGTTCTTTATCAATCTTGGCCTCCTGAACCTTGTGCCATTGCCAGTCATTCAATCTTTTAGGATTCTCTTCCCATGCTTTCCATGTGGTAGTCTCTCTTGGTTCCCCTCTGATCTCTCTGTCTACTCCTCAGCTACTGGACAGTCTCCTTCACTCTGTCTACATGGCCCCATTGTTTCTAAAGCTTCAACTGCACTCTATAGATAGATAAATCCTAGATCTCTATTTCTAACCCCTATTTTGTCCTGAGCTCCATATCCAAAAGAATTTTTAAGAGTTCAGCTTTTTATTGAACATGTTACAAAAGAGATTTATTCAAAAAGACCAAAAAGCTAATGTCATCATCAGATTCTTCTTTCCTGGCTTCTACTTTCTTCTCTTAAGCTGGGGCAACAGCTGTAGTGGGAGCTGG
The DNA here is from genome assembly GCF_000334495.1 of Tupaia belangeri chinensis. Classification (NCBI taxonomy): domain Eukaryota; kingdom Metazoa; phylum Chordata; class Mammalia; order Scandentia; family Tupaiidae; genus Tupaia; species Tupaia belangeri. The sequence goes on along the minus strand of NW_006160117.1, from coordinate 980,237 downwards.
ACCTCCTACAGGTGCAGCACCAGGTGCTGGTGCAGGTCCACTGGCCCATAAATTGCAGATGAGACTCCCTATGTTGACATTGGCCAGGGCCTTTGCAAACAAGCCAGGCCAAATAGGTTCCACATTTACACCAGCCACTTTAATGAGGGCATTGACCTTTTCCTCTGTGATGGTCACCTCATTGTCATGCAGGATAAGGGCTGGGTAGATGCAGGCGAGCTCAGAAGAGGAGGTCATGGTGTGGACAGGCAGGTGCTACTGGATGTGGTGCTAGTCGCCAGATGAAGTGAGGTCCTCACCCCAACATGGCCTTAGCTTCCTCAGAAGGGCCTAGTACCTTGGCAGCAGTTGAGCAAAGGGCCAGACCCAAGTTTCTAACATTCCACTTCATCTCTACATGTCACAGACTCTTCAAAACCAACATATTGAACTAATTTTTTCATATAGCCCTTGCAATCTCCTTGTTCTGAAACTCCTCATTTCAATTTATGCCTCCACTTTGCCTAAAACAGAAACCTGAACCTCAAGGTTCACTCCACACTTCCTTCGACCATATTAAACAATTAGTTTTGGGGACCAGATGGTAGTACAGAAGTAGAATGTGGCACCCTATGAGGCAGATCTACATGGGAAGGTTACCAGTTCAAGTCTGAAGACTTTCCTGAGTATACTGAGTGCACACATGGCTGTGATCTGGACTGGCTGAGACTAGTGGTAGGTCAGTGCTGTTGGAGGTGCTATCTCTCTCTCTTTTTTTTTTTTTTTGGAGAGGTTTTTGCTATAGGGCGCGTGTGCTTGCCAGACAGAGAGAGAGGCAGAGAGATAGAAAGCAAGAAATCACCTCCCAGGGGGGATGGCCACGCCACAATCCCTTCTTCTCCATTCTCCTCCAGGGATCTTGGGCACGCACGCACATGCCCCCGGCATGAGTTTAAGCCACCGGGTCTGGGATGCGAACTGCAGTCGACTACGTGGGAGTCCAGTGACAGCCATTACGCTAACTGCTGGACCCGGAGGTGTTATATCTCTGTCACTCATAGAAGAGGTGAATAAACTTTTTAAAAATCCATTTTCAAATATAGTAAATAATATCTTCCAAGTGTCTCAAGAGCCTCTTACCTCCTCACTCATGCCACTGTTACCGCTCTCACCTTACACAGTTCTTTCCTCCAGTACCCTCTTCCTCAAACCCACACAGAATAGGGAGTTCATTTCCTGATCTTATTACTCCATCTTTCTATGGTTTCCCATTGCTTGAGAAACCCCTCAATATCTGGTTTCAACTCATCTATTCAAGTTCTTCTCCCCTAAGTCTCCCCCCACACACACACATTCTGTGCTTCAACCATAGCAGGCCACTCATAGTCCCCAAACACTCGATGTCCTTTGATACACTTTGTGATTGTGATTCTATTCCCTCTGTCTTCCTCACCTTCCCCACCCAACATTTTAAAGGCCCCACTCAGATGTCTTCACCCTTTGAAGTCTTCCATGTATCCCCCAAAGAGAGTTAATTGCTCCCTCATCTCTCTCCATCTCCATCATATTCTTACTACACCATATTGAAATAGTCTGTCTACACATCTATGGTCATGCCAAGGGCTGAGATCTTGTCTTAATTATCCTTGTACATCTATCCTCACCTACTGGACAGTTGTCCGATGGATAACTAAATATATGCTGAACAAAATTTACTTTGTGGACTTCCTACTGATATGTCATCCTATGAATAAGCTATGAATCAGGTAGATAAACTAGTAAACATTAGCACTCACTCATTTGTGTTCACAGAACAACACCTGTGATACAGAAAGAGTCAATTCTCTGGCAAACCAGAATAGTCAGACACACCATAAGCAACCCAAAGAGTTGTAAAATGATGTTTTTCTAGGTGACATGTTATTGAATAAGGTCTTATTGAAATCTTTTCTGAAATTTATTTTCCATCTTAGACTTTGGAACCAGATCTTTCTTACATCAATTAAATACAATGGAAATTGGATAATTTAGACAAAAAAACAAGTGGCACTATTCAATAGAAAAAACTCCAACTTTTTTTTTTTTTAAGATTTATTTAATTTTATTTATTCATTCATTTTTTTTAATTTGACCAGAGAGAGACAGAGACAGAGAGAGCGGGAAAGTGAGAAAGCAAGCCACCAGGTCCTGAACTCAAACTGTGGCCTGCCATGTGAGAGTGTCCAGCGCCTTAACCACCACGCCACCTGCTGGTCCCAGCACTCCAGCTTTTATTCGCTTTGTGACCTCAGGCAAGTTACTGAATCTCTCTGAACCTGAATTTCCTCATTTGCAAGATGAAGATAAATCTGACTTTGTAAATTTTTCCAAGTTATAGATTAAGTGTGTGTTTCTGTGTGTGCATATGTGTGAATGTGTGATGGAGTATAGTCCTCAATAGCATATCGATTTCTCAATAATTTAATAAAATGATTCATTTGAAAATGTCTAGAGCCAATTGGTGGTGTGATGGTTAAGGTGGCCGGATCCCACATGCCCATCTACACAGTTTGAGTCCCAGACCCAGAGGCTTGAAAATCATGCTGGGTGTGTATGCATGTATACCCATAATCCTGAGAAGAGAATGGAAGAGAAGCGATAGTAGCTCTAGGGGATACTTTCTCACTTTTTCCAACCTCCCCTACCACCCATCTCTCTCCAACAAGCATGGGAGCCCTATACAAAATTAAAATTTTTAATTATTTATTTAACTTTATTTATTCATTCATTTATTTTTAATTTGACCAGAGAGACACACACAGACAGAGAAAGAGAGAAGGTGAGAAAGCAAGCCACCAGGTCCAGGACTTAAACCATGGTCAGCCATGTGGGAGAACCCAGCGTCTTAACCACCACACCACCTGCTGGTCCCTCAAATTAAAATTTTAAAAAAAGAAAAGAAAATGTCTATATTGGGTAGTATATACATTTGGTTTGCTTTAATAAAGAGAATTTACCTCAGACTCCTTTATCAAAGGATAAATGCAATATGGAATTGAATGTAATGAAACAATCACAACAAAAATATGTTAATAATCGGAATGTTGTCTTAAGACCAAGACTTAACTGTCAGCTAGGCATAATCCTTTGCTAAGTAATAAACCAATAAACCTTTCACAAGCACATACACACACACACACACACACACACACACCAGATAATGTATCCCACTCTTAAACTAAGAACACATTACCCAAGAACTAGAAAAATCCAGATATTATTTGTGGTCATTTAGGAAGGCTGAATAAACCTGTCTGTTTAATGACTTGTGCTTGCAACTGTGCACTGAGAAATGATCCCCAAACTTTTGGGTTATTTCAGAATTTCTGGAATCCTTTGAAGACTATTTCATATTTATACCCAGACCAGAAAATTATAGAGAGCTCATCCATGGGTCTCGACTGTGCAGCAGCCTTGACACTCAATTTAGCTAATTTCCTTCACCACCAGCGACTGTCTATGGGTAATTAAGAGGTTAACATAACAAAAGTGGAGAGTGTACACTCATGGTGGAAACCTGTACAAAGGGTGACCTTTGAGCCTTCCACCTGTTGCTGCCCATTCTGGCCACACACCAGTTTTCTTTGTGAATTACCAAAAACAAAAAAAAAAAAAAACTACTTTGCAGCTTCAGGAAAGGTGTCCAGCTGTCCTGAAATCCTAAATTTCCCAGTGACAAGGGGATGGGAAACTGCAGGGCAAATTGTTAATAACTATAAACTACCACAAATTATGCCAGCAAATAAAATCTCTCAGAAAAAAATTAGAAATGGGATTTCAGAAGAGGGACTCTATTATATTTGTATGTTGACACGTTTTTGTTTTTTTCCACAATAGGAACAGGATTTACACCACATACACCCACACATGCACACACCCCACTCTTTTAGAATGAATTATTACATTTGACTGAAAGAAGACATTGATAAAAACGAGTCTGGGGATCAACAAATGCTGTATTGACTTCAGACAAAATTCAAACTCACTAGAGGTGGGGTTGGGGGACAAAAACATGGAAGTGTTTGTTTTCCTGAAATAACCTCTCTAAAGACCGATAGAGGAAAGAGCATGCTTCCATTTGTCCATTCCTGGAGCAAAGCTCCAAATATGAACATATTTGGATAATTTATGCACATAATAGTACTTAATAGCAGTAAATTCATACACCTGCTGATTTTCTTTCATGTGAAAGAACGAATGTAAAATTCAACCAGATGATTTCCCTTTAGGTAGAAAACCTAGACAGCTACAATTCAAATCCCAGTGTTGCCATTTACTAGCTGCATGATCCTGGCAAGTTATTTAACCTCTCTGTGATTCAATTTTCTCATGCAAAAGTGGGTTTCAGAAAGGAACTTACCTCATGACTTTATGATGAAGATCATATGAATCAATACACAAAATGCACTTAGGTTCAAGCCACCAGGCAACATAGAAAGCTATTGTTATTGTTACTATCATTCTATTTATTAAGCTTTAAAAGACTGTGATGGATGGGGCTGGCAGGTGGTGTAGTGGTTAAGGATGCTGGACTCCCACATGGCTGACCACAGTTTGAGTCCCAGACCTGGCAGCTTACTTTCTCACTTTCTCTCTCTCTCTCTCCCTCTCCCTCTCCCTTTCTGGTCAAATTAAATAAATTAATAAATGGATAAATAAAGTTGAATAAAATAATTTTTAAAAAAAGACTGTGATGGATTATGAAATAACTATCATGCAACTTTCATCTCTCTTATGGTGGTTGGAATTTACTGTTAGTTCACCAAGCTCTCATATGACAGAAATTGTATAATTCTATGTCAGGAAGGGAGGGAAGAATTAGTCACAGTGATCCATTTTTACTCCACTAAAACTTTCACGAATTTTCTAAATGTCCCATTGCACCTGAAGATGCGCTGGAGTTACTAACTGCAATAAAGTCACAAAATTACTAAAAGCAGGGGGACCAGCAGTTAGCGTAAAAGCTATGTCGCTGGACTCCCACATAGTCGACCGCGGTTCGAGTCCTGGACCTGGTGGCTTAAACTCACACCGGGTACGTGTGCGTGCGTGCCCAAGATCCTGAGAGGAGAAAGGAGGAGAAGGGATTGTGGCATGGCCATCCCCCCTGGGGGGTGATTTCTCACTTTCTGTCTCTCTGTCTCTCTCTGTCTGTCTGGAGAGCGTACGCGCCCTATAGCAAAAATCTCTCCAGGAAAAAAAATAATTACTAAAAGCATAAGTAGTTTTTTTTTGAGAAGTGTTTTTTTTTTTTTTTTTTTTTTTTTTTTTTTTTTTTTTTGGGGGGTGTGCTCCCCA
>NW_006160117.1:952196-974689 GCF_000334495.1 Tupaia belangeri chinensis | reverse complement strand
TAACTAGTTTTAAAGGCTTTGATTATAATATACAGCTACCAAAAAAAATCAACTTTAAATGCTTTTTCCCACACTTTGTTCATAAAGTAACCATAAGCCACAAAAATAACCAAATTTTGCTTAGTGTTGATTCTTTTGTAAAAAATATATTTAATTTTTTAAATTTCTGTATTTTTATTTTGATCAGAGAGAGACTTAGAGAGAGAGGGAAACTGAGAAAGCAAGTTGACAGGTCCAGGACTTGAACCGCAGTCAGCCATGTGAGAGTCCAGCATCTCAACCCCACCACCTGCCAACCCCAGTGTTTACTCTCTGTTAAGCACATGTACATATATTGTTTCATCTCCAACTGTAAACACCATGAAAAGTGAGTAAAACACCACCTATTGACAAGTGAGTGAATGCAAGTGACTGGGCTGAGATCACACCAGAAGTAAGTGGTAGGGTGTTCAAATACAGGCTTTTGGATCTCTAGAGCCATGTTCTTCCTGCACCCCTTCTTACTGAGAGTTCCCAGGTACATTATTACCTGGCCCATTTCTGGAATAAGCAGTGTGACTTAAGAAGATTTGACTTCTTTGTTTTTGTTTTTGTTTTTTCTCTCTCCCTCCATGACTTGATGACATGAGAACTTATCTCTCATTCATAACCTTTCTGCAAAAAATCTAAGATAACAATGGTGCCAGTGGGAGGATTAGATGAAATCTGGAACGCATAGATGGTGTCTCCACACAAAAAAAGATCTGACTGTTTGAATGAGTTGAGCGGTAACTAACCAATTACTAACTAGCTCAGTTATTTCAGCCTGAGCTGAAAGTAGTCTCAGCCTGAAGTGACAGGTGCTGCATTTTACTTTTGTTTTGCTGTTGACAAGACTTTTGTGTGATCCATAATCTCATTGGCACCTATTTACTGCACCTGTCTTGCAACTGTAAAAATAATAATAATAATAATAATAGGCCAGATATGCTGGCAAGTAAAAGCAGTAACGTGAGTTGTCCCAAGATAATGATGCTTTGTTAAGTTGGATCCATATCAATAAAAGAAAAAGGAAATCACAAGAATCTAATTTTGTTCATGAAGTAGCCACAATGTACTTGTAAGGATGCCCCAGAATCTGACACCTGGATTTTCATCCAATACCCTAGGATGCACTTGAGGGCTGCTTGAGAGGAAAGGGTACCAGGGAAAGCCATGTTTTCCCCTTCTCCACATCTCCTCTCCTTGACTAAAGCCCACAGGTCTCAGTCTGGCAGGCACAACAATTTGGCATGACATCCTCAATCTGCCCTTGGAAGGTGACACAAAACTTGCCTGTTTTACAGACAATATACTGCATGTATTTATAAAAGGCTAAAGCTGAAAATCACCTTAGGAGCACCAATCCAATACATTCTTCTGCAGACAAGGTGATAGAGGTCCATAGAGACAAAGTCACTTGCCTAAGGTCCCACAGTGAATTCTTGGCCTCTTGAGTCCTCAGTTCATGAAAATTTTCCATCTTTAATCTTAGTCTCATGCCATGTGATGAGAGAGAATAAGAAGAGGTAACAGATCCTAGCCACACTGGCACTACTGCACAGTGGCTGAGACCACATGAGAGGCCTGGGCTTAGTTCCATGCCAACCTTAAGAGCAGGCAAAATGTACTGGTACTCACCCGTGATCCATGCTGACTGAAAGGCTGGAGCAAGAAGGACTGAGATGCATAGTGAGACCATGTCAAAAATACTTCTTCTCCCTCTGCCCTTTCTCTGTCTCCCCTCCCCCTGACCCTCTCCTACTCTCATTTTTTTGAAAAGAATTATTTTATTTAACTTTATTTATTTACTTATTTTAGTTTTAATTTAACTAGAGAGGGAAAATGAGAAAGCAAGCCACAATGTCCAGGACTCAAACTGTGGTTGGCCATGTGGGAGTCCAGTGTCCTTAACCACCATGCTCCTGCCAGCCCCTCCTACTCTCATTTAAAAAAAAAGAAAAAGAAAGAAAGAAAGAAAAAAGACAAGGGATAACAGGCACTGTGTGCTGAATGACTTGGGAATGTTAACTCATTCTACAAATAGAGAGCTGGAGGGAGAGAAGCCATGCCCAAAGATACAGAGCTGGCAAGTTGTAGAGTTGGTGCCTGAATAAAAGTGGCTTGGCACCAAGCCCTATGCTCTCCCACCACTCTCCAGTGCTTCTCTAAAACTTTAAGAAACACCTCTTTGTGCTCCCTGTGCCAGGAACTATTCTAGACACCAAGCAAACAATGGACACTGAGACATAGACTTTGTCCTTGAAGAGTTTTCATTCTTGTGGATGAGGCAGACTAGAAATACATAACTAGATACATTTATTCAAAATGTGTTTTACAACTATTGGTTTCCTAGAGCTGCCATAACAAAGTACCACAAACTAGTAAAGCAATAGAAATTGGGTCCTGATGGTGGTGTAGTAGTAAAACATTACACTCCATGAGGCTGATCCACATAAAAAGGTTCCAGTTCTTATCTGGAGACCTCCCTGAGTACTCAAGATCACCCAGGATCCAGGGCTGGATGAAGCTGGGAGTGGATCACAACATTGAGACCCTGCTGGAAGTACCTACTTCTCTATCTCTATCTCTGTCTCACTCACTCTCTGTACTGCTCATGAGAGAAATAAATAAACTTTCGCAAAAAAAAAAATACTAATTTTCTCACAGTTCTGGAGTCTAGAAGTCTGGAATAGGGGTCTCAGCAGGGCCATGTTCCCTCTGACGCTCTGTAGAATCCTTCTTTATCTCTTCCTAGCTTTTGGTAGTGGCTGTTAATCCTTGGCATTCTGTGGTTTACAGCAGCATCATTCCAATCTCTGCCTCTGTTGTCACGTGGCTTTTTCCTCCATTTACAAGGATACCAATCCTATTGGACTAGGGGGCCACCCTAATAACTTCACCTTAATTCTATTACATCTACAAAGCCCATATCTCCAAATAAGATCACATTCACTACCAGGGATCAACTACCAGGGATGAGGGCTTCAACAGATGTTCTAAAGAGACACAGCTCAACTCATAACTAGTACATTCAAAATACATTCCAAATCTGGCCAATTATCCCCCCTCTAGTCTTAGCTTCCTGACCTAAGCCACCATCATTTTTCATTTTTCATTAGGATGCCCATGGGAACCTCTATATTTGCTCCACCCTTGCTCTGTCTTCATCAGACTTTTCACAGTACATCAGCCAGTATTGTGAAAAGTAGAGGAGTAATTCTAAAACAGTAGTCAGACCACATGAAGATATAACAGGAACTGTTCAAGGCATTGTGGATACCACAGTGAATAAAACAGCTACAAATCTCAACCTCGTAGACCACATATTCTGGAGATAGGTAAGAAGAAATAAATATGATAATAAATAAGTTCTATGAAATGTCGAAAAGGAATCACCCAGTGCAAAAGCACTGTCAGCGGCAAGAGTGGTCTGCCTTGTTCTAAGAACAGCAGAGAGACCAGTGTTGTGAGATAAAATGGGTGGCGTGGAAAACAACAGAGATACAGTCAGAAAGGTCACAGTGAGTCAGGTCATGAGAGCCTTGTAGGCCATTTGCGAAATACTTTAGCTTTCACTCTGAGAACAATGGAGGCCTATGTGATCTGACTTCTGTTTTATCACGCTGGCTGATGTACTGTGAACAGGCTGGTGTAGAAAGAGCAAAGGTGGAGCAAGTACAGAGGCTACCATGGCTATCCTAGTGACAAATGATGGTGGCTTAGATTAGGAAGCTAAGGGTAGAGGGTTGAGAAGTGGCCAAATTCTGGATATATTTCGAAAGTAGATAAAATAATTCCAGGCGGTTATGTGTCATAAGGAAAATCAAAACAGGGTAATGAGAAAGAGAGAACTGAGAAGGTGCTTCAACTAAGGAGAATGAGGAAACCATGAAAAGCTCTAGGAGAAAACCACTCAGGCAAAAGAAGAGTCTCCAAGATGAGAATGAGCTTAAATCTCAAAACAGTTAAGACCAAATAGTGAGGTACAGTTAACAAGGAGAAAGTGCTTGAGACTAGCTCAGAGGGGTAGGCGAGAACACAGTGAGTTATGGAGAATGTTCTAATTATAATGGGAGATGACAGCAGGGGATGAGGCAGGAAAATTATGTGATCTGATAGGCTCCTTAGTAAGATAATCTTCAAATTCATAGAGACAGAAGTAGAAGAGAGGCTATGAGGGACTGGGAGGAGGGGCAGTGAGGAGCTAGTGATTAACGGGTACAGAGTTTCTGTTTTACAAACTGGAAAAGTTCATGACTATACAGTTAAAAATTTGTTAAAATGGTAAATGTTATGCTATGCATATCTTACCACAATAAAAATGTTTGGTGGATTATTTTCAACATAATAAATCATCCTGGGACTAGCAGATGGCATAATAGTTATGTTGCTGGACTCCCACGTAGTCGACCATGGTTCGAGTACAAGACCCAACTTAAAACTCATGCCAGGCATGTGTGTATGCATGCCCAAAATCCTGAGAGGAGAATGGAGAAGAAGGGATTGCAGTATGGCCACCCACATTGGGGGTGATTTCTCAGTTTCTGTCTCTCCATCTCTCTCTGCTCTCTGTCTCTCCAGTGAATTCACATGCCCTATAGCAAAAATCTCTCTTAAAAAAAAAGTCATCCTGAGCGCTGGGTAGAATATGAACAGTAGAGAGAAGGAAGGAAGCAAGCAAACAGGTGGAAAGTACTCCTGTTGCCAAATTTTGTGCATTTATAGTCTCTTCTCTCTCTTCGCTCCCTCTTCATTATAATATTCAGATATATGTCTTCAAAACTTTTCTGCCTTTTTCAGAGTACAATGAAAAATTTTAAATGTTGAAGAACCAACATCTTAGGAAGATGTTGTTCCTCCAATAAGTTAGGAAGCAGTTACCTAACTTCTGCCTGCAAATCAACACAAAAATGGTGTCAAATTCCCTAGACTCGGGACCAGCAGTTGGCGTAATGGCTATGTCGCTGGACTCCCATGTAGTCGACCGCGGTTCCAGTCCTGGACCCGGTGGCTTAAACTCAAGTCGGGCGCGTGTGCGTGCGTGCCCAAGATCCTGAGAGGAGAATGGAGGAGAAGAGATTGCAGCATGGCCATACCCCCTGGGGGGGGTGATTTCTCGCTTTCTATCTCTCTGTCTTTCTCTGTCTTTCTGGTGAGAGCACGCACCCTATTGCAAAAACCTCTCCCCCCAAAAAAAAGAAAAAAAAAAATTCCCTAGACTCCAGAGGAGAAAAGTCCATAGGTGTATTTAGGAACCCAGTCCAGGGTCTACTATCCTTTGCTATGTGGGGACCTGTTTAGTGTATCTTAACTAAATCCCTCTGATTACACTTTAAGTCCATGTCCTCTTATTCTACTATCCTTGAGTTGAAGGACAGCTGGTTTCTGTCCTCTACAAGGCTCTCTATACTTGCAGATTGCTGTTAAGTCCTCTTCTTCAGACTCAATAGTCTCAATTAATTTAAACTTTTCTTCTGTAAAATATCTTTCTAAATACTCCACACTCCCTTTCAAATTATTCAGAACTGGACACAGTCCTCTGAAGAATAGAGAATAAAAATATATAAGACTGGGGTAAAGGAAATATAAAGAATCATGGAAAGCCAGCTCTAACATCAAAATTGTACAGCTTCATCAACACCATTAACAGTTATTTTGTTTGAAGCTACCACCTTTTAAACTAATTAACCAATACATGGTAGTTATGAATTTCAGATGATCACAGATAATTGCACTGCACAATTCGCCAAATACTGTTTATCTTCCGGAATCAAAAAATAGGGGGAAAACAGAGCAAATGGTAAATGCCACTAACTTCACCTGTGTAACAATTGTTAAATATTCCATTTCAGTGACAAATGAAGAAACACCTATATGACAATGATCAAATTACAAAGAGCAATGACAATTAGCCCTGAGTTTTTAAATCCAAGCAGATGCATATGACAGAATGCGTAATGTCACACCAGTGAGCCTTTGTAAAGCACATAATTGTAACAGCATTGAAATTTAGATGTGCTATTGCTATCTTATGAAAAAATCCTCAGGTTCCATATTAAGTGATTTTTCTTAATTTTGTACATACTGTTTCTCTGTTGAGTTTTCCTGCAATGGGCCATGTGTGTGCACGTGTGCATGCGTATTGTTTTTTTAAAGAGAGATTTTTGCTATAGGGCACATGCACTCTCCAGAGAGACAGAGAGTCAGCAAGAAATCACCCCACAGGGGAGACAGCCACGCCACAATTCCTTCTCCTCCATTCTCCTCTTGGGATTTTGGGCACACACGCACACGCGCTAAGCATGAGTTTTTCAAGCCATTGGGTCCGGGACTTGAACCACAGTCAACTATGAGGGAGTCCAGCAATATAACCAGTATGCCATCTACTGGTCCCAAATGTGTACATATTAATAGAGCAGTAGTCCTCAAATTTACTCCTTGCACTTTTTTAAAAGAATTACTTAATTTTATTTATTAATATTATTCTTCAATTTGATGAGAGAGAGACAGAGAAAGAAAGCTGCCAGGTCTCTGATTCAAACTATAGCCGGCCATGTAGGAGTCCAGTGCCTTAACTATCACACCACCTGCCAGCCTCACTCCTTGCCCTCTTTTTTTTTTTTTTTTTGGAGAGGTTTTTTTTTTTTTGTTTTTGTGTTTTTGTTTGCTATAGAGTACGTGCACTCGCCAGAAAGACAGAGAGAAAGCAAGCAAGAAATCACCCCCCAGGGGGGATGACCACCGCACGCATACACCCAGCGTGACTTTAGGCCACTGGGTCTGGGACTCAAACCACAGTCAACTACATGGGAGTCCAGCGACATAGCCATTATGCTAACTGCTGGTTCCAACTCCTCGCACTCTTAAAAATTAACGAGAACCCCAAAGAGCTTTTGTTCATATAGGTATACCTATTGATATTTACCATATGATAAATTAAAACTAAGAACTTTTAAAACATTAATTTAATTCAAATAAAGGTAACAATAGACTACTGCATGTTAATATAAATAACATGTTGAATGGAAAACAGCTATATGGGATTTTCCAGTGAGAAGAGTGACATTGTTTTATATTTTAGCAAAACTCTTTAACATCTGATTTAATAGAAGACACCTGCTTCAAAGATCTGCTTCTGTATTCAGTCTTTTGTGATATCACATGTCATATAGCCTTTGGAAATCTCTACTGTACACTCAAGGAAAAATGAGAATTAAAAAAAAATACTTTCTCAATATTATTAAGAAAGCAGTTTTATCTTGTATATACCCTGAAAAGGTCTAGTGAGACCTCAGGGTCTTTGGACCACACTTTGAGAACCACTGTTATTAGATGTTGTAGGGGTTGAAATTACTTCAAGGAAACTGAAATTAGTAAGAATAAAGCCCAGGGCCGGCAGGTGGTGTAGTGATTAAAGGCGCTGGATTCCCATATAGACGACTGCAGTTAGAGTCCCAGACCTGGCAGCTTGCTTTCTCGCTTTCCCTTTCTCCATCTCTCTGTCTTTGTCTGATCAAATTAAAAAATAATGACAAATTGAATTAAATAAATACTCTTTTAAAATAAAAAAACGAATAAAGCCTATAAATCCTGAGAATCATGTAGATCGAATGGAAGGTAAACTATACCGATCTGTGAAATATCTTGTGCTTTAAACTATGTTAGTAAACCATGTTAGTCATGTCAGATCCAGAGGCAATAAAGTTTAACAAGATGGCCTCAGGACCACCAGGTATTATTCAAGTATTATCTTCATTTCACCTTGAGGATCAGTTTTTACTGGATTAAAGAGCAAGCATCTTTGTCCCTTAAAGAATACAAACCAACTCCCAGACTCTCTTTGACTTAGTATATTCTAGTAATTTTTCTCTTTCCTTTTTTTCTAGAAGGCCAAACACAAAGGTATCACATGACAAGGAAGGGCCAATTCAGGTAGAACGTTTAGCGATTTTATTCCATCCCATGGAAATTTATCTAACTTGATCTTTTTTGGACCTAAAACCAAAATCCTGACTTCTTAGAAAAGACTATAAATGTTAAGCAAAATATCCAACTATGTCCTCGTTTATAAGAAAGCATGTCATTTTCCTATAGCCCTGAGATATGAAAAATATATTTTTTTAAATTTTTCTAAAGAGTACCAGAATGAGAGGGAAAGTGAGAAATCATCCTCTGGAGAAGTGACCATGTTGCAATCCCTTCTCCTCCATTTGTCGATTTGTCGTCTCTGTCTTTCTATAAACACAAGTGCCCTGTAGCAAAAAAGTCTCTCTAAAAACGAAAAAGAAAATTAATTAATCCCACTTTACTCATAAAAGAAGGTAGTTACTTGGTATTTGGGAAATATTTTATTTATCTATTGCTGACTACATACCAAAAAGAATCCCAAACAAAAAATAACTTAATTGGACCAGCGATTGGCATAGAGGTTAAAGTGCTGGATCCCACATGGTTGGCTACTAGGTTTGAGTCCTAAACCTGGCAGCATGAAAATCACACCAGGAGTGTGTACATATGTGCCCAAAATCTCAAGAAGAGACTGGAGGAGAAGAAATTGTAGTACGGCCATCCTCCCTGGGGGATGATTTCTCATGCTCTCTCTGGTGAGCACATGTGCCCTATAGCAAAACTAAAACAAACAAACAAAAAGCTTAGTTGGCCCAATACAGGGATTAAATCTCTGTGAACAAAGCTATATTCATGTTAGAGGATGGCAGAACAATTTTCAGAAAATTAAATTGGAATATATTCTTACATACGTATCTTTTACCATTTGTAACTGGAAAGCAAATACTGGTTGGCTCTGTCTCAAAGTGTTACATGTATTATAACCAAATGTAGTTTATAAATAGAAAAGCAACAAATGGCTTATTTTTTTTAAATAAAAGGAGCCCTAGGGCTTTGCCTTTGGATAAGATATCACTGGGGACATTTTTTTTTTTTAACATTCAGTAAAACACTCAAATAGCAAGTGTCAAGGTATTGTATATCCAACCAGTTGGTAAAATAAGTCAGTTAATTTGGCAGGTAAGTATTAAGTAATCATGCTGTCAGATTCAGGTGAGTATCAAAGGGAGAGAGACAAAGACTGAACAAAAGAGGAAAAATAAAATAAGTAGCAGATTATCAAATAAGTAAATAAAAATGAGAACTTCTCAACGCTCCATTGTATCCCCATAAACTAGTTCAAGCCTGCAGACTTTTCTCCACCCACTTGGGAGTCAGGAAAGCAATGTGGATGTGAGGAAACCATGGTCTGACTGCATGCAAACTGAGCTGTTGAGAGGTGTTTTTGAAGGTTTCCGAATAGAAGGCCTGGTCTCTTTAAAAATTAAAAGCTGGTCTCTGGCAAGCAGCAAGTAGCAGAATGGCAAAGAAGCCTGGTTCTCCATACATTCGCTTTTACCCTGACAGAGGGAGCTGAGAGGGAACTGAATTGGAAGCATAGCTGCCAGGAAAAACCTGAATAGAGAACGTTTCAGCAGATTTTATTCAGGCCCAGGGAAACTCACATAACTTGGTCTTTTCTCACTTCAGAAAATGTATGTGTGAGTGCATTGAAATGTCTCCACCCTGGGAGGCAAGGATAGAACCTTATTTAATCTGAGAAACACCAGCATTTTGCACAAGGCTAGGCACATAATGGACCCTCAGTACATGGTTGTGTTATCAGAAGATAGTTTAGTTCCACTTTTAATTCCCATTTTGTTGTTGTTGTTGTTGTTCTGCAAGAAACAGAGATTTCAGGCTTTTTCTGAGATTAAAGCCAAATTCCTTTTTGTAAAAAAGACTGGAGAATCAAAATAGAATTATATGGTAGAATTGGATTGTTGAGATTAATGTATAATAAATCTCTTACATTACAAATGAGCAAACTGAGGCCCAAAGAGGTGAATAGATTTGTCACAGTGGCCTAACTAATTAATGGCAGAGCCAGAAATAACCCAGGCCTCCTATCCTCCCATGTAGCATCAGGTAGAGCTGAGGTAATAAATCTGAACCTAAGGATAGACTTTATGCAGTCCAAAATCCCACCCATTATGTGTATGTAAAATCTGTGGGCATTGTATTCCTATGGGAGGTGGTCAAAAGTTGTCACTTGATTTTTAAAGAGGAGTGTGACTCTAGATCTACAATCTCATAGGGAGAGTCAAAAGGAGTGATAAGAAGCCATTTAATGTCATTGCTCCTATGCTGTAATGGTTAAGATCAGAATTTTGATGAAAAGTTCCTCTGAAACCTCAGCAGGTAGAAACAGCAAGCTACAAAGAGGCTTGTGAAAGTATGAAAGTTTCTCCTTATTGCAAAATAAGAGAACTCAAAAGTAGATTAAAAAGTGACTGCTCACACTCAGTATTCAGTGTAATGATGGCACCATGTTGTACCCAGATATTTATTGGGTCATCGGAAAAGTCATGATGCATTTTTCTGTTTTTTTTTTCTTTGCAAAAATGTATCATGACTTTTCAGACAACCCACTAGACTCCTTTGAACTTTACTAAAAATTATTTGACCTTATGTACATATTTACTAATTAGAGAATATTTAACCTAGTACTGGTGTAACTAACTCAGAATAGGAGAGGATTACAGATGACATCTTCAAGCAAGGCTCCACTGGAGAAGATTTTGCCCAATGCAATATGGAAATATGGCTGGATAGTTGGCTGATCAGCAGAATCAATCAGGTAAAGCTTCAACCTATAAAAATGACATACTCCTACATTAACTACTGGGTTTAACTTAAAACAAAAATGTACACTTTTATTTGCCAATATTTTGGTGAAAGGACAAGCTCTTTGAGGATGAGTCTTCTAACTGGGACGGTATACAATCTTTCTTGAATACACTATGCCCATAATGAATCATCTATGATTTCCAGATTCAGTTTCTTCAAAGTAAATTGAGAACTGAAATGCATTTATGAGGCAATCTGAGTAGAGAATCCTTGTAGAAATTTAATAATTTTTTCCCTTTCTTTAACAGTTGTCATTCCATATCTAATTTATCAACTGTTTTTAGCAGCTCATATTTATTGAGTCTTTTTTTTTTTGAGGGTATAGCAAGGCAGGAGGTTTATTGAAAGAAAGGAAAGGAAAAACAGAGCTTCCAAGAACAGAAGGCCTTATGGAGTCTTATGAATGTATTCAACCTAATTTCCATAGAAACATTAAACTTACATTTCATCCATTTCATCCAAGGTTGCAGTGTCCATCCCATAACTCCTCTATGCCCCTATTAACTTGGTATTCAAAACCTAAAGTACACAGAGGTATGGTGAGGAAAATATCAAGTATTTCAAAAAGTCCTCTGGGATAAAAGGATGATAGGAAAGACATCATAGCATTGTAATTACGAGCACAGGCTTTGGAGTTAGACCTGAATCCAATCCCAGCTCAAGAAAGTCACCAAAACTCTCTCAACCTAGGTTTTCACATCCTTTAAATAGAAGTTATAATAGTAACATCTACTTAATTGCATTATAGTGAAAGTTAAGACAAAAAAATGTAAAGCACCTAGCATAGTCACTGTGCCTACTAAGTGCTCACTTTATTGTAGTTATTATTAATATTAATAAGAATGCAGAACCAACTCTGTTGCACAGTAATAATGTACTGGTCAAGAGAAGTTGGATCCCACATGGTGAACACAGTCCCAATTCCTAGTCCAGTCAGCCTGAAACACTCCAGGCATGCACATGAATGCCCAAGATTCAACAGGCTGGAAGACAAGAGGAAAAAGATCTTAAGGTAAACAGACCCTATGAAAGGTAAGGTATTCATATCTCTTTCACTCTCTCTTTCTCTCTCCCCCCACCCCTTTTCATAGACATGTATGTGTTCTATCATGAAAAAAGAAAAAAAAAAGAACACAGACTGAATTCTAGCAGAAAAGCTAATGTGATTCCATCATTTCCCTCTCCCCAACAATGGTCTCCAACCTAGCTTCAAGGATTTTCAAGGACAACGACTTACACATAATATTTTGCCTTAGGCTCTGAGAACATGCATGCATGCACACACACACACACACACACACACACACACACACACAAACACACTGGCACAACCATAATGGGGAGCGATCTGGCAGAATTTTTTAAGGTTATTTATTTATTCCATCAGTAAGAGAGACATAAAAAGCAAGAGAGACAGAGATATAGCCCCCAACAGAGTCTTGACATTGCAATGCACTCCCAGCCCCAGCCAGTCCTGGGTCATGGGTACACATATGCCTGGCCTACTCAGAGAAGTCTCCAGACCTTACCTTGTGGGTATACATTGACAAGTGTCACATTTTACCACTATACCACTGTATGGTCCTGATACAGAAGAATTTAATTAGAGTATTCACTACCCTATGATCCAACAATCCTAATTCTAGGAATATATCCCAGAGAAATTCACATGCAACCCCAAAAGGGACATTTATAAGGACTATTATTTGTGGTAAAGGAACTTAAAGGCAGCTAAGTGTCTATCCCAGGGGAATATTGGAAAAGTAAAATGTGAGGGATATACACTGCAGTGTGTCATGCAGCTGTTCAAAGCATCAAAGTAGATAGACACATATAATACAGAGAGCTATTAAAGATATAATACTGAATTTTTAAAAAATAAGAAAGAGAATGGGTTCTTTGAAAAAATGTAAATTTTTTAAATGTGCCCACAAGTAAGTACATATTCTGCAAGGATACATACAAATTTGAACATATACATATAAGACATAGAATCACTGCCAGTGAGGGAAAGAATAAGAGAGTGAGGAGTAGGAAAAAAAGGAAGGAAATGGAAGAGAGAGAAGAGAAAGAGGGAAGGGAAAGTTCTACATGTCTTAATGATGAGTGTGTTTTGTATTGGGGAATACAACTCAATCTTCAAGTGAAATAAATAAATAAACAAAACATACTACCAGGTGGTTTCCAGTAACATGTGGTAGGAACAATAAACTTAGGGGCCATTTCAAAACTAAATGTTTGGGAACATAAGAGTACAGGCTCCTTTCAAATAACTGGAGTACTCTGTTATCCACATTGCTCATTTGGCTAACACCTTTTCCTATTTCATTGGAACCTCCCAACTTGAAGAAATAGGAAGAGAGTCTGGAAAGTGAAGAAGAATAGATGGGATTACTAATTTTAATATTAACCTATTAATCTTCACTCAGCTGAAGTCAGTGAGAGATGATATATACTGTAATGCATACTTTAATATGAAACAGGCCAATTACCAATATTTGAATACTTTTACCATTATTTATTCATCATGGACATACAAAAAATTTCAGTAAAACACTCAAATAGCAAGTGTCAAGGTATTGTATATCCACCCAGTTGGTAAAATAAGTCAGTTAATTTGGCAGGTAAGTATTAAGTAATCACGCTGTCAAACTCGGGTGAGAATCTAAGGGAGAAAGACAAAGACTGAACAAAGGAGGGGGAAATTATAGAAAAGAAATAAGAAGGGGGCCAAAAATAGGCACAAGGAGAAAATAAATACAGTGAAATACAGTGTGACAGGTTCAACAGTGGGATGGATGTCTCCATTCCATCACAGAGAGATTATCCTAGAAATAAGGATAGACACTTCAGAGTGATGCCAGTGGAACTGAGGGGGGTTTTTGTCCATCAGCTAGAGGCTGTTAATAAAGGGGAATTATGGATTCAAGTAGTCTTTCAATGTCAGATTTTTCTACCTTATATCTGAATGTGTTAGTTGCCCTCCAACATGGTGGCAGCAGGCATAACATAGTCACATAAACACTAGCCTGTGTTCTTTTCCCCTGACGGCCCAGGCTAGGGGTTGCCAAGTTTTTTTTTTTTTTTTCTGTAAAGGTCCAGATAGTAAATATGTTCAGCTTTACAGGCAAATGATGATACCTTGGTTCATCAGAAGTGTCTTCTCTGTTTTGACCAGCCATTATTTTCTCAACACATGTTTTCCTCTTATTCTTGCACTGTGTCCTTTGTCTTTATGGGAGGAAGGAAATCAATTTCAGTCACAGATAAAAACTGGATTTAGATGGTAGCAAATATCCTTTCTTCTGGTCATCTCCATTTCAATAATGCTGAGTCTCTCTCTGTCCTCAGACTGCTGGTTCTTCATTTCCCAGATCTTTGCTCCTACTACTCAACAGATACCCTATTTCTAGACCAAATCTTTGTTGTTGTTTTTTTTGTTTTGTTTTTTTGGGGTTTTTATTTGTTTTTTAAATTAGGTTTTTGCCATACGGCCTGCATGCTTGCCAGAGAGAGACAGAGAGGAAGTAAAAACTCACCCTCTGGGAGAATGGCCACACTGCAATCCCTTCTCCTCCATTCTCCTTCTCAGGACTTAAGGCATGCACACACATGTGCCCAGCATGATTTTTCAAGTCACCAGGCCCAGGACTCAAACTGTGGTCAGACATGTGGGAGTCACACACCTTAACCACCATGCCATCTGTCAATCTTTTATTTTTTTCCAGAGGTTTTTGCCTTAAGGTGCATGCACTCACTGGAGAGAAGAAGAGACAGAGACAATGAGGGGGAAAGGAGAAATCACTCCCCGGGGAGATGGCCACGCTGTAATCTCTTCTCCACTCTCTTTATGGGATCTTGGGCACACATGCACATGCATCCAGTGTGATTTTTCAAACCACCAGGTCCAGGACTTGAACCATGGTCAGCCATGTGGGAACCCAGCAACCTAACTACTATGCCATCTGCTGGCCCCAATATTTGATATTTTAAAGGGGGGGGTCTAGTTTTCTAATAGGAAACAGAGGAACAACTAAGAGATCCCCATGTACCTTCAACTCTTCTCCTTTTCTTTCCCTGCAACCAATCCAACAGCAAATCCTGTTAGTTACACATTCCAGATCCATTCAGAACCTAACATCTCAGTTCTCTATTACAACCACCATCCTGCAAACCAAAAATTACTTCATGCCTAGAGGATTTAAAATGAACTCCAAATGGGTCCTTATTTCAGCCCTTGCCTCATCCACCTAAACAATTTATGCTCCATAAACTCCCCAAAGTTGAGTGTTTTATTTTGAAATAATATTAGAGTAGTGTTGCAAAAAGAGTACAGAGTGGTCATGTACCCTTCACCCAGACACATGTAATACTTTTCGATGATAACCTGGGCCACCTTCTTCACAGTTTTGGTGTGAACGTGGCCCATGTCAGCGGGTCCTTGGTGAAACAGCACCTACAATTATTTATGTATGTATCCATCTCTTCCTCTATTGAAAACTGTGTATTCATACTGATACCTCCAATTCCAAACCAATCTCACAGGATTCATTTTAGACTCCCTCTTTTCTTATACATTGAGTCTTCAATAAGTTCATGAAAATGCATGTTATAAAAACACTATGCATAAATTTCTATTTTTATTTGCACCAAAATAAACTCATACTAACTAGCTGTAACATGTCTGTATGTGATCTACTTTAAGATATTAACAACGATAAGATGTCAGTTTGACAACACCCTCTAAAGCAATATGAATTCTGCTAAAATCTAGGAAAACCCAGAGAGTTGTGGTGCACAGTGGCATGGTAACCATTCTGTTTAGAAATATAGGCACAAATGCATGGCTGTTGTACATCATTCTAGGCTCACTTGTCTACAAACAAGGACTGGATTCTTATTTTGGTCCAAACAAAAATTAGGTCATTTATTTCATTTCAAAACCTGGCAGGAATACCTTTCTTTAAACGTGTTTATTAGGCAAAGGGAATATAGTCCAAATAGGAATTAATGGAGATTTCCGAATCTCATGTAAAATCACAGCTTGATCTTACTTTTCAATCTTTTTTTCTTTATTTTGCTACAAGGCATGTGTGCTTGCCAGAGAGAGATGGAGGATGTGTGTAGGGGGGTTGAGAAAGCACCCCCTGAGGGGATGGCCACAACGCAATCTCTTCTCCTTCATTCTCTTCTTGGGATTTTGGGCATGCATGCAATGGGCCCAGCATGCTTTGTATCAAGCCACCAGGTCCAACTGTGCAGTTGGCCATGTGAGATCCAGCCACCTTAACCACCATGCCATCCACTGACCCTGCTTTTCAATCTTATTACAGAATGATCCACAGATAATCCCTGTAGTCATAGCTCTCTCCTGTCCACATAATTGAATGACACTTGCTCACAACTAGAAAAAGAGCTCAAATCCTTACTGAAAAACTCGTCTTAGCAGGACATAGAAATGCTAGACCTCTTCTGGGGATAAAAAAGTGAGAGGAGAGGCATTGTAAGTGTTGTTATTTAGGGACAAATAAGGAGGAGAGGGTCAAATCTTCTCAACAAACACTAGCTAAGCTCTTCTCTATCTCCTGCCTGGTGGAGAGCTCATATGAGTTGAAGATATAAGGAGTCTTCAAAAGATTCATAGAATATGCATATTATGAAAAACTATGAATAGGGGTCAGCAGGTGGCGTGGTGGTTAAGGGCACTGGACTCCCACAGGGCCAACCGTGGTTCAAGTCTCAGACCTGGCAGCTTGCTTTTTCACTTTCCTTCTCTCTCTCTCTGTCCCTATCTGTTCAAATTAAAGTAAGTAAGTAAGTAAATAAATAAAGTTAAATAAAATTATTCTAAAAAAAAAAAAAACTATGGATGGATTTCAAAAAATCTTTAAACCAAAAGAAACTCATACTTTAATTCCATTTCTCCAAACTTTTTGTAGATCCCTCATACAGGTAGACTCATGTACTGCCCATAGGATTATTCAACAAACTCCATTCAGATTCATCATGTCATTGCCTTAAATGGTAGACATGTTCCTTCTCATTGCATTGTTCATGATGATAATGTATCAGTGCTCAGAACTGAAATCCCAAATCTCATCTAAAAGGATACAAAGGAAACCACTATAGCCTTTGCACATTTGTTCCACTTGCCTGAGTGTTTAATATATTCACACAGATAGAGCATGGTGGTAAGCAATAGTAAGGACCCACTAAATCCATGTTGATGGAGTAACTCATATGATACTACTTCAGACAGTTCGTGGAGGAGGCCAGCCAGAGGCATGGTGGTTAAGGTGACTGAATCCCACATAGCCAACTGTGCAATTCAAATCCCAGACCTGGCAGCTTGAAAAACACACCAGGCACGTGAGTGTGCATACCCAAAATCCCAAGAGGAGAACAAAGATGGGATTGCATGTGAGTTCATGTCCCCAGCCAGCTGATGGTGTGGTAATTAAGGCAGCTGAATCCCAAATGGTCAACTGCCTTAACTGTCTGAGTCCCATATCCAGCAGCTTGAAAACCATGCCAGGAGCATGTGGGTATATGTCCAAAATCTCAAAAGGAGGATGGAAAAGGAACTGGAAGCGGCCATCTCCCTTGGGCAGTACTTTTCTCACTTTACTCCTTTATCTCTATCTCTGTCTCTCTCCAGAGAGCTCAGGTGCTTTATAGTGAACTGAAAAAAAAAAAAGGTTCACATCCAAAGACATGACTAAGTATGCCTGGCACACATTTGCCATAATCTGGGGGCTGAATAAGGTTGGGTATGGTGCTGTCTCTCTTTTTTTATCTTATGAAAGAAAGAAAGGAAAAAGAAAGGAAGGAGGAAGGAAAGAAGAAAAGAAGGAATTAAAAATTCATGGAAAATAAAATTAAAGTATGAGTTTATTTTGGTGCAAAAAAGAATTTGCAATCCATGCATACCTTTTTTCATAATATGCATTTTCTATGTATTTTTTGAATACCCCTCATATAGTCCACTATATAAATTACTATTCATCTCATGTTTAATTTGCTATAAATAAATCTTAGTGTTCCTAGATGTGCTTAAAAATTAAATCTCGGGGGCTGGCAGGTGGCGTGGTGGTTAAGGGCACTGGAGTCCTACATAGCTGACCACAGTTCAAGTCCTGGATCTGGTGGCTTGCTTTCTCACTTTCTTGCTTTCTGTGTCTCACTCTGGTCAAATTAAAAAATAACAATAATGATAAATAAAATAAATGAAGTAATTATTTTTTAAAAATTCAAATTAAATCTCTTATAGTCTCTGACTTCACTTCAGATTATCTAAGCTGTGGTGAAAGGGTAAAAACCATAGTCCACTAACCCTAAGACCTTTCTATAATGGAGGCCTTCTGTGGTAGGTAAGATTATTTTTCCCAGTTCTTTATCCCCTTCCTATAATAGGATGATAAATCCACAGCCTTTGTCATTTGATTTTGCAAGAGTTTGCAAAGTAAACATCTTCACCCAATTGACTTTAGACCTAACCTTGTGACTTGTTTAGACCAACAGAATATGGCTATAAGTGACAGTGTATCTTTTACAAATAGAGGTTGTAACAGGCATGGCAAACTTCCACCAGCAACTACTGTGCTTCTTTTCATTCACCATACAAAAAGCATGTCTTAAATAGCTACTGTTCTTTTGTCAAGGTCCCATGGACATGGAGCAGACCTGAATTAGGCCAAAGCCTGGATCCAAGCCCAACTGAGCCTAGCAAAGCCAAGCCAGCCAGCAGATCCATAGAAAATGAAGTTTTTTGTTAAGTACTAAAATATCAGGGTTATTTATTAGTGCAGCTAAAACTGACTAATACATCTTTCAAATTCAATGTACCAACAGGTTATTCTGTAAATTATAAACCACAAGACTTCATAAAGGTATCAGATACTTATCCATCTCTTCCCTTAACATACAAGCAACCAAAAATAGGTATCCTGGAATAGACTGTGGTAACACAATCAGACCCAAATGGAAAAAGTCCTGGGTTCTTGTCCTGGAACCTCCTTGAGATACCACACATGTGCATATGCCTGTGGTCCAGACTGGTTGAGACAAGGGTAGGTCATGGCATAGGGACCTTGTTGCAACCACCTGTCTACCTGTTTGTCTATCCATCTCTCTATGTCTTTCTGTCATGGAAAAAATTAAATAAACTTTTAAAAATCCTCATCAAAATACCCAGTGCTCTGTCAGAGGCAGAGAAGAGAAAAGACAAGCACTCTCATCAGGTTCTCACACCACAATCCTTCCCCCAGCCTTCCCAGACAGCCAAGGATTACAGATACACATTCATTCACTTGATATATACAGGTCAACCCCAGAACTGAATCTTTTTTGTTTTGTTTTGTTTTGTTTTGTTTTGTTTCTAATATTTGTGGAGAGGTTTTTGCTATAGGGTGCATGTGCTCGCCAGACAGACAGAGAGAAACGGAGAGACAGAAAGCGAGAAATCACCCCCCAGAGGGGATGGCCACACCACAATCCCTTCTCCTCCATTCTCCTCTTGGAATCTTGGGCACGCACGCACACGTGCCCGGCGTGAGTTTTAAGCCACCGGGTCTGGGACACGAACCGCGGTCAACTACATGGGAGTCCAGCGACATAGCCATTACGCTAACTGCTGGTCCCAGGACTGAATCTTGATATTCCATATGGTTTCCCACATTGCAGAGTGTTGTACTACCACTGTGCCACCACAGATTGGCAGAAAACTGTGTTCTACTTTGTACCCTTGTATAAATAACTACAGAAGTATCTCTAGCAGTGATTTCAAAATTATTCACTTAAATTTTTCTCTTTAAACCTATATAGAAAAGAAAGCTGACAACAGTTTCAT
Source organism: Tupaia belangeri chinensis (assembly GCF_000334495.1). Classification (NCBI taxonomy): domain Eukaryota; kingdom Metazoa; phylum Chordata; class Mammalia; order Scandentia; family Tupaiidae; genus Tupaia; species Tupaia belangeri. The sequence goes on along the minus strand of NW_006160117.1, from coordinate 955,083 downwards.
TTCTTGAAGGTTTTTGACACACCCAATTATTTGAGGTGGTTTAGAATCTCCAACATTAAGGCTTACCAGTCTTTTATTTCTCTCCCTCTTTACATTAGAAATATTTGTAGCTGCTGTAGTCAATCTTGAAATAAGTATCAGTGTTCAGGATGCTATATGTTACCACCAGATCAAAAGAAGATAAAGAATTGAGTAAAAAGTTGAAAATGACTGAAGCCCCCAATAAGAAAGATGATTTGATGACATGAGGAATGGAGAAAAAAAAAAAAAAAAAACAAGTTTTGATGGTGATTTTTCAGAGCCTTAAATCCATCTGTTTTTCATAATATTAACCTGTTGTCATATTTCTAAATCTCAATTTCCCCTTTTTTCCTTTTTTATTTCTCTATTTCTTTTATACAAGATTGAATAATGTTGAGCTGCTTTCACCCTAAGAAGCTATGAATTGCTGGGTTCTGTTTAGTTCCTGGCATAATTGGAAACAATTGAATTTGAATAGCAATTTGGTTTTCACATCTTTTATTTATTAATGTTCTTCGAAATATAGAAAGTAAAAGGGTAAAAACAGTTTTACATAATATAGAGAATGTCAAGAACAGAAAAAAATGAGGACAAAGAAAAACAGAAATTGAATAAAAATATGCATTTAATTCTATCTAGAGAGTTTCGGTTTTTACATCTGTTTGTGACTAAAATATATTTCTCCTCTCAAGTAATGTTAACCCATAAATATTGGTATATGATTTATCCATTGAATAAATAGACCCAGTGATTACATAACCAGTGTTCAGAAAGAAGCAAGTGTCTGCTTTGGTCTCCACTTACAATATAGGGAGAGCAATAGTAGATAGGACTTGCTGATGCCCTGTATTTAATTAGTTGGGCCTTAACATATGAGAAACCGATTTGTTCTGTTCCCGACACACACAAATGTTCAGATTTTCATTAGTGAACTTATCTATGTATATGTCATACTCCAATAAAAAAGAGCTTCTAGGGGCCAGCAGATGGCATGGTGGTTAAGGTGCTGGATTCCCTCATGGACAACCATGGTTTGAGTCCTGGACCCAGAGGCTTGAAAATCACAACAAATAGATAGATAGATAGATAGATAGATAGATAGATAGATAGATAGATAGATAGATAGATAGATAGATAGACAGACAGACAGACAGATAGATAGATAGATAGATTCAATTTTGTTAATTTTTAAAAAAAAGAGAGAGCAAATAAAAAACTAATGCCTGGCTATTTTCTTCTCTGGGACTTGGAAATAAGTATAAACTAAAAGCTACACAGTGGTCAGGGGCCTGCAGGTGGCATAGTGATTAAGGCACTGGTTGACCACGGTTCAAGTACTGGACCCAGCATTTTGAGATTCATGCCAGGCGCATGTGCATGTGTGTCCAATCCTGAGAGGAGAAAGGAGGAAAAGGGACTGCACTGTGACCATGCCCCCAGAGGGATGATTTCTTGCTTTCTGTCTCTGTCTCTCTAGTGAGTGCACGAGCCCAAAAACAAGAGAACAACAAAAATATGTTTAATAATCCACTATCTAGAAAATCTGCCTTGTACCATAAATTTAGCTCTTGTATATAAATTAATGGAAACAGTGGTGTGTATTATCCAAGGCACCTACCCTCTTTGCCATCTCTTGCCAGGTTTGGAAACCCTAAAGTGGCTCTTTCCTTCTGGGCACTGTGCCTGCAATCCTGGTTACTTTTCTTGGTGAATCAGGTTTCCAAGTCAAATTGCAATGGTTCAAGTCCCAGCTCTACCACTTCATAGTTATATAATCTGAGTTGGGTATTTAACTCCTCAAATCTCAGTTTCATCATCTATAAAACAGGACTAATAACAGTACCTACTTCAAGGTATTATTTTCAAAGAATTCTGCATACATATGCCTGGCACCTAGGAAATGCCCCATACATGTTTATTATTATCATAACTGCTATAGTAATGTTTCAATATATAAGACACAAATAAACGAGAGAAGAAAAAAATTCTACCTAATTCTTTCCAAATTTACCTTTCATAAGAATAAAAATAAATGGTTGAAGTATTCATATGGAAAGTGTACTAATATTGGCAACATACATTAAAATGTACCAAAAAATAATGGAACCAGTAGTTAGTGTAATGGCTATGTCGCTGAATTCCCATGTAATCAACCATGGTTCGAGTCCCGGACCTGGCGGCTTAAGCTCACGCCAGGCGCGTGTGCCTGTGTGCCCATGATTCCGAGAGGAGAACGGAGGAGAATGGATTGCAGCATGGCCATCCCCTTTGGGGGGCGATTTCTCACTTTCTATCTCTCTGTCTTTCTCTGTCTTTCTGACGAGCGCATGCGCCCTATAGCAAAAACCTCTCAAAAAAAAAAAAAAAAGTACCAAAAAATAAGATGAGGTGATGGGTGAATGGCAGGATTGAAAAATAGATACATGATTAAATATATTGAAATGTTCATTATAGAATCTAGAGAGTAAGCATATGGATGGCCATAGGACAATTTTTCCATTTTTGGCATGTAAATATTGGAATAACACAAAAAAAAAATCTGAAAAAAAGTCAGTGGTGGGGTCAGCAAGTTGTGTGGTGGTTGAGAGCACTGGACTCCCACATGGCCAACCATGGTTCAAGTCCCAGAACTAGTGAGAACACTTTCCCTCTCTCTCTCTGTCTCTGTCTCTCTCTGGTCAAACTGGAATAATAATAATAAAGTTAAAATAAAAATAAAATAATTCTTTTTTTTTTTCTGGAGAGGTTTTTTTTGCTATAGGGCGCGTGCACTCGCCAGACAGAGAGAGACATAGAGACAGAAAGCAAGAAATCACCCCCCAGGGGGGATGGTCACGCCGCAATCCCTTCTCCTCCATTCTCCTCT
>NW_006160117.1:928595-952043 GCF_000334495.1 Tupaia belangeri chinensis | reverse complement strand
AAGTGGCATTGGGGCCAGCAGGTTAAGGACACTGAACTCCAAGATGGCCAATCGCAGTTTGAGTCCCAGATCTGGAGGCTTGCTTTCTTGTTTTTCTTCTCTCTCTTTCTCTCTCTCATTCTGCCCCTCTCTGGTCAAATTAAAAATAAATTAATAAATAAAGTTAAATAAAATAATTCTAAAAAAAAGTAAGTGGCATAAATTTTTAAATCCTGGGGCCAGTCCATGACATGGTGATTAAGGTGAGTGGATCCCACATATCAACTAGGCAGCCTGAGTCCTGGACCCAGTGGCCTGAAAATCACATTAGGTGTGTGTGCATGCATCCCCAAAATCTCAAAAGGAAGGAAATGGAGAAGAGGGGATTAGGGGACTTTCTACCACCACCACCCTCCTACTCCATCTCTCTCCAGTGAGTGTACATAATTCCTAGCAAAAAAATGTTTTAACCTTTTTTTTTTGGTTTTTGCCACAGGATACACATGCTCACCAGAGAGAGACAGAGGTAAAGTGAGAACTTACCCCCAGGGGACTGGCCACACCACTCAAACTGCAGTGAGCCGTGTTGGAGTCCAGCACCTTAACCACCATACTGGTTGCTGGCCCCAGGCAACGATCTTTTTTTTTTTTAATTCCCTCCCTCTTACCATTCCTTACCCTACTCCCACACTGTCCCCAGTGTCCACAGGTGCTCTCCATGCTTTTTTTTTTCTTTTTCAAATTCAACCACTATGTATCATTGAGGCATATCAAATGAATTTTCCAATAATAAATACACTGCATATCATCCCAGTCAAAGGCATTACCATATACATTATAATCAACAGATTTATTTCCACCTTAGGTCCCTTAAATGTTTTGCTTCTTTCTTCTCCCTCTTGATACCCTCCCTCACACCCTCCCCCATTTTCCACCCTTCTCCCACACTATTTCCAGTATCACCATTATTCTCCATTCTTTTATACCTTACAATATCTTAGTTTTTGCCACGAAATGCGGACATTCGGTATATATGAGTGGGATCATACAATGCCTCTCTTTTATAGTCTGGCTTGCTTCACTTGGCATTAAATCTTCCACATTTGTCTACTTTCTATCAAATGCGAGGGTCTCATTGTTTTTTATGACTCAGTAGTATCCCATAGTGTATGTGTGCCACACTTTTTCAGTCCATTTACCTGTTCATGGACATCTGGATTGGTTCCATGTCTTAGCAGTTGTGAATAATGCTGCAATAAATGTGTATGTGCAAGTGTTTTTCTGACTGAGTGTATTCCTGTCCTTTGGGCAGATACCCAGGAGTGGAATTACAGGATTACATGGTAGTTCTATTTGTAGGCCTTTGAGGAACCTCCATATTGTTCTCCACAGTGGCTGTACTAATTTACATTCCCACCAACACTGTAGGAGAGCTCCCTTTTCACCACAGCCTCACAACACTTTCCACTCTTCATTTTTTCAATCTTAGTCATTCTAACTAGGGTTAGGTGCTATCTCATTGTCGTTTTGATTTGCATATCCCTTACGATAAGAAATGATGAGCATTTTTTCATATGCTTTTTGGCTGTTCATGTATCTTTCTTAGAGAGTTGTCCATTCAGCTCATTCGCCCATCTTTTAACTAGGTTTTTTTTTGGAGGTTAACCACTTGAGTTCCCTGTATATCCTGGCTATCAATCTCTTATCTGTGACATAGTTTGCAAATATTCTCACATTCCGAGGGTTGTCATTTCATTCTAATTATTGTTTCTTTTATTGAGCAAAAGCTTTTTTTAACCTCATGTACTCTCACTTGTCTATTTCTGAGATTATTGCCTATGCTTTGGGGATCTTATTTAAGAAGTTTTTGCCTACTCCAATGTCTCCAAGAGTTTCCCCTGTGTTATCCACCAGTAGTTTCATAGTTTGAGGTCTTAAGTTTAGATCTTGGATCCATCTGGAGTTGATTTCACTTAGTGAGAGATAAGGGTCCAGTTTCATCTCCTGCATGTGAGTCTCCAGTTTTTCCAGTACCACTTGTTAAAGAGGTTTTCTTTTCCCCACTAGATTGTCTGGTGCCCTTTGTCAAAAATCAGATGGCTACATGTTTTCCAGTTTATTTCTGGGGTCTCTATTCTGTTCCATTGGCCTATTGCCTTTTTTATGCTAATACCATGGTTTATTTAATTATCACAGCTTTGTAATATATTTGGGGGTCAGGGAGTGAGATACCTCCTACTTCACTCTTGTGCAGTATTGCTTTGGCAATTCAGGATCTTTTATTATTCCAGAAAAATTCTATGATTTTTTTTAATCTGTGAGGAACATCTCTGGTAATTTGATTGGGATAGCATTAAATTTGTAGATTAATTTGGGTAGAATTGATATTGTGATTATATTAATTCTTTCGATCCAGGAACATGGGATGTCCTGACACTTTATTGTACCATTTTCAATTTCTTGTCTAAGGTTTTTTATAGTTTTCCTTGTAGAGGTCTTTGACTTCTTTGGTTAGGTTTATTCCTACCTATCTTATTTCCTTTTTGGCAATTGTAAATGGAATTGTTTCTTCAATTCTGCCCAGTCTGTTCAGTGTCGGTGTATAGAAATGCTATAGATTTTTGTGTGATTTGTATCCTGCCACTTTACTATATTCATTTATCACTTCCAGAAGTATTTTTGTGGATTATTTTGGGTTTTCTGTGTGTGTGTGCATGTGTGTGTGTATACATATATATAATCATGTTATTTCATGGATTCTTTTTGGTTTTCTATGTATATAATCATGTCGTCTGGAAATAGAGATAATTTTACTTCTTCTTTCCCTATTTGAATGTCTTTTATTTTATTCTCTTGTCTGATTTCATTGACTAGGAATTCTAATACTATGTTAAAATGGAATGAAGTGGGCAGTCTCCTCTTGTTCCAGTTTTTAGATGAAAAGTTTTCAGCTTCTCCCCATTCAGTATGATGTTAGCTATGGGTTTGTCATATATGGCTTTTATTGTGTTGAGAAAAGTCCCTTTTATGTTGATTTTATTGAGATTCTTAATCATGAAGGGATGTTGTATTTTATCAACTTCTTTTTCTGCATCAATTGATATAATAATATGGCTTATAGCTCTTTCTATTGATATATTACATTTATGGTTTTGTGAATGTTGAATCATCCTTGCATCCCTGGAATAAAGTCAACCTGATCGTGGTGTATAATCTTTTTAAGGTGTCTTTGGATATGATTTGCTAGTATCTTGTTGGGAGGGTTCCTTCCTTTTGGATCTTTAGAAATAGTTTGAGTAGAATAGCGGGGTTAGCGCTTCTTTAAAGGTTTTGTAGAATTCAGAAGTGAAGCTACTGGGACCTGGACTTTTCTTTGTTGGGACACTATTCATTACCGATTCAATCTCATTGTTTGTTATTGATCTATTCAGGCTTCCTATGTCTTCCTAATTCAATATTTGTATATTATATGTGTCCAGAAATTTGTCCATCTCATCCAGGTTGTCTTGTTTGTTGGCATATAGACGTAGTATTTTCTGATGATCTTTTGTATTTCTGTTATGTCTGTTGTAATACTGCCTGCTCCATCGCTGATTATATTTATCTGGTTCCTTGCTCTGTCCTTAATTAGTTTAGCTAGTGGTGTGTCAATTTTGTTTATCTTTCATAAAAGAGAAGATGAATGGTTTAATTTATTTTCTGTTTGATTTTTTTATTCTCTATTTCATTTATTTTGACTTGAATCTTTATTATCTTTTTTTCTTGGCATTTTTTGGGCTGCTTTTCCAGTTCCCTGAGGTGTGTTGTTAGGTTGTATATTTGTCACCTTTCCAATTTTTTTCTTGTGAGCACAATTTCTATAAACTTTCCTCTTATGAATGTCTTTGCTGTGTCCCATAGGTTATGAATACTTGTGTGCTCATTATCATTGGTTTCAATGAATAATTAGACTTCGATCTTAATTTCTTCAGTGGTTGTCATTCAGGAGTAGGTTGGTTAGTTCCAAAGCATTTGTTTATTTTCAAGGTTTTTTTAATGCACTTAATTTCAAGTTTAATTCCATCATGGTCGGAGAAGTTTCTAAATACAGCTTCTATCCATTTGAATCTATAAAGGCTCATTTTGTGCCCTATCATGAGGTCAGTCTTTAAAACTATTCCATGTGGAGGTGAGAAAACTGTATATCTTGTGGTTGCTGAGTGGAAAGTTCTACAGATATCTGTCAAGTCCATTCAATTTATGGTATCATTTAGATCCTGTATCTCTTTGCTTATTTTTTGTCTAGATGATCTGTCCAGAGGAGACAGTGAATGTTAGATATCCAACAATTATTGTGTTGCAGTCTATCTCTCCTTTTAAATCAAGCAGTCTCTTTTTCACGTATTTGAGTACTTCAGTGTTGGTTACATAGATATTTATAAGCGTTGTAGCTTTTTGGTGACTAGCCCTTTTAGTACTATATAGTGTCCTTGTCTCTTAAGGTTTTTGTTTTAAAATCCATTTTGTCTCAAATCAGTACTGTGACTCCAGCCTTTTTATATTTCCATTTTCTTGGGGTATCTTTTTCCAACTCTTCACTTTCAGTCTATGTTTGTCTTTATCCATGAGGTGCATTACTTGTAGGCAGCATATAGAGAGCTTCTGTTCTTTTAATCCATTCAGTCAGTCTGTGTCTTTTCATTGGAGCATAAAATCTAGTAACATTCAACATTATTATCACTATTTGCAAAATTGTCCCTGCCATTTTATTAACCATTATCTTGGTTGTTTTTGTTCTCTTATTTCTATTTGTCCCTCTTTAATTTTCCTGACATAGTACTCCCTTCAATACTTCTTGAAGACCTGGACTAGTGTTGGTGAATTCTTTCAGTTTTTTCTTAACTGATGATGATTTTATTTTTCCCTCCATATGAAGGAAAGTCTTGATGGGTATGGTATTCTTGACTGAAATTGTTTTTCTATTAGCATTCTAAATATATCTTCTCATTCTTTCCTTGCTTGCATTGTTTCATTTGAGAGATTTGATGTTTAGTCTAGTCTAGTTAGTCAAGTTACCTTTGAAAGTAACTTGACACTTCTATCTTGCCATTTTTGGAATCTTGTCTTTACCTGAGGTCCAGCACATGGTGTAATGGTTACATCACTGGACTCCCACATAGATGACTATGGTTGGTGTCCTGGCCCTGGCAGCTTAAAATTCACACTGGGTGTATACACATGCATGCCCAAAATCTTGAGAGAAGAATGGAGAAGAAATTGTGGCATGGCCATTCTCCCTGGGGGAGGGGGGGATTTCTCACTTTCTGTCTCTGTGTCTCTGTTTCTATGGTGAGTGCACATGCCCTATAACAGAAAGCTCTCTCTCTAGGAAAAAAAAATCTTGTCTTTATCTGCAATTTTCACCAATCTAGCTACTATGTGCCATGGAGAGAATCTTCTTAGGTTGATTCTATTTGAGGTCCTTTGTGTTCTTGGGTCTGGATTTCTTGGGTTTTAATGTTTCTCTAGGCTGGGAAAGTATTCCTCAGGTATTTTATCAAATAAGTTTTCAATGCCCTTATTAGATTTCTTTTTTAAGATTTATTTGTTTGTTTGCGGGACCAGCAGATGTCATAATGTTCACATCACTGGACTTCCCGTAGTCGACCATGGTTCAAGTCTTAACCCAATGACTTAAAATTCATGCCAGGAGTGTGTGCATGAGTGCCCAAGATTCTAAGAGGAAAATGGAGGAGAAGGGGCTGTGGCATGGCCATCCTCCCTAGGGAAGTGAACTTTGACTTTCTGTCTCTCTGTTTCTCCAGTGAATGCACACATGCTGCAGCAAAAATCTCTCACTCTATCTATCAGGAGAGGATGGATGGATGGATGGATGGATAGATAGATTTGTTTGCTATTATTATTTTTTAAATTTTGACCAGAGAGATATGGAGAAAAAGAGAATGGGAAAGTGAGAAAGGAAGTCATGAGGTCCAGGATTCAAACCACAGTTATTTATGTGGGAGTCCAGTGCCTTAACCACCATGCCACCATTTGGCACTCTTATCAGATTCTTGACCTTTAGGAATATCAAGTATTCAGATGTTTGGGTGTCTAATGGTATCTAGTATTTACCATATATTATCCTCATTTTTTAAAATTTTTGGTTATTTTTCATTCTTTTTCGTGATTTTGTCTAGGTCAGAGGTTTTGTCTTCTAAATCAGAGATCCTATCTTCTGCATGGTCTAATCTGCTATTAATACTGTCAAGGGAAGATTAGATTTCTTATATTACAGTCTTCATCTCTATAAGTTCCATTCAATTCTTTTATATGGTGTCTATCTCCTCCTTCAAGTCATAGAATGACGAATGACTTCCTCAACTCCTGGAGTTCACTGCCTCCTTTCTCTTGCATCTCATCTAGTTTTGTCACCATGAATATTCTGAATTCTTTCTCTGACATAACTGAGACTTCTATTGTGTTATCTATGGGTGATGAGGAGTTGTCACATTCCCTTGAGAAAGAATTATTTCCTTGCTTTTTTATATTTCTTGTGCCTCTATGCTGGCTTTTAGTCATTTGATGAAGTACACACTTTTTCCTATGTTTTAGAATGGGTTGTTAAGTGTCAGTGAAAAAGAACAGCTCTTCTCCCCAGATGTGTTCTTTGGCAGGGGGGTGTGTCTTTTAATCAAAGTAGGGTGTGCCTACCCAGGTTCAAGTAGTTGGATCCTCTAATGACCTCCCAGGATGAGATGTACCTGGAACTGGGCTGGAAATATGTAACTATAGAAAAAAGTGCAAGTCATGTGCCACACATGCAGTGCACTGGTGAAATGTGGAATCTGAAAGATCCTGGCTCCCTGGATCTCAGTTGCACAGGTTAGTGAAACTGGAAAGGCACTGGAGGGGCAGCAGGACACGAAAGGCTCCAAAGACCCAGATACCAGCAGAGCACCAATGGGGAACTTCACAGCTACTCGCCTTTAGCAGGTGCCTCCCTGGGACTCTGCCATGAAGGCCGGCAGAATGTGGAAAACCAATTTCTTTAAATTAAATTCTGTATAATTGCTAAATATAAGGAAAAACCATGTACTGTACAACTTCAAATTAAACATAAACACCTAATTATGGATTTGTTCTGTTCTTTCCAGACTTAAGTGCTAAACGTCAGTTTTCCTTTCTAATATCAGAAAAACCTTTACTTTAACCCTAACTTCTTTTATCTTATTAGATATTACGATGAATGCTTCTTTTTCATATTGCTTATAAGCATATTTTATGTTCAAAGCCTTCTTTTTACACAAAGTAATAAGAAGCATCAAGCCCACCCTGGTTTGTTTTACCTCAAGAAAATAAAAGAAGGCTTGTGGGGGCTCTTCTCTTTAAATATCCCAATGGGCACAATCTAATTATCCCAGAGAGTTAAGTTATTTGTATTTTATCCAGCCTTTAAATTAGAGAAATTCTAAGGCTATTTAATTGCAGGAGTATATTAATTCTCCATAAAGAAATGTGGTTTTCTTTGTTCATAATTCTACTTATTGTCTGTTATTCCTTTCTGTAAGAGCTTCTTATTTAGTCCATTATTGTCTGAACCAACAAAAGGAATGAACTCTCTGGCAGATACAGTTGGTTTGCCACCCCCTTCTTCCTTCCCCCATCTTTTATTCTGTTTACCAGTTCATAAGACTATCTACAGGCCAAAAATTTAAATGGAGGCATGGTGGAACCCCAGTGCTTGTACTTGACTTCACATTTCTCCTAATTAAAATAAAGTGACTGAAGCCCAGCCACAGTGATATAAGAGGGAGGGCACCACTGCACAATGACTAAGGCCACTAAGGAGGCCTGGGTTCGGTTCCAGGTCCCAACTAAAAAGGCCAGGCATGGTGGCATGTGCCTGTGATCCTAGCTAATTAGAAGACTGGGGCAGGCAATCAGAATGTGGAAAGACCCTGTCAAAAATACCTATCTCTTTCTCTCTCCCTCCCACACACTCGCACACACTTGCTCTCTCTTACTCTCCCACATAAAAAAAGAAAGTAAAAGAAAAGAAAAAAGAAAAAACTGAAAGCTAAAAATGCGAAATAATTTATATCACTTGTAGACACTGCAGCAGTTGTAAAAACATGTCCACAAATTCTTTGACTGTCTTCCTATCAAGAGAGAGGATCTAGATGGAAGACACGAAAGAGGCTAAGAAAGTGAGTCTCTGGTTTTTCCAACATCTATAGTAAGAAATCTGCAAGGATCACTTCATAGCCATTTAGCTAAGATTGGGTAAAGGAATCTACAAAGGATAAAAGGTAGGGAGTAGCGTCTAGGTAGTCAAACAGAAAAGTCTGTCATAAATATCTTTAAAATAAATATGAAATCAAGTGACTTATTGGTAGAAAGAAAAGAAAGAACACAGATTTATTTTGCTAACTGCCTACCAGATGACCATTTTGAGGGTAGTAATTTATGGACCAGCTCCATGGCCTGATAGTTAAAGCAACCAGATCCCACACGGCCAACCATGCATTTCAAATCCCAGTCCCAGCAGCTTAAAATATACAGTAGATGCTTGTGTGAGCATGCCGAGAGGGTGGAAAAATGGAAGAAAGGGGATTATGATGTGACCATACCCCATTGGGGTTGCTTTCTCCCTCTCCCTCTGTCTCTCTGGTATGTACACATATGCTCTGACAAATCTAAAACAATCAACACATGACAACAATTCCTAATCACTGAAATAAAATTATTTTGGTACAAATAATATTCAATCTTTACTTCTTCTTAATTTACATAAGTCTTGACTTTTTTTATTGTGACACTTTGAACACTAATGCTTCTCCCTATATATAATTCCTTTTTTTTTCTTTTTTTAGGTCTTTGCCATAGGGCACATGCACTTGCCAGAAAGAGACAGAGAAAGGGAAAGTGAAAAATCACCCCCTGGGGGAATGACCATGCCGCAAATCCATTCTCCTCCTGGAATTTTAGGCATAAATGCATACACACCCAGGGTGATTTTCAAGTTGCCAAGTAGAAGATTCTAACTGTGGAGTCAGCCACGTGGGAGTCCAGCACCTTAACCACTATGTCACCTACTGGCCCCTCTATAATTCTTTTTCTGTTTTTGATTTTGTTTAGTCGAGGTCGATATCCTCAAAGATAACCACTTCTGTTATCTATTCATTTTGCCTGTCCTTGAACTTCATATCAATGAATTACATAATCTATACTCTTGTGACTAACCTCTTTCATAATATCCATGAGAATCAGTAGGATTTGATATCTTGGTTATTTTTTGCTGAGTAGTATTTCACGGTATGTGTATATTATAAATTATTTACACATTCTCCTACTGATGGGCATTTATGTGGCTTCAAGTTTGGACTATCATGAATGAGACTGCTATAAACGTTCTTGTAATGCATGTCTTTTAATGGGCATGTGCACTCATTTCTGCTGTCTACATACCTAGAAGCAGAATTTCTGGATCACAGGGTAGGTATATGTTTCATCTTAGTAAATACTGCTAAACCACTTTGCAAAGTGGCTTTATTTCCCTATTTGTCTGCAATTTCCAAGAGAAGCCATTCATGGGTTCTCTGATGTTACTTCCTCTCACCATCAAGTACCTTTAAAGAGAAGTCTAACAATGCATCTTTCCTATATTGCTGGCCCCCCATCATTCTTTCAGCCTTCCTCTGTTGATCTAACTACTAAGGCTTGCTTAAGGAATATACATAACATGAGAATTTACAACTCTCTCATGACCTAATCGAATCTAAGCAGGTAAAAAGCAAATGACTTTAAGTCCATTTTAATTCTGTCTCATTTCAGACTTGAGTAACTCTTTTTTTCCCTTCAATTCATGCTTTTGTCATTTGAAGAAATGAATGCAACTAAACTATGGCCGCGTGGTGAAAATAAATGAGTAAAGTTCTTTAGGCTTCCCGGGGACAGGAAGGAGGATGGGAGGAAACTGTTAGAGAAATGTAATCATTATTGTAATCGGCCTGCAGAGCTATGAATAAGTCATAATTATCTCACAATCTGAGTTAATGCTGTGATGCTTGCTCTTGCCGTGTCAACATGTGCATGTACATATCAAGAAGACCCGCAGAGCTGCTGCAATGCTGATCGCCTCCAACCCCCCCTGGATGTGCCTGTTGACCTCATGATCCAGGAAAACATTCAGAACCAACCCTCAGGACTATGGAGGCAGCTTTATCCACAGTGGCCTCTCCCTTCCCTATTCAATTCCCACTGCTTTCTTGTATGTAAACCACCACAGTATCAAACAGAAATAAGGACCTATTTACATTGTATTGGATGGGGGGCCTATTTCTGACATTTGTGCAGGTGTGTTCTTAATTTAAACTTAGACAAATCCCAGGAAAATGTCATATTCTCGTGCATATGGATGTTCCTACCCTCATCTTCATTCCATTCTTGTGAGTTGTCAGAGGATATTGTCCTCCTCAGAAAAAAAAAAAAAGAAAAAAGAAAACTGGAGAAAGAAGATAATGAAAATGAAATTTGGAAAACTTGTGTGTTCATAAAATGGTCCATTTTAAGTGTGCTAAATTGGATGTCAGCAGTTTCATTGTGGTCCAACTACTTTGTTGTTTTCAGATTTTTTTATTTTGATTTTTTTTGTAAAACACATCAAGAAGTAATGTGTGTGATGATTTCTGAGAGATTAACTAGTCCCTGGAATCAAAGGTCAGGATTTCCTCAGTCTGTCTTTTCAGCATGGAGAGGCTGACATACAGTCCTTATTAGACCCCAGACCAATTAAATAAAAACCTCCGGGGGAGATAGTACTCAGATATTGGTAATTTCCAAGCTCTCCAGGTGACTCTAACATACAGGCAGATATGAAAACCACTGCTGGGGGACCAGCAGTTAGCGTAATGGCTATGTCGCTGGACTCTCATGTAGTCAACCACGGTTCGCGTCTCGGACCCAGTGGCTTAAAACTCATGCCAGGCGCGTGTGCGTGCGTGCCCAAGATCCCGAGAGGAGAATAGAGAAGGGATTGTGGCGTGACCATCCCCCCTGGGAGGGGGTGATTTCTCGTTTTCTGTCTCTCTGTCTCTCTCTGTCTGTCTGGCGAGCGCACACACCCTATAGCAAAAACCTCTCCAAAAAAAAAAAAAAAGAAAGAAAAAGAAAACCACTGCAGTCCAACTTATCTTCCACCACAGGCATTAAGAAGAAGGCAGCATCACCTAAACTGTGATAGTCAAACTCAAAATATTAATGTGATCCACTTGGGTCTTATTTTTTAAAGAATTATTTATTTTATTTTATTAATTTTTTCTTTTAATTTGCTACAGGGCATATACACTCACCAGAGAGAGAGAGAGAAAGTGAGAAAGCAAACCACTAGGTCCAGGACTTAAACCACAGTCAGTCATGTGGGAGTCCAGCACTTTAACCACCATATCACCTACCAGCCCCTTTGATGGGTTCTTTTTATTTTTTTCAATAATTTCTTAAATTATTTTATTCTGACAAGAGTTCCAAATCAGTAGACAATTCTAGACCCCTCTCTGCCTGTTTGAGAACTTTCTTTTTCTTGCTTTAATAAACTCTTGCTTTGCTGCTTCAAAAAATTATTTTATTTAACTTTATTTAGCATTATCATTTTCAACTTGACCAGAGAGAGAGAGAGACAGAGAGAGAAGAGGGAAAGCGAGAAAGCAAGTTACCAGGTTTGGGACTCAAACCATGGTCAGCCATGTGGGAGTCCAACACCTTTAACCACCAAGCCACCTGCCAGCTCTCTGCTTGGCTCTTAAATGTACTGGTCAAAGTACAGGGTGGAATGAAATTCCAACTTTTACTAAAATTAAACATAAAACAGTAACAGTGGCACTGCAGTAGCAGTTCTGAAATGTTAGAGGTCACATGGAAGAATGGGGTTTGTTTCCTGATTTGACTTACATGTGCCAATCATGTGTATGTGCACATGATCCTAGCTGGTTGGGAAAGGCAGGAGTGTAAGACCCTGTTGACGGTGCTTGTTTCTCTCTCTCAGGGAACACAAGAATTAATAAACTTTAAAAACAAACAAACAAACAACAACAACAAAAACATAAAACAGGTTGAGTCCCATCTGCCATAGTACATGTTGGTTGACACTACTACTCAACAGGCTGAGGCCATGTGAGAAGCCCAGTTCAGTCCCCAGCCCACCCTAATGCAGTGACACGCACCTGTAGTCCAAGCTACTTAGAAGGCTAATGCAGGAGGATCATAGTTGAGACTCTGTCTAAAAACAACAAACAAACAAAAACAAAATGATGAATCCTAATATATTTGAGCTGAGTTATGCTTTGTTGAAAAAAAAGGGAGAGAGAAAACAAAAAAAAAAAGGATAATCCAAAAGAAAATGACAGTGGCAGTCAGGGCTGTCAACCAGCTGCTCATAAAAGATATAACACAAGTTCTTGGGGTTCATCCACCTTCTCAGGGCAGAATGGTTCTCATGTGAGGGCTTGGAAGAGCTCTGATCTATGCTGCTTAATCAGAGCATAGGCCCTGACCAACCCAAGACCGTGTATCTTGAGAGACCAGCACAGCCTCCCCCATAAAAAAGTATATTTGTAGGTGAGGGATTATGTGTATTTTTGGTTTCTTTTTTTTTTTTTTGGGCCTTTAGGCATATGTGCTCACTGAGGAGAGAGAAAGAGGCAGAGACAGTAAGAGGGAAAGTAAGAATAAGAAATCACCCTCCAGGGGAGATGTCCATGTCACAATCCCTTCCCCTCCATTCTTCTCCCAGGATCTTCGGCATGCACATGCACAGGCCCAGCATGATTTTCGAGTCACTGGGTCCAGGACTCAAACCAAAATGGGCCATGTAGGAGTCTAGTGATATAACCACTACTCCATCTGCTGGCCCCCCTGGGTTATGCTTTTTTTTTTTTTTAATTTACTCCTAAGAGATAGGTCTTTTTTTAAGAGAGAGATTTTTGCTATAGGGCACTTGCACTCGCCAGAGACACAGAAAGCAAAAATCACCCTCCTCGGGGGAAACGGCCATGCTGCAATCCCCTCTCCTCCATTATCCTCTTGGAATTTTAGCTGCGCACAAACACACACCTGACATGAGTCTCAAGCTGCCAGGTCTGAGACTCTAACCAAGGTCAACCATGTGGGAGTCCAGGAATGTAACCATTATGCCATCTGCTAGTCCCTGAGTTATACTTTTTTTAATAAAGAGGTGGCAGGAGGGTTTAAGTCCTGGTATCAGGGGTAATAATAAGAGGTTGGAGGGAAAATGGAGAATGTCCTGGTACTACTTCTCCAACAGGCCCCAGGAGACACAGCCTGAGTGCCAGTCAAGGGAAGTGGGGGTCAGCTGATGGCAGTTACATCACTGGTCTCCCACAAGGTCAACTGTGGTTAGAGTCCCGGACCTGGTGGCTTGAAACTCATGCATACATACCCAAGATTCTGGAAGGAGAATGGAAAAGGGATTGGCGGTGTGGCCATCTTCCCTGAGGGATGATTTCTCACACACCCTAAGGCAAAAACCTTAAAAAAAAAACAAAAAAAAAAAAAAAAAAAAAGAGGGAGAGAGAGAGAAAAAAAGAAGAGGAGAGAAAAATTAAAAATACAATGTTCTTTAAAGATTCTATGAGGCATACTTGGGGGGTACAAAAGCAATTCTTTGGTACCTCTCTGGTGACAAGGCAAATTCAGAGCTGGGGAATGGGGCTATCCCTGTACTCTGTAAAGCCCACCATGGCTCCTGAGGATAAGCACTTTTGTGAGCATCACGATAGCCTCTTCAACATTACCACAAAAGCACCAAAGGCAACAGGTAGGAACCAGAGGCACCGTCAATCAGCATCATGAGCAAAAGTCATGAACACAAGAGGACTTGGAATGTGAGGGAAGCAAGTGTCTCATGCTACTTGATGGTTCATGAGCACATGCAAGTCTTCCCCTGATGAGTACTGAAAATGTCTTTGGGGAGAAAGGGGCTTTACAAAGGCTAGAAGCCCTTGTGAGCTAGGAAATCTGGATTTCTACTGTTAATACAATTCCATGTGTATCCACTAGTAAGTGAGACCAAGGACATTCACAAAACAGTAATTTATTGTGTGATATGGAAAAGAAAAATGACCTTCCAAACATATAAATATTCTTTAAATTTTCTCACTGTTGCCAAATTAATAGAGTTGTAAACAAGGAAAGTCAACCTCTTCTAAAATTACTCAAGCTGGAATCAAATCATTTTTATAGTTGTATCATAAGGAAATCAATTTTATTCTTTCACTGATACCTAGTGAAAACCTCTTTATTGATTGCTAAATAAATCATCAAGTATTCCCCCACCTACATTCTTACTAGCAAATAAGATCACAGAATCAAAACAAAGTAGATGAGAAGAAAGAGGTATCTTGAGGGGGCAAGGGGTGAAATATTGTTATTCTACCATTACCTTCTTGAGCTCATGCTTACCTTTCAAGAAAGCTAAACATGAATTAACTGCATGGCACAGTGATAATGCACTGCTCAAGAGAAGACAGATCTTATATGGCCCTATTCAAAATGTTGGCCAGGTCAACATACAACATACTGGGCCTGTGTGTGAGTGC
The DNA here is from genome assembly GCF_000334495.1 of Tupaia belangeri chinensis. Classification (NCBI taxonomy): domain Eukaryota; kingdom Metazoa; phylum Chordata; class Mammalia; order Scandentia; family Tupaiidae; genus Tupaia; species Tupaia belangeri. The sequence goes on along the minus strand of NW_006160117.1, from coordinate 937,470 downwards.
CCAAGATTCAAGGAAATGGAGGACTGGAGGTATGGGATCGTGGAGTGATCAGATCCTGTAGAAGATGTTTTTGTTGCTGTTGTTGTTGTTTTTGTTTTTCTCTTTCTCACCCATATGCTGTACGATGAATAAATAAAACTAAACACTTGGTAGAATTAGAACTACTCACAGATAAGAGGTGAAAAAGACCACAGATGCAGAGACAGCAAATGGCTCTTGATAAGCTCCTTGTTCTCATTGTTAGGATTTCAGTTCTCATGACTTAAGCCACCCACATTGGGTTCTATTTGTTCCCCAAGCACCATGGCTAATGCCAGACAAACAAAAAACATGGCCTCACAGAGTGAATCCTGAGAGACTAATCAGCTCATAAAAATGCTAGCAAACCATTGCAGGTTAGAGAGCAAATTCCAGACAGAGAGCCTGACTCTCAAGGTCTCCACTTAACAATTTCCACTGAATATAATTCAGACAAACTCATATTTGTGGTGCTCTGAACAGAGCCATCAAGTGCTATAATTGGAAAAAAATTCCACAGAATTATTGAAGTTAAAGTTAAAAAAGAAAAAGAAGCTATCTTCTCTTTACTACTGAGTTTCTCCTTTACTCTCTCCCTCTTTTAACTTTTTAAAAAATTTGCCAGAGGGCATGAGCACTTGCCAAAGTGAAAAAGGGTCAGGGGGGTGAGAAAGCGCCTCCCACGGGGAATGGTCATGCTGAACTATCTCTTCCTCCACTTGTCCCTCCTTTCAGGATTTTGGGCATGTAGACACACAGGCCCAATCATTTTTCAAGTCACCAGGTCTAGGACTTGAACTGTGCTGTTGGCCATGTGGGATCCAGTGTCCTTAACCCCCACACCGTTGGCTAGCCCACTCTCTCACAGATTATTTTCAATTTTTTCACATTCAATCAGAGCAGAAGAAAGAAGTGTCCACTAAGAAAAAAAAAATCATGGGACCAGCAGATGGCATAATGGTTATGTTGCTGAACTCCCACGTAGTAGACCACAGTTTGACTGGACCCTGGTGGCTTTACACTCACGCCAGGCATGTGAGTGTGCATGCCCAAAATCCTGAGAGGAGAATGGAGAAGGGACTGCACTGTGGCCATCTCCCTCAAGGAATGATTTCTTACTTTCTGTCTCTCTGTCTCTTTGGCAAGCATACACATCCCATAGCAAAAAAACTCTCTCAAAAAAAAAAAAAAAAGAAAGAAAGAAAGAAAGAAAGAAAGAAAGAAAGAAAGAAACAGAAATCATGATCATGAGAAGATACAAATAAATAGCCAAACTTTTACTATGCTTGGGGTCTAGACCATAAGACCACCTTGTAGGCAAAACTACTTTATACCTGGTCATTAGTGTGCCGTGATAATTAGAATCCTTTGGATGAAGTCCAAAACTGAATTCCATCCCCATTTCTGTTTTAATATTCAGAACACTGGAGAAGAGCCCATTTGTTTCCCAAAGTAAAGAAAAGAGCCACCCTGGGGCTTTATTTTCTAAATGAAAATCCTATTTAATAATTTCCAGCACCATTTGTATGGGCCCAAACATCACCACTATTCCATTGAGATGTTTTTAAAATAATTATTTATTTAATTTTACTTATTATTATTAGTTTTAATTTGACCAGAAAGAGAGAGAAAGGGAAAGTGAGAAGGCAAGCTGCCAGGTCCAGGACTCAAACTGTGGTCAGTCATGTGGGAGTCCAGCACCTTAACACAACACAACCTGCTGGCTCCCAATAAGATTTACATTAGGGATAGCAACAAATGGGAAGTCACAGTACAGCTTTGTCATTAGATGAATATAGATTAAAACTACTGATGCAGAACTCTCTCAGCTAGAGTGGAAAGCATTAGAACTCACAGTCACAAGGACCTCTGCTCCAGATCCAAATTAAAGATGAGAGGGAAAAAAAAAATGATAGCCTGGTTTCCAGTGTTATATATAAGAGGGTCAGACTCTCCCATGTAAGAATGATGCTAAAGGGGTGCAAATGTGTTTCCCAACTGTTGTGGAAGAAGAGTAAGAGAAAGAGCCACATCTCTGTCTGACACCTGAATATAAGCACCCTAGCAGCTGGGATGCATAAAATATCCTGGCCAACCTGGCCAACCTGAGGATCCAGACACGTTCAATATTTCCTGTTGTAGAGTTTTCATGCACTCAGTAGGGCTACCATTAAAAAAAAAATTGTGAAATGTGCCAATGAGCATGCTGGTAGTAGAAAATCTGCCATGAAAGAGCGAGATAAAAAGGCTGAGAGAACTGAGGCCTAAGCATCAGAATTCAAACCCTAAGCTTTCTATTTACCAGTTGTATTTTCATTTTTAGTTTTGCTACAGGGTACATGCACTCACCAAAGACAGAGGGGGGGAGAGAGAGAACACTCACCAGAGACAAAGAGAGAGGGGGAGAGAGAGAGAGCACTCCTCACATCCAGAAGGATGGCCATACCACAATCCCTTCTCCTCCATTCTCCTCTCAAGATTTTAGACACACACACACACACCTGGCATGATTTTTTCAGGCCACTGGGTCTGGGACTCGAACAAGGCGGCTGGCCAAATGGGATACAGCCACCTTAACCACCATGTCATTGGTTGGCTCTCCACTTACCAGCTTTGTGACTTTATCACATTACTTCTACCAACCCTTAATTTCATCATCTATAAAATGAAGCTGAGAACAGCACCTGCTTCACATGGGTTAAATGAGTTAAAACACATAACATACACTGTACCTGCTATGTGACAGTCTCTGTGGGCTATTATTATTTACAATTTTTTTTCAGATGGCTTGAAATTATTACCTGTAATGCTGGAAATGGATTACAGATTAAAAACAGGACATTTTAAACAAAAACTCAGTGATGAGGGTGATGAGATTGATTGGGCTAGAGATGAAACAACAAAAAATAGCATATTGGAATCAAATGAATCTTTCTGTAGCAATTGGCAGTACATAAAATGAAAATAATGTACCTAAAATGCTCTCACGATGTCATTTAAAGCAGAATAAGATGGTGGCTGAATTTGTTATAGGCACTAAGCTTTTATCATGTTAAAACAGTGCACGAGTCATCAGCACAGTTGAAGCAGTGAAATTTTTCAAAATAGTTCTGTGGTACTTGCCAAGCTACAACATCATTTTGAAACAACACACATTGAGCATAAAAATAAGGCTCTTAGTTCTTTCAGCATAAATTAAACAGCTTAACATTATTGGAAAAATTATGCAAACAAAATTTAAATCTGATTATATAAGTACACATAGGATCTTTCAAAGCAAGATGCTACAATGTACATAGAGAAAAGCGTATTAGAAAGACATAGCCAATTCAATAGAAAAATGGGCAAAAGACTTGACCACACATTTCACAAACTAGGATATCCAAATAAGCTAACCAATATAGGGAAAGGGACCCTACTTAGCCTCAAGGAAATGCAAATTAAAACTACAATGCCATGTCACTATACATCCACAGAACAGCTAAAATAAAAGATAGACAATATCAAGTGAGCATAAGGATGCAGAACAACTAAAACTCTCCTACATTGGTTGGGAAAGGAAAAAGTTGGTTTCAACACTTTGGAAAATTCAATATTTACTGAAATTGAACATAAGCATTCCCCATGAGGCCATAATTCTGTGCCTAACTCCAAAACCAACTGAAATGCATACAAATATCCACTGAAAGTCTTGTAAAAGAATGTTTACAGCAGCACTATTCCTAACATCCAAAAATCATAGACACCCAAGTGCCCATAAACAATGAAATGGATAAGAACATTGTGGTATATTCGCATGATAGACTACTATAAGGAAAATAAATACACTATAGCTACACTAAATAACATGATGAATCTTTTTGAGAGAGAGATTTTTGCTATAGGGTTCATATGCTCACTGGAGTGACAGAGAGACAGAAAGCAAGAAATCACCTCCCCGGGGGTGGGGGGGGTGGTTATGGCCACACCACAATCCCCTCTCCTCTATTCTCCTCTCAAGATTTTGGGCACACATGCATGCCTAGAGTGAATTTTAAGCCACCAGGTCTGGGATTTTAACTACAGTCGACTATATGGGAGTCCAGCAACGTAACCATTACATCATCTACTTGTCCCTAACAACCTGATGAATCTTATGACCAAAATGTTGAGAGGAAAAAATCCAGCTACAGGAGAGCATGTACTGCATGATTCCACTTACATAAAGTTCAAAAGCAGGCAGGCAAAGTTAAATCTATGGTGTTAGAAGGCAAGCTAGTGGTTCCATCCAGGGGATAGAGACTGTGACAGCGCAAACATCATTCATTACTTTGGTGTGTTCACTTTAAGAAAATTCATCAAGTTTTTCAGTTATGATTTGTGTACTTTTCTGTATATGTGGTATTTCAATAACAAGATCACAATGTTTTTAAAGTGCTTCGTATATACTCTGATCTACTGATATTGCAATACGAATGCAAGTTCCATGAGGGGAAAGGCTATTTTGTCTCTTTATTCACTTATATACCTCCAAGCACCTAAAACAGTGCCTGATACACAGGTGCTCAACTGATATTTACAGAATGAATGGTAGATAAACAAACCATTTCAAGTATATAATTAGTACAATTATCTGAAACAGCTGGAATAGAATCCAAGACTGTGCATATTCGATGAATGTGTTCAAGGGCTTATGTTATGTAAAGTCTGCAATTCACCACCATAAGAGCATGGATTTGTGTATTTCTCCTTTGAGGCTATTTTTATATATGTTCTTACAGAGGACTATAAAAAAAAAGACAGTATATCAACCACTTATCACTTATTCAACAGAAACATAGCCTTTAAGAATGTTGGTATGTGGGGTTGGCAGGTGGCATGGTAGTTGAGGCACTGGACTCACACATGGCCAACCATAATTTGAGTTCTGGACCTGGGGGCTTGCTTTCTCATTTTCCCTCTCTCTCTCTGCTTGTCTATCTGTCTGTCTCTCTCTAGTCAAATACAAAATAATCATGATAGTAATAAATAAAATTAAGTGCATATTTTTTAAAAAAAAAGAATGTTGGTATGTTTTGATTTATTACCAAAAAGTTAATAAAGTAGTGAGCACTGGAAGAGGAGCAACTTAAATCAATGCTGGTTTCACAACACTTCCAATTACAGTAGTTCTATCTGGAAAAAACTCTAAGTATTAGTAAAACATCAGCATCTTTCAAAATAAGATTGAATAATGCCATGCAAACTGTCAATTTTATTAAGGAGCACTCCTTAAATTGCAGATTTTTTGAAGCTGTTTGAGCAGTAAGTGTCATAATTTCCTTCTTTATATTGAAGGCTAATGGCTATCTCACGGCAAGGTGCTAGTATTGATTCCTAAAATACAACAAGAAATCAGTATTTTTTTAAATTAATTTCTATTTTTTTTAGTTATTTTTATTATTTTAACTTTATTTATTTATTTATTTATTTAAATTTGAGCAGAGAGGGACAGAGAGAGAGAGAATGTGGGAGGAGAAGGGATTGCGGTGTGACCATCCCCCCTGGGGGGTGATTTCTTGCTTTCTGTCTCTATGTCTCTGTCTGTCTGGCAAGTGCACGTGTCCTATAGCGAAAAAAAAGACATTTTAAAAAAAGAAAAGAAAAGAAAACAAGCCGCCAGGTCCAGAGCTTGAACCACGGTCAGCCACATGGGATTCCAGCACCCCCAACCACCACCCCACCCGCTGGCCCAGAAATCAGTATTTTTTACTAAAGGAATTTGTCAGAAATAGACTTCCATTTTAGTCCTTCTTCCTTTTAAAAATGTTTATTTCACAAAGATTGAGGAGGTGGTACCCTTAATAGAGTCTGACCAAACTGCAGTTCTCCTGCCAGCCTTCCAACCAGGTGGTAACAGCATGCCCCAACAATTCAGGGTCTGAACCTGAGGCCTTTTCATATGGCTCCAGTATTATAAGGCAGAGCTTTACCATCTGTGCCACCAAGGGTGGGCCCCCTTCTTCCTTTTATAAAGGAACACCTGAGTTTTAGGTGGGTCCATAACCCCCTAAATCAAGACTACATTTCCCAGCCTCCCCTGCAATCAGGTGTGATCATGTGAGGAAGTTCTAGGGATTTGGAAGTCAGGTGAAATGTAATGTGCCTCTTCTGGGTCATGCCAATAAAAGGAATGGGTATGTTGTCCAGTTAGCCCCTTTCTCCTTCCCACTAGCTACAGTGTGGTCTCATACTGTCACCTTTCAAAGAGTCCTTCCATGACTCGGTAGAAATGCTCACATGTTGGAATATTCATTTTCACTTTGTAAGCTAAATAATGTGATTGAATGTATAAAAAATGAAATAAAAAATATATTTTAAAAAGATCTCTAGGTATGAAGCAGTCACCTCTATTATTCTCTCTCATAGTATACTGTTCAGTTCTATCATAAAAAAAATCCATAAGGGCCTGACAGAGGCGCATTGGTAAAACATGACAGTGCAAGACTGATCCATGTGGGAGAGTTCCAGGTTTGCATCCAGAGACCTCAGTGAGTACACCTTGCATGCAAGTGCCCATGATCTGGGGCTGGTTAAGTATGGGGATGGACCACAGCATCAAGACCCTGTTGGAGGTTATTTCTTTCTCACTTTCTCTTTCTCTGTCTTTCTAACTGATGGAATAAATAAATTTTTCATTGTATAAAACCATACGTTTTTTGAAAAACATAGGTTGTGGGCCAGCAGGTAGCATGGAGATTAAGGCACTAGATCCCACATAACCGACTCCATGGTTTGAGTCCCAGATTGGACAGCTTGAAAATCATGCCAGGTCCATGTGCATGTATGCCCAAAATTCCCAAGAAGAGAATGAAGAAGGAATTGTAGCATGGCCATTCCCCCTGGAGGATGATTTCTCACTTTCTCTCTCTCTCTCTCTCTGTCTCTTTCTCTGTCTCTCTCTCTCACTCTCTCTCCAACAAGTGCACACACCCTATGTCAAAAAATGAAAAAACATGGGTCGTAAGTATTTATTCATTTGTTTACTTATTTATTATTCATTAATCCTAATAAACTGTGAGTTCTATGAGTATTAAGTCTACCATCTTCATCATTTGTGAATTCTGCACCTGGCATGAGATATCCCATAAATATTCGTTGAATAGAGGTTTAATATTCAGAGATATCAATTAGCAACACAAAGTTACACTACTACCAAATTTTAAAACTGCAGGGCTGGCCCATGCTCTGGCGGTTGAGACAGCCCTCATGGCTGGCTGCACCTGGCAGCCTCAAAAACACAATGAGCATCATGATTAAGACCCTCAGTAAGATTGGTATAGAAGAGTCATCTCTCAACACAATAAAAGCCAAATATGAAAAACCTATAGCTAACATTATACTGAATGGGGAAAAACTAAAAGCTAAAAACTGGTACTAGACAAGGCTGCTCACTTTCTCAACTACTTTTTAATATAGTGCTGGAAGTTTTAGCCAATGCAATCAGAAAAGAGAATAATATAAAAGGCATTCGAATAGGCAAAGAAGAGTTGAAAATATCTTTATTTGCAGATGACATGATGGTATACTTAGAAGACCCAAAGGTTTCCATAAAAAAAAGCTTTTTGAAATAGTAAATGAATACAGTAAAGTGATGGGATAAAAAAAAAATCAACATCCAAAAATCTATAGCATTTCTATATATGCACAACAAGTAGAGCTGAAGAAAGAATCCCTTTTACCATAGCCACAAAATGTGCATGATACCTAGGGATAAACCTAAGGAACTCAAAGACCTTTACCAAAAAATAAAATTAAATTAAATTAAAAAACATGAAAATCTTTTAAAAAGAAATTGAAAATGACATTTAAAAAAAATGGAAGACCATCCCATGTTCCTGGATCTGAAGAATTAACATAATCAAATGACAATTCTACCCAAATTAATCTACATATTTAATGCAATTCCAATCAAAATATCAGAGACATTCTTCACAGATCTAGAAAAGACAATCATAGAATTTGTCTAGAATTATAAAAGATTTCATATTGAATAGAGACTCCAGAAATAAACCCCAAAACTTATAGCCAACTGATTTTTGACAAAGGATACTAGTCAATCTAGTGGGAAAAGGAAAACCTCTTTAGCAAATAGTGCTGGAAAAACTGGGTATCCACCTGCAGAAAGATAAAACTGAATCCCCATCTCTCACCATTAACAAAAATTAACTCAAAATGGATCAAAGATCTGAACCTAAGACCTCAAACTAAGAAACTACTGGTGGAAAACACTGAGGAAACTCTGGGAGACACTGGGGTAGGCAAAGACTTCTTAAATAAGACACCCAATGCACAGGCAATAATCCCTAAAATAGACAACGGGACTATATCAGATTAAGAAGTTTCTGCACAGCAAAGGACACAGTAATTGGTGTTATCAACAACCCTCAGAATGGGAGAATATTTTTATAAACTATGCCTCAGATAAGGGACTGATAATCAGAATACACAGAGAACTCAAGCAGCTTGCCTGGAAAAAAAAAAAAGATTAACCCAAATTAAAACATGAGAAAATGAGCTGAACAAAAATCTCTCTAAGGAAGACATACCAACAGCCAAAAAGCATATGAGGTAATGATCAACCCACGTCATCATAAGGAAGATTCAGATTTAAACCACAACAAGATGCCACCTAACCCCTGTCAGAATGGCAAATATTAAAAATACAAAAAGTGATAAGTGTTGGTGGGGATGAGGTGAAAGAGGAACTCTCCTACACTATTGGTGGGAATGCAAACTGGTTCAGCCACCATGGAAAACAATATAGAGGTACCTTAAAGATCTATAAATAGAACTACCGTTTGATCCAGCAATCCCACTTCTGGGTATCTACCCAAAG
>NW_006160117.1:924811-928435 GCF_000334495.1 Tupaia belangeri chinensis | reverse complement strand
CACAGCCATAAAAAGAAAAAACAAGACCCTGGCATTTGACAGAAAGTGGTCAAATATGGAGGATCTATTGCTGAGTGAAGCCAGCCAGGACATGAAAGAAAGATATTGTATGTATCCACTTAGTATATATTGACTATCCACACTTTAGGGTAGAGGTCGAAATATTGGAGGACATAAAAGCAGTGGTAATAGTTATGGATGCTGAAGACGGTGTGGAATGGGTCGGGATAAGGGAAGAGTATAGAGAAGGATTGCAAGAGAACAAATAGAGTGGCATGACATTAGTGGGACACAGAAATGGTTTATTACTTGTTGATGATAACATGTATAGTATTCTCAACTGGACTGGTCTGAGAAGTATTTCATGCTGGGTAAATTATTTTCATAAGCCAAATGATATGTACTGATTGAATGTTTAAAATAATAATAATACAAAAAAATTATAAAAAGCTATTTGATGATGATGATGTGGATGGTGATGTCTTTGTCTTGACTGATATGCATGATAATTGCACTGGAAAAAGAAATGTAATACAATGTAAAGATATATGTGGTCAATGTAATACAAAAAAGATTATGATAATAAATAAAATTAAATAATTTTTTAAAAAATAATTTTAAAAAATAAACACAGACACACACACACACACACAGAACACATTTGTGCCCAAAATCCCTACAGGGTGGAAAAATAAAGGAGAAGGGATTGTAGTATGACCGTGTCCCATTGCAAGATGAGGGTGTTTCTTTCTCTCTCTTTCCCCCTCCCCTTTCTCTAGCAAATACACGTGCCCTATGGCAATTATTTTTAAGTTTAAAAGTTAAAAAATATATCATATAAAGCTAATAGTATGCATTCAATGATCTTCATTTTTTTTAACATGTTTGAGACCAGCAGATAGCATAATGGTTATGTTGTTGAACTCTCTCATAGTCAACCATGATTCAACTCCCAGACCCAGCAGCTTAAAACTCATATCAGGCACATGTGCGTATGTGCCCAAAATTCTGAGAGGAGATAGAGGAAAAGAAATTGTGGCATGGCCATCCCCCCTAGGGGGGAATTTCTCACTTTCTGTCTCTGTCTCTCTCTGTCTCTCTCTCTGTCTCTCTCTCTGTCTCTCCAGCAAGTGCACACACCCTATAGAAAAATCTCTCTTAAAAAAGAAAAAATACATATATATGGTATTTATATCAGCATACATACATAAAATTAGAACTGTATACTATATATGATCAAATAGAAAGCAATTCTCTGAGACCAGCAGATGGCATAATGGTTACGTCACTGGACTACCATGTAGTCAACCACGGTTCAAGTCCCGGACCCAGTGGCTTAAAACTGACACTGGGCATGTGTGTGTGTGCATGCTCAAAATCCCAAGATGTGAATGTAGGAGAAGGGATTGGGGCATGGTCATCTCTCCTGGGTGGTGATTTCTCACTTTCTGTCTCTCTCTGTATCTCCAGCAAACATATGCACACTATAGCAAAAATCTCTTTAAAAAAAAAAAAAGCAATTCTCTTACTTCTCCATTGTGAAACTTGTCCCCCAAAATAATTCTGTCAAACTTAAATATATATAAGCTTTTGTAGATGTGGATGAAATAGCCAAATACTTACAGTATTTAACTACTTAATTATAAGACCTATTTAATATCACATGTAACATAAACAAAATATTCATTTTAAATTATTTATTTTTCCACTCAAATTGCATAAAACAATTTTATTCTCACTTTTCACAAGCTTGCGATCACCAGAGCGATGTTATTTTTATTTACTTAGTTTTATTTTGCCAAATGGCATGTGTACGACAGCCTAAAGAGGCAAAGAGAGGGAGGAGGAGAAAACACTCCCTATGGGGGATGGTCATGCCACAATACCTTCTCCTCCATTTTTTCCTCCTTTCAGGATTTTAGGCATAAACATACACACACCCTTGGCATGTTTTTGAAGCCACTGGGTCCAGGATTTGAACCACACAATTGGCCATGTAGGATCCAGCTTCCTTAGCCACCAGCCCATGAGCTGGCCCCAGAACCATATTCTACATCGTTTCACAATGAAATTCTAGAATCTAGACTCAAGATTTGAGAGTATAAAATTTCACATTGGGTTATCTAGACATCCAGGAGTATGCTAAAAGTTTTCCAAGTAGTACACGGTGACAGTCTTTTTTCTCTTTTTTTTTTTTTTGAGAGGTTTTGTTTGTTTGCTTGCTTTGTTTTGTTTTTGTTTTGTTTTGTTTTTTGCTATAGGGCGCGTGCACTCACCAGACAGAGACAGAGAGATAGAAAGCGAGAAATCACCCCCCCAGGGGGGATGGCCATGCCGCAACCCCTTCTCCTCCATTCTCCTCTCAGGATCTTGGGCATGCACACACACGCACCCGGCATGAGTTTAAGCCACCAGGTCCAGGACTCGAACTGCGGTTGACTACATGGGAATCCAACAACATAGCCATTATGCCAACTGCTGGTCCCAGTCTTTTTTCTTTTTTTTAATGTTCGTTTGTTTATTTTTTCCACATGAGACAGAGAGAGAGAGAGAGTAAGAGAGAAACAAGCATCTCCAACATGGTCTTCATGCCACAATCCACCCTCAGCCTCAGCCAGCCCAGATCATGGGACTCATGCAGTGTGCATAGGGGGCCCCAGGGTTGCAAATCAGATACCCTTTCAAGTGGGTCCTGTTGCCTTACCACCTCATCACCATCTGGCCCTGACAGATAGTTTTTGTTTTAAGAGAGGTTTTTGCTATAGAGTGTGGAAAGACAGACAGAAAATGAGAAATCACCCCTCAGGGCGGATGGTCACACCGTAATCCCTTCTCCTCCATTCTCCTCTCGGGATCTTGGGCACGCATGCACACATGCCCAGCATGAGTTTAGGCCACCAGGTCAGGGACTCAAACCATGGTTGACTACGTGGGAATCCAGCAACATAACTGTTACGCCACCTGCTGGTCCCTCCTGACAGATAGTTTTAAAGAATCAGTTTCTAGGACTACCTGGTGTTGTAGTTAAAGAAGCTGGATCCCAAATGGCCAACTGCATGGTATGAGTCCCAGACCCAGTATGTCTCGCACTGGGCATGTGTGTGTGTGTGCATGCCCAAAATCTCAAGAGAAGAATGGAGGAGAATGGATTGTGATATGGCTGCCCTCCCACCAAGGGATGCTTTCTCATTTTCCTCTCTCTCTCTCTCTTCCCTCAGCAAGTACACTCACTCTGCAGCAAATTTAAAATAATAATAATAGGGGATTAGGGGACGGCAGGTTTTGTGGTGGTTGAGGGTGCTAAACTCCCACATGGCTGACCATGGTTCAAGTCCCAGACCTGGTTGCTTGCTTTCTCACTTTCTCTCCTCTCTCCTCTCTCCTCTCTCCTCTCCCTCTCTCCCTCTCTGGTCAGATTTTAAAATAAATAAAGTTAAATAAAATAATTATTTTTAAAAAATAATAATAGAGGACCAGCAGGTGGCATGTAGTTAAGGTTCTAGACACTCCCACGTGGCTGACCACGGTTCAAGTCCTGGACCTGGCAACTTGCTTTCTCACTTTCTCTCTCTCATCAAATTAAAATAAATGAATGAATAAATTAAATTAAATTAAACAATTACC
>NW_006160117.1:922040-923969 GCF_000334495.1 Tupaia belangeri chinensis | reverse complement strand
CGGTCGACTACGTGGGAGTCCAGCGACATAGCCATTACGCTAACTGCTGGTTCCCCCAAGCCTTTACTTTCAACAAAAGTAAAGGAAGACCAAATTAAGTTGTTAACTAATACATTATTTAAAATAATCTTTGACAATAGATTACCATGTGATTGTTGGTATCTATCTAGGAAAGAACTCAAAGAATTAAATGACGTGGGTTTAAGAAGAAAAAAAAAAACTTTTCCCATTTCTCTCATTTTATTTTTAAGATTTTTGTCATGGAGCATGTGAGCTCACTGCAGAGATACAGTTAGAGGGAAAGTGAGAATACAACCCCACAGCACAGGGGATAGCTATGCCACAATCCCTTCTTCTATGTCCTCCTCTCGGGATTTTGATACACATGCACATGCGCCCGGTGTAATTTTCAAGCTGCCAGGTCTAGGATTCAAACCTTGCTCAGCCATGTGGGAGTTCATCACTTTGACCACCACACCACCTTCTGTCCCCCTCATTTCTGACACTTTAATTTTTTTCTTTATTCATAATAAAGCATATGTATGCTCACATGAGAGTGAGAAACAAAGAAAGACAAAGAAAGGGAGGGACACCCTCCCTCCTCATGATAGGATTTGGTCATGCCACAATCCCCTTCCTCCATTCCTCCAGCCCATCAAATCTTGGGCACTCACATAGGTGCCCTATGTGTTTCAGGCCAACCAGGCTAGAATTCAAACCATGGTCACCATGTGAGATTTGGCTTCTCCCGAGAAGAGCATTACTCTGCTCCATGGAGCCAGATAGTCCAGCTCCAACTTATATTTATATGAACAAGTTTCCTCAGAGCTTATATTTATTAAAAAAATGAAATCTAATGGGACCAGCAGTTCGCATAATAGCTATGTCGCTGGACTCCCATGTACTCGACCGTGGTTCGAGTCCCGGACCTGGTGGCTTAAACTCACGCCGGGCATGTGTGCGTTGGTTCCCAAGATTCTAAGAGGAGAAGGGAGGAGAAGGGATTGCAGCATGGCCATCCCCCCTGGGGGGTGATTTCTCTCTTTTTGTCTTTCTCTGTCTTTCTAGTGAGTGCACACGTCCTATAGCAAAAACCTCTCCAAAAAGAGAAAAAAATGAAATCTAATAACAAAATTGATGCTAAACCCTGTTCCACTCTTACAATGAATAATATTTAACATAAATTGAGGAGAAAAGGGGTCTCATCTATCTCACTGAATCTTTTCAAGGTCAACTTTTTATGTTCAATAAACTTTTGCCAGAATTTGCCAAAATACTGTGATTTAGTTAACTGTATGATTTGATCAACTGTATAATCCCATCTGGAATTACTCTGCTAATATTCTTAATGGTCATGGGGAATTTTCCTTAACACTTAAAATATACACATGCACATACAAACACATATACACACACACACAGCTTGTTACCAAGAAATACAATAGAGATACCAATATAGTATTGTACTTTCGTGCATTAGGATAAAATTCTGTCAGGAAAATTAAATGCAATGATTACTTCATAAAGAATGTATAACAATGTGAATTTTTAAATCATTTGTGGTTCTTTTTAGTGGAAGATGGGATTATCAAATCATTCTGTATTTAGATTTCGTTAAATAAATTTATAAAATATAGCAGTTTTATTCTAAAATGTCAATATTTACAATATTCTACAATTGCATCCTTTGTTTTCTTTTTAGAGAGATTTTTGCTATAAGGCACATGTACTCACCAGAGAGACAGAAAACAGGAAGTCAAGTCACCCCTAAGGGTGGATGGCTGTGCTGCAATCCCTTCTGCTCCAATCTTCTCTTGAGATTTTGAGCACACACACACACACACACACACACACACACACACACACACACACACCGGTGCGAATTTCAAGCCACCAGGTCCAGGACTCAAACCATAGTCAACCATGTGG
>NW_006160117.1:917341-921784 GCF_000334495.1 Tupaia belangeri chinensis | reverse complement strand
ATTTTTTAAAAATTTAAATGTCATGGCCAGGAGGTGGCATGGTGGTTGAGATGCTGGACTCCCACGTGACTGACTATGGTTTGAGTCCCAGACCCGGTGGTTTGCTTTCTCACTTTCTCTCTCTCTCTCTCTCTCTCTCTCTCTCATACATACCCTATAGCAAAATTTAAAAAAATAATGCCAGTAGGTGGCATAGTGGTTAAGGTACTAGACTCCCACATGACTGACCACAGTTCAGATTCTGCACCTAAAGGCTTGAAACTCATGCCAGGCATATGTGTGTATGTGTGTGTGTCCAAAATACTGAGAGGAGAATGGAGGAGAAGGGATTGTAGTGTGGCCATCCCCCCCGGGTGGGGGTGATTTCTCACTTTCTGTCTCTCTTTCTCTCTCCATCTGTCTGGCGAGCACACACACCCTATATCAAAAATCTGTCACAAAATAATAATTTTTTTTAATATTGAATGTCAGTTTTACAGTACAAGAAAATGTATTCTTGGTTTTGTTTTGTTTTGTTTTGTTTTGTTTTTAAAAAGAGATTTTTGCTATAGGGTGCATGAGCTCCTTGGAGAGACGGAGAAACAGACAGCAAGAAATCACCCCCCAGGGGGGATGGTGACTCTGCAATCCCTTCTCCTCCATTCTTCTCTTGGGATCTTGGGCATGCATGCACATGTGCCCAGCGAGAGATATAAGCTGCCGGGTCCAAGACTCAAACTGCAGCCAACTACATAGGAGCCCAGTGACATAACCATTTTGCCATCTGCTGGTCACAAAAATGTATTATTTTAGGAACTTGACAAGTAAATAAGTTAAAAACCACAATTCTAGATCCTGCAACTCTATTCATTCATATTGTTTGAGATACATAATTATTTGAGCCTGTATTTCATAATGTCACTGGAAATTTTATCTGAACTAAAAGTGTCCATCTCCCTAACATACTGGTGTTGAATTTTTCCATTCATCATGTAGATATATATTTATGCATTCTATGAAAAAGGGAAAGCCAGTCCTGTAGCCTAATGGTTAAGGGAGCCAGATCCCAGATGGCCACAGTTTTCTTTCTGGTCTCAGTGGCTTGAAAAACATGCCAGATGTGTGTGGATGTGGGTATATGCCTCCAATCCCAACAGGATGAAGAAATGAAGGAGAAGGGATCGCAGTGTAACCACGCCCCTTCAAGACTGCTTTCTCTCACTCTCTCTCTGTCTCTGTCTCTCTCCGGTGAGCACACATGCCCTTTGGCAATTAAAAAAGGTGATCATTAAAAGGTTTATTTATAACAACATCCATATTTTGTAATGTAAGGTCATAAACCCAGGCCTAATTACTAAATCTGTGCCACATTTCTTTGCCTCCATTCTACCAATTCTATTAGATGACTTCTATAAACATCCAAAACTTTCAGACATTGAGGTCATTTCAGACTAATATGTCTTCCCCACACAGAGATGAACTCATAATGAGAAAGGTTTATAAGAACTCATATATAAGGTGATGCCTTCCTGAGGAATAATTTTAGGAGAAAACTTCATGTATATACAGACATATATGGTACATCAAAATATAAATAGTAATAATCTCAATGTTATTTCTGGTCTCTCCCAAATGTTATATAATGAATATGCATTATCTTTGTAATTAGAAAGAAGACTGTATTGTGAAATAAGAAGAGCTAACCCAATCGTAATAAGAACCCCATGACCCAAATTGTGAGCTCTAGATACCACTTCTCACTACAAGGAGCCAGGACTTTTTGGAAAAATATCAAGGACAGGAAATGTATAAATTAATCCTGAGGCCCAGTGCTAGAAGACAACCACAGGGTTGAATCCCCAATTGACCTGGAACATACAAAGTATGCAGACAAACAGCTAAGATCCTGATGATCTGGAGGACTGGAGGACTGGAGGAAAGGGACTGTGATGTGATGAAACTGTCAGGGCTGCCCTCCCCTTCCTTCATGCTCATGCACATGCTCTCTATCATGAATAAAATACATACAACTTTTTTTTAAAGAGGAGCCTTCTCCAATTTTCAAGAACTAATACCTGGTTCCAGCAATCCCAGAGAAAGAAGGAGCAATGGGAAGACTCTGCAATCCCAGAGACAGAAGTTAGGAGCTGCCCCACATATGCTGACACCATTCTGCCCCTCACTCATCCAGACCAACAGGTAAGTCAAAGCCAATCCTCTCAGCTTGAGCTCATCAGGAGGGATCCCCACCCAGCCTGCTGTGGAGAAGAAGGGCTCTCTAGTACACGCCATGTACTTGAGCACTGCCAAAGTGGCCTACTACCTTACATTCTACCTGTCAACACAACCTCCATCCACATTGGGAGCAGTTAGGTTTGGGTATACAAGAACCATACACCTGAGCAGGCAGGTTGCATGGTGATTAAAGGCACTGGATTCCCACATGGCCGATTGTGGTTCAAGTACCAGACCAGATAGCTTGCTTTCTTGCTTCCCCTTTCACTTTCTTTCTCTCTATCTCTCTCTGGTCAAATTAAACAATAATAATGATAACAAATGGAAGTAAATAAATAAATAAATCTTAAAACACACACACATGGAACCAGCAGTTAGCATAATGGCTATGTTGCTGGACTCCCACGTAGTCGACCGCGGTTCATGTCCTGGACCCGGTGGCTTAAAACTCACGCCGGGTGCGTGTGCATGCTTGCCTAAGATCCCGAGAGGAGAATGGAGGAGAAGGGATTGTGGCATGGCCATCCCCCGTGGGTGGTGATTTCTCGCTTTCTGTCTCTCTGTCTCTCTCTGTCTGTCTGTCTGGCGAGCGCATGCTTTTTTTAGAAAAATACACGTCTCCACACACACACACACACACACACACACACACACACACGCATATCTGAATATAGGAGACTCCAGATTCTCCGTAACTCCCTTAACAGTAAAGAAGAGAAAATCCCCCTCTGAACACATAAACCCTAAACTCTTACTGTGGATTCCACACTCCACCCACAGCAGAGGAGGGAAACTGGCATAGAGCTTATGCATATCATAAAGAAGTGCTAGAGCACACAGTTACAGAAACATACTCCAAAGAAATAGGAAGAAATGAGTATATCACCTGATGGCTAAAAATCAAAGCAGTGTGTGAAGAAATAGGAGAAAATCAGGAAATATCTCCCCCTCAAAGGATCTTCACTCCTCATCAACAATGGATAAAATATAAAAGATCGCAGAAATTTCAGAAAAAGAATTCAGAATATTCATTGCAACAGTACTCACCAATATACAAGAGAAAACAGAACCAATTGCAGGACATGAAAAAATCCTTCCATGACATGAAAGAGGAACTCCATAAGGAGATAGACACATGGAAAAAGAATCAAACAGAACTTCTGGATATAAAAAATACATTGCAGAAAATCAAAATCTCCCTAAAAAACATCAACAGCAGATTACCACCCAAGAGAATCTCTGACCTTGAAAATAAAACCTCCAATTTAGTCCAAGCAACTAAAAAGAATAGCCATTAAAAATTAGGACAATAGGGACCAGCAATTGGCATAATGGTTATGTCACTAGACTCCCATGTGGCCGACCACGGTTCAAGACCTAGACCTGATGGCTTAAACTCATGCCGGGTACATGTGCATATGTGCCCATGATCCCGAGAGGAGACTGGAGGAGAAGGGATTGCAGCGTGGCCATCCTCCCTGGGGGGATGATTTCTCGCTTTCTGTTTCTCTGGCAAGCACATGCACCCTATAGTAAAAATCCTCTCCAAATAAATAAATAAATAAATAAATAAATAAATGAGGACAATATACGGGAAATTCTAGACACCATTAAATGGCCAAGTATCCACATAATAGGTATTCCAGGAGATTAAGAGACAGGTAAAGGCATCTTTTATAATATTAACTAAAATTTTTCCAAATTTAGAGAGGCATGCAGACATCTAAATCCAGGATATATAAAGGACACCAAGTAGATATAACATAAAAAGTTCCTCTCCAAGGTACATAATAGCCAACTTGATAAAAATCAAAGACAAAGACAAAACTCTAAAATTGGCAAGAGAAGAATGCCAAGTTACTTACAAAGATTACTCCATTAGACTAACATGGGATCTCTGAGTTGAAACAATGCAGGCAAGGAAAGATGAGAAGACATATTTAAAACTCTGAAAAGCAATTTCAGCCAAGAGTACTATACCCAGCAAGATTATCCTTCAAAAGGGAAGGAGAAACAAAATCATTCCCAGATAAATGAATGCTAAAAGAATTTACCAAAACAAAAACTGCTCTTCAGGAAATATTAAGGGACTACTCTACCAGGAAAGCTAAAGAAAGACAAATAGAAGAGAACACAAAACAACTAAAAAAAGAGATAAGCCCACGCATATTGATAATAACATTGAATGTCAGGACTAAATGTAGATTCAACAATTTTACACACAAGCAG
>NW_006160117.1:907501-917121 GCF_000334495.1 Tupaia belangeri chinensis | reverse complement strand
AAAGACAGAGAGAGAGAGAGAGAGAGAGAGAGAGAGAGAGAGAGCAAGCTAGAAAGCAAGCAACCAGATCTGGGACTCAAACCGCAGTTGGTCATGTGGGAATTCCAGCACCTCAACCACCAAGCCACCTGCTGGGCCCTGAAATGAATTTTTTTTAAAAGGCTAAAATCAATAACTTTGTAAAGCCTATAAATCATCAAATCACTGGCTTTACTGTATCTTCACTTTTAAAGATCTCTTTCCAATTTTGTTTAATCTTTGCTTTTTTGAAGACTTCTTTATCCACAATAGTACTATGGTCTTGTAAGAACTCACAGCATGTGATTAAAAGTACTTTTTTCTATCTCTTCCTAATGAGCTATTGTTATATACAATTTTTTCTGCCTCTAACTGGACCAATGATTGATACCCACAGATTTTTTTTCAGATTACAAACTCTTATCTCCCACAGTCCCATACATGGAAATTAAACATTCTTCTTTCATGGCTATATTAAGATTATTTGTTGGGACTGGCAGGTGGCATGGTGGTGGTTAAGGACACTGGAAACCCACATGGCCAACCTCAGTTCAAGTGCCTGACCTGGCAGCTTGCTTTCTCACTTTCCCTCCCTCTCTTATCAAATAAAATAATAATTATGATAAATAAAATTAAATCATTCTTTTAAAAATAAATAGCTTAAGGCTATTAATTCTTTGTTAATTTATAGAATTTTTTGTTCCCTGATTTTTTAAAGAATTATTTTATGGGACCAGCAGTTAGCATAATGACTATGTCACTGGACTCCCACATAGTCGACCGCAGTTCGCGTCCCGGACCCGGTGGCTTAATACTCACGCCAGGCACGTGTGCGTGCGTGCCCAAGATCCCGAGAGGAGAATGGAGGAGAAGGGATTGCGGCGTGGCCATCCCCCCTGGGGAGTGATTTCTCGCTTTCTGTCTCTCTGTCTCTCTCTGTCTGTCTGGTGAGCGCACACACCCTATAGCAAAAACCTCTCCAAAAAAAAAAAAAAGAAAAAAAATAATTATTTTATTAAATTGTATTCACTGTCATTATTATTATTTTTTTTTAGTTGACCAGAGAGAGAGAGAGAAAAGGAAAGTGAGAAAGCAAGCTGCCAGGTCCAGGACTTGAACCACAGTCAGTCACATGGGGATCCAGCTGCCTTAACCACCTCCTGGTCCCTGTTACCTGATTTTTAATCAATATGGCTTTGTTTAGAACTGTACCTCACAATAAAGAATGTCACAGACAATTCAGTACTTTCAGAATAACCATTGGGGCAGGTTTCAAATGTTCACAACATAATGTCAAATTTTGAAGGTGGTAAATATGCTTATATCCTCAATTTGTTTATTATACACCATATATATGTGTTTAAGTATCATTCTGTACCCTACAAAGATGTATAATGATTATATATAAATCATAAATTACAATAAATATTTAAAGAGAAAAAATAAAGAGTTAAAGATGACACTGAGATTTGTGGCTTAACAGTATATCTTACAGGAATCAAGGGAAAAAATAGAGAGACAAAACATTTAAGGGACACAGAAATGGAGGATTGTCTGTTGATGATAACGTATATGATAATATCTTTAACTGGACTTGGGTGCAGTGAATTTATGCTGGGAAAATTCTTTGTACAAGCTGTGGTGACATACAGTGATTGAATGTACAAAATAAAATGAAATAAAAGTATGATATCTTACAGAATTCACAGTGAGTAAAAGTTTTCCTTTTTTTTTAATCTCTTCCTAATGAGCTATTGTTATCTACAGTTTTACCTATCTCTAACCAGACCAATGATTGATGCCACAGATCTTTTCAAATTATAAACTCTCACCTCCCACAATCCTCTAGATGGAAATTATAAGTTTTTCCAATGGCTATGTTAAGATTACCTTTGTTTTCAAAAATCCATTCTCATTAATTTATGAGACAAAAAAAAAGATGAGCCAGGACTGTCTTGCTACACCAGGAAGCAAGAAAGAAGACTGATTAACATTCTGCCTTCCATTGTCAGGGTCAGCTCATTGAAGCCCTTCATTTTTAGTAACTCAGCCAATCCCAGCTGGACTTGCAGCAGATAAAATCTGGAACTGGTTATACTGCTAACAACCATGGATCCAGAGTGACTATAGTAACAATCGGACACATCTATTCCCTAATCCCCACAGGAGCTGCTCATACTAAAATACTTCTATCTCAATTTTTTGCTTTGTACTATTTTAAAACTCTGTTCACCTGCCTGAGATTGTAACACCCTCTCCTTCCTGCTTTTCCCCTTAAAATCGTCATCTTTTTGTCCAATTTCTCCAGTTATTTCTTGTCTGACAATTATTTGGACATACAATAACAACAAGAAGAAGAGAGCAAATACTTATAAAGTGCTTTTGGTATGCCAGGCATGGTTTCAAACACATTACATATTAGATCATTTAATCCTCACAACAGTCCTACGACTTTAGTACCATTTTAAACCTCACATTGCAGGTGACGAAACTGAGGCACTGAGTGATTTAAGTCACAAACTGCAGCAAGTGCTACCAAGACAGTGGTGAAGCTGAGGTTCAGACCCAGGTATAGTGGTTTCAAAGTCCTTGGCTTTGCACCCGAATTGGCTATGATAGCATTTCCTGACAAATTCAGCTTATCCCACTCTTGCTAAATTCCTTCCTGCGACTTCTGAGTGCTTCATTCAAGGTCAGTGTCCCTGACCATCATGCAGCTGGAATCAGAAACAGCTGAAAGCAGAGAAGCCCCACTGCTGACAGAAATCCTGGCTCTCTGAGCAGGTCCTGCATCCATGCTGTGTTGTCCCCAGCCCCTGAACTGTGAGCAACAGGGAGAATGAGCTGGGAAGGAGATTCTCACCGCACATCAAATGATACAAGAAACATTTGACACACCTGCAGAGTTCACTGTATTGGTATTTGACCCATGCTAAAAGTCTCCAATTTGAAGTGAGAAAATGAATATTTGTATGTTGAGGGCGACACAGAGAGGATACATTATAGTGTGACAGATGGAAATGGATTTACTAAGACATTAATAGTATCTAGACAGGTTTTCAAGCACACCTGGGAATACATTACTGACACATTACAGGAATACACCAATACACTTTTATTCCCATAGCTGGCAGAAAAACACTTTACTTTTTACAATTCAAAAGAAAACTGCACTCCAGTGGCACCCAAATCTTTTAATTTTCTCTTCTGGGCTAAAACTCTAATTTTTTGTGAGTTTGGGGTATTATTGGTAGGGGGAGAATATTTGGGGTAAGAAATTCACCAAGATCTGATCTCTCTTTTGCTATCATTTCAATGTCATGTGGCTTATCATTAATGCATTAATCTTTACTAAGTTTATTACATATATATATAAGAAACACATGTGTATATATAAACATGTATATTATCTCATCACTAAAATATTAATGTTCCAAATATATTATGTATGCATATATATACACATTTTTATATACATTTCTGTATGCATTTAATATCATCTCAACCAGAATCCTAAGAGACTGAATTAACAATGAGGCCAATGATTTTAAAGTTCATGTGGAAAAATAAACAGTTATAAGTTGACTGCCCCAATTTTTTCTTTTTTGCTAGAGGGTGCATGCATTCACCAAAGAGAGAGACAAAGCACCCACCATGGGACATGGTCACACCACAGTCCCTTCTCCTCCATCTCTCCTTCCTGCCAGGATTTTGGGCATGCATGCACATGTGCTTGGCATGTTTCTCAAGCCTCCAGGTCCAAGAACTCGAGCCATGCAGTTGACCATGTGGGATCCAGCTGCTTTATTCTTTTTTTTTTTCTTGGAGCGGTTTTTGCCATCGGGCACGTGCACTCGCCAGACAGAGATACACAGAGACAGAAAGCAAGAAATCACCTCCCCAGGGGGGATGGCCACACCTCAATCCCTTCTCTTCCATTTTCCTCTCAGGATCTTGGGCACGCATGCACGCATACACATCCAGCATAAGTTTAAGCCATCGGGTCCGGGACCCGAACTGTGGTTAACTACATGGGAGTCCAGCGACATAGCCATTACACTAACTGCTGCTTTAACCCCCAGGTCATAGGGCCAGCCACAGTGCCCAGATATTTTTTTAAAGAATTATTTATAGGACCAGCAGTTGGCATGATGGCTATGTCGCTGGACTCCCATGTAGTTAACCACAGTTCGGGTCCCGGACCCGATGGCTTAAACTTATGCTGGATGTGTATGCGTGCATGCGTGCCCAAGATCCTGAGAGGAAAATGGAAGAGAAGGGATTGAGGTGTGGCCATCCCCCCTGGGGGGTGTGATTTCTTGCTTTCTGTCTCTCTCTTTCTCTCTGTCTTTCTGGCAAGTGCACATGCCCTATAGCAAAAACTCAGAGAGACAGAGAGGCAGAAAGCGAAAAATCACCCCCCATAGGGGATGGTCACACTGCAATCCATCTCCTCCATTCTCCTCGTATTTTGGGTATGCACATGCACGCACATGCACACACGCACACACGCACACCCGGCATGACTCTCGAGCTGCCAGGTTGAGGACTTGAACCGTGGTCAGCTATGTGGGAGTCCAGCCACCTTAACCACCATGCCACCTGCTCCCCTCCTCCAATATTAAAATTTACTTTAAAATAGGCCCAGCCACAGTGGCACAGGTGGTGGAGTACTGCTACATGATACTGGGGCCATATGGGAAGGCTGGGAATTCAGATTTTGAGTTGATCTGAAAAGGTCAGGCATGCCTGCAGGCATGCCTGCAATTGTGGCTCGCTGGAAAGCTTGGAGGAGGATCAAGACCCTCCAAATGATTAAGAAAAAATATATTAGATTTTATGCATTTCCTTCTTTCATGAGAAAAAGAGAGAGAGAGATACAGGTACCCTCAACGGGGTCCTGCCATGCTGCAACCACCCTCAAACTTCCAGCTGGCCAGGATCACAAGTATGCCTGAGTGCACCCAACACGTTCAGGTTGCCCTGGGATCTGAACCTTGGGCCTTTCCATATGACTCCAGTATTGCACATTGGTGCTCTACCACCTGCACCGCCATGGCTGGGCAAAAATAAATATTGATATTAAGTTGCACTGTATCAAATTGCCATTCTGTCTATCAAAAAGTTGAATACTGGTGAATACTGGCAATTTTACATGGTTGTTTAACATCAGGAGGCAATTGTCAGGTTTGTTTAAACGGCAAAGTGGGAGTAGAGGAAGAACACAAGCATAAAAACAGTAAAATGTTAACAATGACCGAAACCAGATGAAGGTTATATAGGTATTCATAATATTATTACTTCAACTTTTTAAAAATTATTTTTTGGGGCCAGCAGGTGGTATGGTGGTTAAGGGTGCTGGACTCCTACATGGCTGACTGCGGTTTGAGTTCTGGACCTGGCAGCCTGCTTTCTCACTTTTGCTCTCTCTCTCACTCTGTCCCTCTCTGGTCAAATTAAAAGAAATAAATTAAGTTGGAACCAGCAGTTAGCGTAATGGCTATGTTGCTGGATTCCCACGTAGTCAACTGCGGTTTGAGTCCCGGACCTGGTGGCTTTAACTCACAGGGCGCATGTGCATGTGTGCCCAAGATCCGGAGAGGAGAATGGAGGAGACCATCGCCTTGAGAGACTACGTGTTTATGTAAGGCAATAAAGGGAGGGCGAGGGCGAGGGCGAGGGCGAGCTGTCAGATCCGCTTCTGTCGGGGATGACCAGCTCCATTTTTCACACTAAAAATTGAAGGAAAAAAACAGATCTATGGGAACCAATAATTATGTCACTGGACTCCCACATAGACTGTGGTTCAAGTCCTGTATCCAGAGGCTTAAAACTCACGCTGGGCGCGCGTGTGTGCATGCCCAAGATCCCAAAAGGGGAATGGAGAAGGGATCACAGTGTCACCATCCTCCCTGAGGGGTGATTTCTCACTTTCTATCTAGCACATATGCCCTGTAACAAAAATCTCTCCAAAAAAAAAGAACAGTGGTAACTGACTTAAGCCATCAATATTGTTCTTACAAGGATCATGAAAAGGGAGGAAGCAGGAGAAAGATTAATAGCATTTTTTCATGTATCTCCATATTGTCCAAAACAACATTTTACTTCCTTAATTTTTGGAAATCTAATTTAAAATACATACACACATAGCCCACTTATGCAGAATCTCCCAGAAATTTGCAGTACAGATTGTTTCTCAAA
This sequence comes from Tupaia belangeri chinensis, assembly GCF_000334495.1. Classification (NCBI taxonomy): domain Eukaryota; kingdom Metazoa; phylum Chordata; class Mammalia; order Scandentia; family Tupaiidae; genus Tupaia; species Tupaia belangeri. The sequence goes on along the minus strand of NW_006160117.1, from coordinate 910,902 downwards.
TAGGGGTCTTAGAAAGATTTTCCCTAATTTTTTTTTCTTTTAGGTTTCTGCCATAGGGCATGTGCGTTCACTGAAGACAAGGAGAAACAGAGAGAGGAAAAGTGAGAAATCGCTCCCCAGAAGGGATAGCCATACCACAATCCCTTCTCCTCCATTTTCCTCTTGGGATTTTAGGCACACATGTATGCATGCCTGCTATGAGTTTCAAGCTGCTGGGTCCAGGACTTAAACCATTGTCATCCATGTGGAATTCAGTGCCTTAGCCACCACACCACTGCTGGCCCCTCCCCTAAAATTTTCAACACTATATTTTCATTTAGATCAGAGGTTGGCAAACTCCATGCTATGCCTACATCCTGCCCTCTACTTGTTTTTGTAAATAAAATCTTATTGGAACAGTACCAAACCCATTCCCTTAAGTACTGTCTATAGCCAACTTCACAATACAATGGCAGAAGTGAATAGTTGTAACAGACTGTCCCTCAAAGCTTAAAGTATTTATTATTAGGTCTTATCCTTCACAGAAAAGTGTGTTGATCCCTGATTAAGACAGTCATCTTTGGGGCCAGCAGGTGGTGTGATGGTTAAGACACTAGCCTCCCACAGGGCCAACCACAGTTCAAGTCCTAGACCTGGAGGCTTGCTTTCTCTCTCACTCTGTTGCTCTCTGGTCAAATTTAAAAGTAAATTAATTAATTAATGTAATTTAATCAATATTTTTTTTGGAGAGTTTTTTGCTATAGGGTGCGGGTGCTCACCAGACAGAGAGAGACAGAAAGATAGAAAGCGAGAAATCCCCCCCCCCCCAGGGGAGATGGTCATGCCATAATCCCTTCTCCTCCATTCTCCTCTCGGGATCTTGGGCACGTACGCACATGCGCCTGGCGTGAGTTTTAAGCCACTGGGTCTGGGACTTGAACCACAGTCGACTACATGGGAGTCCAGCATCATAGCCATTACGCTAACTGCTGGTCCCCTAAATAATTACTTTTTAAAAAGATGGTCTTTGTTTGTTTCTGCTAGAGGGCGCACCAGAGACAGAGAGAAAGGAAAAGAAAAAAGTACCTCCCCATGCCACCTCTCCCTCTTTTCAAGATTTTTGGCATGCCTGCTCATGTGTCCAGCATATTTTTCAAGCAGCCAGTTCCAAGACTCAAACCACAGTCAGCCATGTGGGATCTGACTGCCTTAACCATCTTGCCATGGGGCCAGCCCTAGATGTTTACCTTAATGGATACACTGGATCACCTGGACAGTCTCCCTCATAGTGAAAGGTTGTTATCCTATTTCAGTGTTCTAGTTTCCAAATGAATTTAAATTTATTTCAACCAGAGTAAGATAACTTGAGATGTGATGACCTAGTGAAAAAAGAATAAGGGTAGGCTTAAAAAGTAGTTCCAGGGGGCCAGCAGGTGGTGTGGTGATTAGGGTGCTGGACTCTCACATGTCCAACCAGTTTGAGTCCAGGACCTAGCAGCTTTTTTCTAACTTTCCCTCTCTCTCTTTCTCTCTCTTGACTATAGCAAATCAAATAATAATAATAAATAAAATTTAATTAAAAAAAAAAGTAGTTCCAGAAAAATGACATTCTTTTTTATTTGTTTGTTTTTATAGATTTTTTTGCTCTAGGGCACATGTACTTGCTGGAGAGAGAGAGAGACAGAGAGACAGAAAGTGAGAAATCACCCCCCAGGGAGGACAGCCATGCCACAGTCCTTTCTCCCCCATTCTGCCCTTAGGATTTTTTTTTTTGGAGAGGTTTTTGCTACAGGGCGCGTGCGCTCACCAGACAGAGAGAGACATAGAGACAGAAAGCAAGAAATCACCCCCCCATGGGGGATGGCCATGCCGCAATCCCTTCTCCTCCATTCTCCTCTCGGGATCTTGGGCATGCACACACATGTGCCCGGCGTGAGTTTTAAGCCACTGGGTCCAGGACGTGAACCGCAGTCGACTACGTGGGAGTCCAGCGACATAGCCATTACGCTAACTGCTGGTTCCCTCCCCTTGGGATTTTTGGCACACACACAAACACAACCAGCATGACTTTCAAGCCACCGAGTCTGGGATTCATACCAAAGTCGGCCATGTGGGAGTCCAACAACATAACCATTATGCCATCTGTTAGTCCTTCATTCTTGTCTTTAAATTAAGATTGCTAATTTAAGTGTGATGGGGCATACATTTGCTAGTGTCTCCCATATGTTGTTTGATTTGACTTTATGTTTGTGTAAGAGCAGTAAGCAAAAGATGTTATAACTCATCTTACAATAGTACATAAAGGGGCTGGCAGGTGGCATGGTGGTTAAGAGTGCTGGACTCCCACATGGCCGACAGTGGTTTGAGTCCCGGACCTGATGACTTGTTTTCTCACTTTCTCTCTCTCCCTTGCTCTCACTCTTGCTCTGTCTCTCTCTGGTCAAATTAAAATAAATAAATAAATAAATAAAGTTAAATAAAATAATTCTTTAAAAATAATAATTGCACATTTTAAAAAATTGAAGTCAACACTACAGTCCAAGAATTTTTCTCTTTTGTCTTAATATATAGGTCAAAAACTTAAATAATAAAAAAAGTATAATTAATTAATTAAAGGACCTGTACTTCACTCATTTATGAGAAACATTCCTTTTTAGTGTTGAGATGACAACCAACAAAACCTAAAAAGCTCTCTCTGGGGCCAGTGGGTGGCTAAGAAGCTGGATTCTCACATGGTAGATCACAGTTCCAGTCCTGGACCCAGCAGCTTGAAACTCAGGCCAGGCATGCATACATGTGTGCCCCAAATCCCAGAAGAGAAACAGAGAAGAAGGGATTGCAGTGTGGCCATCCTCTTTGGGGGCACTTTCTCACTTTCCCTCTCACTGTCTCTGGCAAACACACATACCCTTTTAAAAAAAAAAAAAACCTCTCTCTAGGGCTAATTACAAAAGCTGAAGTAGTGATTCGAAGTTGTCATATTTCTTATATATTTTATAATGTACTATAGTATATAATGGAACTTCCTTATTTGGATTTCTTTTTCTCTTTTTTGTCTTTCTGTTGCTGTTTAATTAGCAGGAGGCTGTGCGCTAACCAGACAGAAACAGAGATCTCTCTTTATTTGAGTCAAAACTGCCTGTGAAGGCTCACTCCAGCTTCCCCTCTGATTCTGGAGACGTCCTATTGTAAACACATTTCCAGACTTGCACCCATATTTTAAATTTATTACTGACAAATAAATTCTTTTTTACCTTCATATACAATTCAAACACTCAGGTGATTTCCTCAACTCAATAACAACACAAAAAAATGCTTTCAGTTTCTAATGGAGACATTTTAATGTGGACTTTTCCTCAAAGCAAATAAAGTAGAATTTTTTAGAGGCCATCATGTTTCAAACACTTCTGAAAATAACACTG
>NW_006160117.1:895828-906679 GCF_000334495.1 Tupaia belangeri chinensis | reverse complement strand
AACCAAAAACCCTTTAAAAAAAAAAAAAAACCTCTCTCTAGGGCTAATTACACAAGCTGAAGTAGTGATTCGAAGTTGTCATATTTCTTATATATTTTATAATGTACTATAGTATATAATGGAACTTCCTTATTTGGATTTCTTTTTCTCTTTTTTGTCTTTCTGTTGCTGTTTAATTAGCAGGAGGCTGTGCGCTAACCAGACAGAAACAGAGATCTCTCTTTATTTGAGTCAAAACTGCCTGTGAAGGCTCACTCCAGCTTCCCCTCTGATTCTGGAGACGGCCTATTGTAAACACATTTCCAGACTTGCACCCATATTTTAAATTTATTACTGACAAATAAATTCTTTTTTACCTTCATATACAATTCAAACACTCAGGTGATTTCCTCAACTCAATAACAACACAAAAAAATGCTTTCAGTTTCTAATGGAGACATTTTAATGTGGACTTTTCCTCAAAGCAAATAAAGTAGAATTTTTTAGAGGCCATCATGTTTCAAACACTTCTGAAAATAACACTGGCAAAAATTAACTTCCAAAACAACCTTGTAACAAACATCCTACAAAATGCAGCCAGATTCCATTGGCTCTGCCTCTCAGCAGCTTCTCAACCCAAGAAATCAGAATGATACGAAAGCAAGATGCATGTCTGCAAGAAATATGATGCAATAATCATGTGTCTACAATTCCATTATGGTATAATTAATCTTAATTACATATTAAATTCTTCCTGAATTAAAAGACTCACATAGCTTGAATCTTGTTTCTGTTGCCTATAATTTTACCACGTTCTGAGAAATATAAAATAATAAACTTTCTACAGCAAAATGGTGACTTTGGAGACCTTGTTCTTAGTGGCTCTTCTGGCTCAACTGTGATCAGCTGGGCCCATTTTTCCCCATGGCTGAAGACCAGGTGAAAGCCTTTTGCATCCCTAGCTCCCATTCCCAGGCTTACAGGCAGTCAGCAGGTGGGAAAAACAGTGCTGATTACACAGCCAGTCACCTGGCAGAAAGGGGCATCGCCCATACCTCCTTGTGTTTATGTTTCTCTACATTTTTCTGAAGGCGGACTAGACTGATGTTTGCCTCCTTTTCTGCACCATTTGAGTATTTCCTGTGTTAAATTTTAATCTTCCTCCCCTTTGGCTTGTGCAGGCACTTCATTAACCTTTTTGGAGTTTCTCCCGCCACACACAGCAACTCCTGCAAAAGCAAAGGATCTTTCTAGAAGGCAAAAAGCTGCACCCACAGCATTACCTTTATTGTAGTACAATCCAGTTACAAATTATCTGTGAGGCCAGGATCGTGAGAGCATTTTTTAATTGGTATCTTACGAGTCATGGTGTAAATGAGCATTTTATTTTGTTTTGGTTTTGCTTTTTTTAAATTTCCATGGAAATGGAAATTTCAGTGTCCTTTACTTTACAGAGGGAGCAGAAAATGTCTGAAACAAACTCAAAAATGACCTACCAAGTGGTGATTTGTACTTTTAGCACGACATATTTTGACCCTGAAAAGGGTAAATTGTGCTTCTTTTTGGAATAGAGGGGGAAAAACTGCTCGTTATGAGCTCTGCACCTAAAGTGGAACCTACTAAAGCACTAAGCTCTGTGTTATATTAAGCACCCTCAAGCTGAGAAATTGGAGCAAAAGTGGCAAGAATGATGGAGGATGCCCTGTGGAGGGTGGAAGATACTGAACACCTGCAGTGGGAAAAAATGATGAAAGAGTATGGTAGTTAGAAAATAGGAGGCTCCGTATGGAAACTTTACTCACTTCATGAAGTCCAGGAGCACATTTATTAATATATGCTTCTTAGAGGATATATATATATATTTTATATACATATATACACATATACTATACACACACACATATATATACTGTACTTAGCTTTTTTCAGGATTTTCCTATATTTTTCCAGGAAGGCTATTGAATAATAAAACTTCCCTTTTTATTAGCAATATACCATGTTCATAGATCAATATTGTTAAGATGTCAATTCTCCCAAGAGCGTCCAGAAATAGAACTGCACATATACTGCCACTTGACTTATACAAAAGCAAGGAGCTACTGTTAATATACTGGATCATGGTTACATATGAAGGTTAAATTTGTGAAAATTTGGCAAGCTGTACATTTATGATATGTGCACTTTTCTGGTTGTATATTATACTTCAACTAAAAGTTTGTTTTTAATCCCTCTATAAATAAAATTTTCAAATAAACTATTACTTTTCCAAATAGAAAAAAAAAACAAAAGAAGGCCCAGACACAGTGGCACAGGAGCAGTAAAACCCTCTGCAATGCTGAAAGCCTTATGAAAGATTGAGGTCTGGTTTTGGGTGGGCCTCTACATTCAGTGCACATGTGCATACCTAACTGAGAAGGCTGATAGGGGCAGAGGATGATGGCATAAAACCCTGAAGGAGTTCTTCTCTCTATATATATCAAAAGAAATAAATAATTAATTTATACATGTATTAATAAATAATAAATTAAATTTGCTAATACATTTAAAATAAACCAAAAAAGGAAAACATTAAAACTCTGGAGAATTGGGGTCAGCAGGTGGAATGGTGGCTAGGGGCACTGGATTCCCACATGGCCGACTGCAGTCTGAGTCCTGGACCTGGCAGCTTGCTTTCTCACTTTCTCTCTCTCTCTTCTCCCCGCCCCCCATCCTTCCCTCCCTCTCTGGTCAAATAAAAATAAATAAATAAATAAAGTTAAATAAAATAATTCTTTTTTTAAAAAAATCAGGAGAATTCCATGGTGATTTGGTTTTTAGTTTCTCATTGCCCCTTTAAAATATCTAGATACTGGGACCAGGTGGAGTGGTGGCTATATCACTGAACTCCCACGTAGTCGACCCTGGTTCGAATCCCAGACATGATGGCTTAAACTCACACCGGGCGCATATGCGTGCATGCCCAAGATCCCGAGAGGAGAATGGAGGAGAAGGGATTGCCACATGGCCATCCCCCCTGGGGGGTGATTTCTCGCTTTCTGTCTCTCTGTCTCTCTCTGTCTTTCTGGCGAGTGCATGTACTATATAGCAAAAAAAATACTCTCAAAAAAAAATATCTAGATACTGAGACCAGCAGTTGGCGCAATGGCTATGTCACTGGACTCCCATGTAGTCAACCGTGGTTCGAGTCCTAGACCTGGTGGTTTAAACTCATGTCAGGCACGTGTGCATGCATGCCCAAGATCCCGAGAGGAGAATGGAGGAGAAGGGATTGCCACATGGCCATCCCCCCTGGGGGGTGATTTCTCGCTTTCTGTCTGTCTCTCTCTTTCTGGCGAATGCACGCACCCTATAGCAAAAACTACTCCAAAAAAAGAGAGAGATACTACTTGTTTTTCTCCACTCTTTTCTTGACCTTTTTTTTTTTTGGGGGGGGGACTGTTTGTGTTTCCATTCTTTTCCCTACCCATATACTTTAGAGCATTTAAAAAGCTATTGATGGGGGCTAGCAGGTGGCATAGGGGTTAAAGTGCTGGATTCTCATACGGCTGCCCACAGATCAAATCCTGGACCTGGTGACTTTCTCACTTTCCCTTTCTCTCTCTCTGATCAAATCAAATAATAATAATAATAGCAAATAAAATAAATAATTTTTAAAATAAAGAAACTATTGATGAATAGGTCTTTTCTATTCTTCAATTAAACCTGGTGGCCCAGATCCTTTGCTCTAACCCACATCAAGAGTCTGTTCACAGAAAACAACTAGAACAAGTGCACCAAGAGAATGGCATAACTTCGTGTTAAAAAGTCTCTCTTCAAATGTTTCCACTGTCTACTGAGAAACTCTTCCCATTTTCACAGAGAGCACGCATTTCTTCTGAAAGGCCACTGATACTGGACCTGTTACATTTTCCGTGATGAAGACACTTATCGTTAGCTGAGTGCTTTCACAGATATCAATTAGGTTTTGCAGGGCACCTTGTAAGCAAGTGATGATCATTTATTACTTAGCTCTGTTTGGAAATCTGTAACTCAAGATTCACTGAAGTCAATAAATAGTGGAAAAAAAGGGTATTCTGGCATGAAGACTGTTTATATGTTTTACTGGATTTGTGCTCATTTTCCATTAAACTTACTGAAGAGACCTGGAAATTTGATTGTTTTCTATTTATGAAATTCTATTCAGCTAGAGAACCATCCCCAAATAGGCAGATGCATGGCTCTACATATCATATATGCCTCTGTAAAATGAGGGGCACAGACAATGGCAACACAAAGATATATTAAAAAATACATAATGTAACTTGTCTTAATATACTTTTCTGAGTCTAAAAATATGCCAGACCAAAAGAAACATATTTACATAAAAAGCAGACAAGGTCAAATAACAAAGAAAGCCCTTAATTAGTTGTAATCAACTTTAATTTGCATACCGTATATAATTCCTAAATGATTGTTAATAATAACTTTATATAATGGACTTCCAATTTTCATGAAAATGGCACATTTTGATAAGCAGACACAAAACCCTAGTACTAATAAGGTTTAATTTGCATACATTAGACTGATTATCCAAACAAAAGGATTACAGTATTACTTCTCCATACCTTTATGTCCTTATTATGCACATTTATTAACTTCACAAAAGCTAGCTGTTAGTGACAAACAATAGCCATGGTTGAAAGAGAAATCTACGGAATGAATAAGGTACATTTTAATGCTAAGGAGCAAAGTTTATACATCATAAATGCTGAATTTAACTGTTTGTTAGCTAAAAGGACTAGAATCACACAAAGAGTGCTTCCTCCCTTGAATAATCCAGTTTGTATATGTGACCTGAAAAAAATATATATGCACTAACATACTTCATCAAATTTATACTGAACTTATCTCAAGCCAGGAAGTCCCAGCGCTGTAATATGCTGAGAATTCATGAACAGGCAGAGAATTAAGCTTTAAATGTGTAGTTCTAGGATGCAGTGTTAATAAATATATTTCAACAAGCTTAGTTTTCAGCCGAGTAAATAATAATATAGGTGGCATTAGTATTGATATCAGTTCCTAATGGTATCATTTATACCCTGAAATTAAAGTTTAAGCACTAAATAAAGCATTATTAGGAGATCTGGGTTGGCTTTTCTTATATGTGAACACAAATGAAGCTCATGAGTGTTTGGACAGGAGCCAAAAAACTTGAAACTTAACCACAAGCTACTTCCGGGGTTTTCCTCTGGGTTTTCACTACTTGGCAAGATACAGAATTAGAACACCAGGAAATGATTTCCAAAGAAGGCAGAAGGAAATGGATGCCCCAGAACCTGAACTGAACCGAACAGCACCATGGTTAACTCTGACCCTTCCACATGTTAATAGCAAAGATAAGAGCCCTCTGCTAGGAGTTTGCACATCTGAATATCCAGTAAGATTCTTACTAGTATTGTGCAAAATGTTCTATGTGTAAAACAAGAGAAAAAGACATCTCTGCTGAAGAACACAAGACTTTAAACCTTCTCATGTTTCCCATGCACTGTTGCTCCTTGCTCAGAGCTCCAAAGCATTTAACTGACAATCCTGTACTGATCAGACTCATCCAACTTTCCCTCGTATAATTCCAGAACCTGACTCAAAGGGCACATTCAATGCCTGTTTGTCAAATGCCTGCACACAGTACACACGATGCCGGCTCAGGGATACATGTGCCCACTCCCCACCCCCAGATGTGGTTTCCCCACTTAAATGCCTCATCCAGATTTGATTCAGTGCTCTAGGAGTGGCCTTAAACTGTTACAGGTATGTCACATAAAGTATCTTTAAACCATGTCACACTCAAAGGCTAATCAAAAGGTATGCTCTGGGACCAGCAGGTAGCGTGGTAGTTAAGGTTGCTGGACTCCCACATGGCTGACCATGGTTCAAGTCCTGGATCTGGCAGTTTGCTTTCTCACTTTCCCTCTCTCTCTCTTTCTCACTCTGTCCTCTCTGATCAAATTAAAATAAATAAATAGGGACCAGCAGTCAGCGTAATGGCTATGTCGCTGGACTCCCATGTAGTCAAGAGCAGTTCGCGTCCTGCACCCGGTGGCTTAAAACTCACACTGGGCACGTGTGTGTGCGTGTCTAAGATCCTGAGAGGAGAACGGAGGAGAAGGGATTGCGGCATGGCCATCCCCCCTGGGGGGTGATTTCTAGCTTTCTGTCTCTCTGTCTCTCTCTCCGTCTGTCTGGCGAGCACATGCACCCTATAGCAAAAACCTCTCAAAAATAAAGAAAGTTAAATACAATAATTCTTAAAAAAAAAAAAGGTATGCTCTTCAAAATAAACAAAAGAGATCTAAAAAAATTTGTTTTTCCCCTCCATATGAATTTGAAGTCTTTAAGTTAATCTCAAACTTGACAAGTAGTAGTAAATGGGTCTCCACCGTTCAGTGTAAGAATCACCACAGGACACAAATAACCACAAAATGCTACTGCTCTGAATAGAGCCCAGTATCATGACTCCAAATTAGTGCAGTTAGAATAAATTTCAAAATACCACAATGAAGCAAGAATTTACTGATTTCTACCACTCAATTACTAAACTGACAAACGGGTGATGGTGACTCCTATTTTGCCAACCCTAAGGCACTATCTGAGTGTGTTCAAGATGTTTCCTATTGACTTCATCAGGGTCACCTACATACAAAAGAACACAAAATTTTGGTCCAGAAAATAAATAAATACCATACTTAATACAGTTTATCCAAAGACAATATTTAAATGGCAACTTTTTTGTAACAAATTCAGAAGCTTAGCATGTTAATCATTGTAGTACATACTCAATTGTCTCTCTACATAGGAGGATTTTCAAAATAGGAAGGAAAGCTGTGGCCAGGCTGGCTAGGGGCATATTCCTTTCAGCCAGGGGGCAGAGCTGGAATGAGCATGTATTCGCCCTCTCTCTCAGGCAGCTGTTCTTTCACTACGCCCCCAGCCCACTGAGTAGGAGGCTGCTTTTCTGGACTCACAGGGGAAAAAAAAAGACATAATACAACAACGTGAGACAGGAAACGCAGCCCTCAAGCAGGAACATAACTTCTATTAGCATTTCCTTTGCTCAAACTGATAACACACAGTCTTGAAGAAATAAATTCACACTCCAATTCTCTCTCTACCTTTTTCCTGTGCATTGTGGAAGAGAAATAAAGATCTCTTTGTCAATTCAGATGTGCTGCTTTTCATGTGCTATGCCACAGATCAGAGAGCACTTCAGATTATGCAAAGAACAAAGGCCAGCTCGCCTGCCTACTTACCTGATTACTGAGAAATGTCCATCTGTAGCAATGTCTTCTAGCATACTACATCAGCTGCCACTGTGATTCAGTCACATTCCACAAGCCTTCTAGCAAAGGTACGAAACCCACCTCATGCTTTGAAAAAAAAAAAAAAAAAAAAAAAAACACAAAACAGAAACAGATGTAAATTGTTGCCCTGTTAATCTCACCTATCAGTCCCTAAATAATTCTGGCCTAAAGGGGCTAGCTAGAGCAGTAGCCGGGCTCCAAATGAGTCATTTGAAACATTCAAATTCTGTGCATACTATTGAATCTCATCTACTTGCATGAGAATATAAATGCACTGTACATTAGTTTGCCCAGGATATGATGCTACTGAACCTGCCATCTTTTGTGTACTAATTCCATTAGTTAATATTTTCATTTCCTTTCAATGGAGACTAGCCCAATCTTCTCTCCACTCACCAGTCTTCTCTAAGAGTTAAAACCCAAATTACTTCATGAAGATTATGAATACTAGACCAAAGCAAAACCTTCTCATGAATTTCTAAATGCCCTGGATGCAAGGAAAGGAGCTGGAGATAGTAAGCGTTGTGCTTACGCTTTTATTTTCCGTCATTTCACTCAGCAATCTCTTCTCCTCCATTCTCCTCCTGGTTCTACCTCTCTGGCCATCCCACGTGCTTCTCTTTCAGATGCTTGAATGCGGTCATTCAACTAGATTCTTCACAGCTTTGTCCTCCACACACTTCCCTTCTCACCCTTCAGCAGAGGCTATTAACTAATAGTATGTGGCCCACTTCTAATATACCTGTTGTCTTATTTAGCCCACATCAAGTTTTAAAACTGAACCAACATTTAAAACCAAGACATTTTGGGGGCCAAAAGATGGCATGGTGGTTGGAGCACTGGAGTCCCACATGGCTGACTAAGGTTCGAGTCCCAGACCTGGCGGCTTGCTTTCTCATTCTCCCTTTCTCTCTCTCTTTCTGTCTCACTCTGGTCAAACTGAATAATAATAACAACACATAAGTAAAATTAAATAAAAGAAAATTATATCACTGTCTTTTTTAAAAAAGGCTTTTCTGTGGTAAAATCTAAATGTCTTACTTCAACTGAAAAAGCTGTGCAATGCCTATATGATGATATACGGCTAGAGCAGGCAATCCTAAAAACTGACCCAAAGCATGCAACTGACCCGAATTCCCATGCATGTTAACTGCCTGCCCCCTCTCAGCATTGGAGTTTGCGATCTCCATTCTATATACCTACCATGTACCTACCACGGCATCAGGGACATCTCTCTGCACACTAACAATGACCACTGGAGCATTTTCTAAAGTCCAGACCCTCATACTCGTGTGTCCTCTGAGGTCCAGACCACACACATGTCCTTTGAGATAACCCACAATCCTATATGTCCTCTGAGGTCCAGGGCCACATATATTCAGCTGCCTGACCAACATCTCTAATTGGGTGAAAAAAAAAAAAAAAAAAAAAAAAACCAAAACTCAGCCAAGATCAGTTTGTGCAAGACTGACTGTGCAGTTCGAGTCCTGGACCCAGTGACTTGAAAATCATGCCAGGCATGTGTGTGTGCATGCCCAAACTCCTGAGAGAAAAATGGAGAAGGACTGCGGCATGGCCATCCCTCCTGGGGAGATGATTTCCTACTTTCTCTCTCTGGCAAGTGCAAGTGCATGTACCCTATTAAAGTTTAATTTAAAGAAAATAAAAAGGGATCTCATACCTAGCATCTCAAAAACTGCTTTATACCAAATCTGACCACAAGCATCGTTTCTCTCAGAAAATTCAACAATTCAAAATATAAGATGTTGGAAATAGGTCCAACTCATGGCCTGGTAGTTAAGGCGGCTGGATCCCACATAGCTGACTGTGCAGTTTAAGTCTTGAACCCCACAATTTGATAAATAAGCCAGGGGTGTGTGTGTGTGTGCACCCAAAATTCCAAAAAAAGGGAGAAATAGAGAAGAAGGAATTATGCCATGACCATGCTCCCTGAAGGGTGTTTTCTCTCCCTTTCCCTCTCTCTCTGTCTGTATCCATTGAGCACCCTCTGGTAAAAACAAACAAACAAAAGAAAAGAAAACAGAGGGGAGGGAGAAAGAAACTCCAACGGGGCATGGTCATGTCACAATCCCTTCTCCATTTTTCCATCCTGTTGGGATTTTGGCCACATGTGCACAGGCGCCAGGCATATAAGTTTTTGCCTTAGGGTGCATGCATAGGGAGGGTGGGGGTACGGGGACAGACAGAGATAGTGAGGGGGGAAGTGAGAAATCACCCCCCCAGGGGGACGGCCACACAGCAATCTCTTCTCCTCCATTCTCCTCCCGGGATCTTGGGCATGCACACACACACCGCCCTGCTTTTTTAAAGCCATTAGGTCCAGGACTTGAACCATGGGTGGCCATGTGGAAATCTAGCAACATAATCACTACAGCATCTGTTCTCCCCCATAGAAGACTTTTTTTAAAGAGTTATTTTATTTAGCTTTATTTATTTATTTTAATTTGACCAGAAAGGGACAGAGAGAGAGAGAGAGAAAGTGAGAAAGCAAGCCACCAGGTCCGGGACTCAAACGACAGTCAGCCATGTGGGAATCCAGCACCCTTAACCACCACACCACCTGCCGACTCCACCTCATATAAAGCTTTTAAAATATCTAACTGGGGTGCTGCCAGGTAGAATTGTGGTTAGGGAGCTTGACTCCCATATGCCTGACTGGTCCGAGTCCCAGACCTGGCAGCTTGCTTTCTCATTTTCCCCTCTCTCTCACTCTCTCTCTCTCTCACTCCCTCACTCTCTCACTCTCTCTGTCCTTCTCTGGTCAAATTAAAATAAATATTTTAAAAATAAATAAAATAACTGACTGGACCTGCTCTCTTCCTGGGCATTTGGCAGCCTAGGTCTGAGATTTTATTTTAGGGTTAGGGTTAGTACTCAGAAGGTACAACTCTGGGGCTAGCAGGTGGCGTGGTGGTTAAGGCTCTGGACACTCCCACATGGCCACCCATGGTTCAAGACCTGGTGGCTTCCTTTCTCACTTTCTCTCTCTCTGGTCAAATTAAAATAAATGAATAAATAAAATTAAATAAATAATTCTTTAAAAAATTAAAAAAAAATGAAGGTACAGCTCAAAGGAGAGATGCATCAAAGCTAAAGTCACCAACAAAGACTAGTGGCAAAAGTTCAGCAGTACGATATTCACCATCCAAACTTCAAGTGCAAATATCAGGCTCCTCAAGACTTAACATGGGTTTCAGAGAAAGCTAGTTCTAGATGCCAAGTTGTTGGTTAGCTGAGATCAGCAACATTGCCTGCTATGGATTATTCCTATAATTTAAGTAACTTAACTAAATAAAAGTCTATCTCATGTCTTTCACTTACATAAAGCCTGTAAGTGGCCCAAAGGGCATCATTCCCATATGACATGGCTAATAGCTGGTTGGCTTTATATGGTAGAAAGCCAGGGATTCTTCTGGACCCAGGCTACAGGTGGCTGTGGACATGAAAATCCTTTGGTCTACCATCTTTTCTGCACTGATTAATGGAAGGCCCTTCCAGCTACAAACATTAGCCA
>NW_006160117.1:890229-895810 GCF_000334495.1 Tupaia belangeri chinensis | reverse complement strand
CAGCAGGTCATTTCAAACCTCAGCCTGCATGGAGCTGAGGATCTGGAGGCCAACCAGTCATCGGACTTCAGAAACCTGTTGTGAAAACCAGAGTTCTCTTGGGCACCTGACTGGCTTTGCATGGTGTGGAGTCCAGGGCCATTTCTGTTACTGTGCTCTGTCCATAAACTGGAAGTAAGAGTTCTCTTGATCACCGTCCTTCCAGCATGCTGGTGAACCAGGACCCTTCCGGCCTCTCATAGCTTTTTGGCGGGAAAACCCCATCCCAGGCCCTTCTAGCTACCAGTTGACTGGAATCCACCTGCTTGCAGGTCCTTGGGGGGCCCAGCATGCTGCCAAAATGGAAATGAAAAGGCCTTCCACCTGTAGGTTTCCAGAGTGCTGTGGAAGACATCAAACGCCTTTTGGGGGCCAGAAGATGATGTGGTGGTTGAAGGTACTAGACTCCCACATGCCTGACCACAGTTCAAGTCCCGGACCTGGTGACTTGCTTTCTTGCTTTCCCTCTCTCTCTCTCTCTTACTCTATCCTTCTCTGGTGAAATTAAATTAAATTAAATTAAATTAAATTAAATTAAATGATTCTGAAGAAGGAGGAGGAGGAGGAGGAGGAGGAGGAGGAAGAAGAAGAAGAAGAAGAAGAAGAAGAAGAAGAAGAAGAAGGAGAAGAAGAAGAAAGAAAGAAAGGCCTTTTGGCCAGCATCCTTCCAGCATGTTCATGTCCCAGAAGGTCTTCTGGTCACCAGCCCCCCTCAAAGGTCCCATAGGTCATTTGTGTAAGGTCTGGGGAAAGGGAAAAAAAACATAGCAGAAACATTCCCACCAGCAGGAACTTCGCTGTTGTCCACTCCTGGCCCGCCATCACCAACAGACTTTCCTGCCCTTCAGCATTTGGCGCACCCGCCAAAATTGAATAGAACATGTGCCAGACAAGGGCACGTGGTGACCACCTATTGGACAATGGCCCTTTAAGAACTAGCGGCACCCACCCTGGGTGTGACTCCCTCGGCCTCTGACCAGGCCGAGGGACCTCACCTGAGAGTGCAGAGTAAATTATGCTGGTTTTATTAAACCCCAAGGCCTGACTCTAGTATTTTCGTCTTTGCCACCGCTCCCAAATCAAACCTAACAATTTGGACCCTCAGTCTCCCTGTGAGCTGGCAAACCGTGGAGAATTCTGACAGTTCTCCTGCCCATAGCTGGGCAGCTCAGAGACATTTTGTCCACCATACCAGCCTCACCTACTGTAGAGCCATGCTCTCCTCGCGCCTTCACACCAATTTCACACCACGAGCGGTTCCAGGAAGTAGGAGCCCTTTCAGCTGCTATTTTATGGCCTGTTGGTGCCCCGAGGGGCTACTCCGTCAGAAACTTGGCTGCCATCTAGTGTTCCGTGTATCATTTCAACCCCTCAGCTGGCTTGTGTGCAAAAAAGCACAATCGGCCGGCCATCGGTCGGGTACATGCTGTGGAAATCAGCACCCTTTTGACTATGTGGACCTCACATGCTGGGAGCTGAGGGTGCCTCTGGCCTCAGACCACAGGTGTACCATGGATACCAGACCCCTCTGGGCCACTGTCCTTTTCTCCGCACTGGTTTATGCGAAGGGCCAGTGCTTTCTGGTTGTAAACGTGCCCACACTAGGGCCCTGTGGGTCATTTCGGCCCCTCGCCTGTCAGGGGCTGGGGAACCAACAGCCAACTAGCCACCAACCTACAGACTGCTATGGAAATGAGAGGCCTTTTTAGCCACCATAGGAGCTCTGTGGGTGGGGAACCAAGGGCACTTCCTGCTCCAACCTGTGCCCATGGAAAGAAAGAACCCTCTGGGTCACTGTTCTTTTCATGCTGGTGCACCAAGGGCCCTTCCGGCTACTCTTTTCAGATTTGAAAACTCAATTGGAGGCCGATCTAGCCACTACCCAGCTCAAAATCCACATATCCACGAGTCCGTGAAGTGTCCAGGCTGCTGTGGATGGGGAAACTGAAAGCACTTGTAAGCCCCAGGCCTCCCAAGAACTGTGGAAGCAACAATCTGTTTGGCAACCATCTTTCCTGCGCTGGTGTCCCAGAAGCCTTTCTGATCACCCACCTGGCTGTTTGCTAGAGTTCCCCAGGTCATTTTGGCCCCCAAGTGGGGGAATGGGTGACATGCTCACAATTCTGCCCACAGCTATGCAACTGAGAACCATTTTGGATGCCATGTTGGCCTCCCAGTGATGTCAGAACTGAGGGCCATTTGTGCCTTCACATGAACTGAGTTTAAAAGAAGCAGGAGCCCTTTCAGTTACCACCCTATCCATGTGCTGGTGTTCCAAGGGGGGGGGTCTTTCTGTCAGAAAGGGAAAAAAAAAAATCCTGCCACTTGCAAGCGTTCTGTTTCTACACCCAACCCACCCCCATGCCTGAGAAACAGAGGCCCAAACAGCCATCGATGAGCCACTTGCTGTAAAAATTATAGCTCTTTGGGCCAGTATACAGGCCTTCCTTGCCACAGAGTTGAGGACTCTTTTAGTTCCAAGCTGCGAGTATATTGTAGAAGTGAGAGCCCTCTTGGCCACCATCCTTTTCTCCGTGCTGATACTTTTGAGGACCCTCCCTGCTACCAACAGGTTGCCAGCTGGTTAACCAGATCCTAGGCAGTCTGGGCACCAACCATCCTGAAATCTACCTACTAGTGTATCGTTTAGAGGCCCAGCCTGTGGGAGGTAGGGGAACTAAAGGACACTCTTCAGTCTCCAGAGCACTGTGTGAAACAGTTGCTTTTTGGAGACTTCTCATGAGCTGGTGTCCAGGAGGGCTTTCTATCCCTGACCTGGCCCCTGGAGGGTTCCATGATTTCGGTCCCTTAGCCTCCCTGCATGCTGGGGAGCTGAGGGCCATCTAGAAATTCTGTATTGATGAGAGCCCTTTTGTCTTCTTACAGTCCTTGCATGCTGGGAAACAGAGTTCCCTTCTGGTCACAGGCTGCTCGCCTTTTGGGAAATAGAACCATTTTGACCACTATGTTTCCTTAATGCGTATGCCCCAAGGGCTCTTCTAGCCACCTGCCTGTCTATTCTATGGGGTTCAATCTCCTAATGTGTCCTCATGCCATCTTAAGCCATCCCATTTGAACAGTGTCCTTCTAGAGTGCTGGTTCCAAGCGAAGCCCTTTGGGTTACCTACCTGCTTGTGAGTTAGGAGACTGAACTAGAGACCCTTAACCTCACTGGCCTGCCCATGAACTAGTTTCCCCGGAGCTCTTTCAGCTACCAGCCTGCTAATGTGCCACATCTAGGCCAGTCTTTCTAGACTCCAGCCTGCATTCAGCTGAGTTCAGAACTGAGGGCCCTTCTGATCACAGGTGGCCTGAGTGTTGTGGAAGCAAAAGCCCCTCTAGGCTTTTCCTCACTATCATTTTCTTAGGATGGTGTTTCAGTGGCCCTTTTGGACACCAACCTGCCTGGTCCTTCAGGTTCTACTAGACGTTTTGTCCCCCAACCTCTGCACATGCTATGGAACAGAGGGCCAGCTGGTCATCAACCTACCGGCAAGCTGTTGAGTCAATAGCCCTTTCAGCCACCATCCCTCCCATATACTGGTGCCCCAAGGGACCTCCCCTCATGATTGGCCTTGTGTTAGTGTCATGGGGGGGTCCCTTTGGTCACTAGCCTGCACACATATTGTGATTCCTTTTGTCCTTAAGGTGCTAGCCTGCTCACATGACAGAGAAATTAAGGCCTTTCCAGCCATTCACTGGCCCACATTCTGTGGAATGGAGGGCCCTTTGGGCCACCATCAGTCCCTCACACTGGTGCCCCCCCGGGGAGGGGCTTCCTAACAGCAGCCAGCTTGCATGCCAAGGTTCCAGTGACTCTGCTAGTCCCTAACCTGCCAGCAAATTGTGCTCAGGGGTCCCTTTCAGTCACAGGCCTGCAAACATACTAGAGGCATGAGGGAGTGAGTGTCCTCAGGACAGCTTGTCCACCTGCTGTGGAATCTAGAACAGTATCGGGTACCATCTTCCTTCATGCTGATTCTCCAGGGCCTTTTTGGCCATCATCAGTCCCACAGGCAGTCCCTTGTGCTCGTGACTGGGGGGGGGGGCCTTTCAACCACCAGCCAGGCTCACAGTAGGGGTCCTCTGCACCTCCACACTGTTCACATGCTGGGTTCCCCTTGTAGTTTAAAAGTAGCCATAGGCCATATAAATGAACAGCCATGGCTACATTCGCCCACAGGTAGTTTTCCATCCAGTGATCTATAGCACCGGAGCTCTAAAGCTGGTAAGGCACATGACTGGACAGAATAAATATTAACGGTCCAAGCCTCCTGTGAGTTTATGAAAGATAAACTTGGTTTTTGCCCATGGTTCCTGGCTCATAGCTATTTAGCCTTATTCCAGAGCAGTCTTGCCCCTTCCTGGAGAGGAAGGAAAGCTTCACAGAGAGCCAGAATGAGTCAGAGTATAGGCCTCGCTGACTTTCCCCACTCTGTCTATTAGCAGTAGGTCATATCCTTTTCATCCAATCATATTACATTTCTATATGGTTTTCCATGTTTTAATCATGCCAATGCAATCAAGTGTCCAGAAAAACCTAAAAGGACAGTGTTTGGAAAACATCTGGACAGCTCAACATGTAGAGGCTTGCAGGAAGGACTTATTTATGTCAGGAAGGGGGGAAACCCTCTCTGCACGGGGAGGAAGCTCCTGCATTCAGGACCCTTGCAGACTTCACCCTGTGTATCTCTTCATCTGCATTCACACATGTTATTTGTATACTGGAAAATATCCTTTGCAATAAACTGGGAGGACTGGCTCCATAGCACAGCAGTTAAGCACTGGACACAGGCAAATGGATCCCTCATGACCAACAGCAATTCTAATCACCTCTCCCAGCCTCTCCAGCCAGCCAGGATCACAGGCACACAGGTGCTTGCATGTAAAGGTCCACTGGGGAACAAAACCCATGATTTTCCAAATGGATCCAGCATACCTTGGGCATCAGAGCTGCACCACCAAGCTGACCCACTGTGGGTACCTTTTTTTTTTTTAAGTTTTTGTTATACGACATGTGCACTTGCCACTGAGAGAGAAAGAGAAAATGAGATACCACCCCCGCCCCAGAGGGGATGGCCATGCCGCATTCCCTTCTCCATTCTCCTCCAGGATGTACGGCATGCACTACACACACCCAGCATGTTTTCTAAGTCATCAGGTCCAGGACTCAAACTACACAGTTGGCCATATGGGATCCAGTCACTTTAAACCACCATGCCACCAGCTGGCTGTTTTTAAAAACTTTTGTAGGCCAGGAGATGGCATAGTGGTTACATCTCTGGACTCCCACATGGCTGACCACAGTTGAAGTCTCGGACTCAGTGGTTTGAAAAATCACACCAGGTTTGTGTGCATGGGTGTCCAAGATCCCAGTAGGAGAATGGAAGAGAAGGGATTGCAGTGCGGCCATCCCTCCGGGGTGGCGATTTCTCACTTTCACTCTAACTTGTCTCTGTTTCTGTCTCTCTCTCTCTCTCTCTCTCTCTGGTGCACACATGTGCCCTATGGCAAAAGCCTCTAAAAAAAATTTTTTTTTTTT
>NW_006160117.1:888951-890219 GCF_000334495.1 Tupaia belangeri chinensis | reverse complement strand
TGCCACAGAGAAGTAGAGAGCAAAGGGGAGAAGGCACCCCTGCCCCCATGGAGAACCCCTTCTCTGCAATCCTCTCCTCCATTTCTCTGTCCCGTCAGAATTATGGCCATGAACACGCATGTGGCTTGTTTCTCAAGCCAATGGGTCTGGGACTCAAACCATGGGATTGGCCATGTGAGAACTGAGTGCCTTAACCACCAGGCCACGGAGCCAGCCCATTCAGGTACTTTTATCACCCCTAATTTTCAGGCAGGAGGACTGCATCTTATGAGGTTAATTAGATTGCTCAAAGCCACAGAGCCAGGAAATAGAAAGAATAGGCTCCAAGCCAAGTCTCATTGATTCTAGAGCCCAAGGTCTCACACACTGCTCATTCTGCCACAGATGTCTTCAAAAACTTGCCAAGCGTGGCAGATGCACACTGCTATAGGAGCACCTTTCTTCTCCCATATCCTTGCCAGCTCACTGGTAGTGTAGCCAGTCAGAGGGGCAAGAAGTAGAACTCTTGGAGTGGTGGGGGAAGATATCAAGCATGGAATTGTAAGAACTAGATTCAAAAATGTGACTAAGGGACCAGTAGTTAGCATAATGGCTATGTCGCTGGACTCCCACGTAGTCGACTGCGGTTCATGTCCCGGACCCGGTGGCTTAAAACTCACACCGGGTGCATGTGCGTGCATGACCAAGGTCCCAGGGGAGAATGGAGGAGAAGGGATTGTGGCGTGGCCATCCCCCCTGGGGGGTTATTTCTCACTTTCTGCCTCTCTGTCTCTCTCTGTCTTTCTAGCGAGTGCACGCATCCTATAGCAAAAACCTCTCAAAAAAAAAAATACATGACTAAGTAAATTATCCCAATTTCTTTTTCTTTATTCATGACAGGGTGTGTGCACATGCATGAGAGAGAGAGAAGCACTCTCCACAGGATCTGGTGAGATCTTGGGCACAAGTGCATGTGCCCAGGATATTTCAAACTAAGTGGCCTGCAGATTCCACCCATGGTCACCATGTGGGATCTGGCTTCTCTCAAGCAGCACATTACCCCCTGCACCACTGAGCTGGCCCTCAATAGCACAAAAAAAATTTTTGAGAGAGAGATTTTTGCTCTAGGGCACATGTGCTCACCAGAGACACAGAGAGACAGAGACAGAAAGTGAGAAATCACCCTCCCTGGAGGGGATGGTCATGCAGCAATCCCTTCTCCTCCATTCTCCTCTTGGGATTTTGGCCATGCACACACACACACACACACACACACACACACACAATCT
>NW_006160117.1:883299-887950 GCF_000334495.1 Tupaia belangeri chinensis | reverse complement strand
CACACACACACACACACACACACACACACACACACTTGGCATGAATTTCGAGCCACTGGATCCGGGACTTGAACCACAGTTGACCATGTGGGAGTCCAGTGTCTTAATCACTATGCCACCTGCTGGACACAATAACCAAATCTTGAGGGGAAAAAAGCTATAATACACAATGCTGGTAAGGTTGTAGCAAAACTGGTACATTTGTACATTGTTAGTGCTGGTGTAAATTGGTTCAACTAATTTAGATGTATTTTGGCAATATTTCAAGAGATGCTAAAACGTTCACACTCTTTAACCAGTAATCCCACTCTTAGAATTAAAGGAAATAATGCAAAAGAATAAGTTAGGTGTGCAAGGGCTTGCATTGCGATGTTATTTGTACTAGCGAAACAATTAAAATAATATCACTGTCTATTATGGGGGAGTGATTAAGCAGTGAGTAAGGGTTTGTATTCGACAGGAACCACAGCTGTTCACCTTTTTTCTCAGAATCCTTTGGCTCGCCAAGCCCTGCTCCTCACACAGCCCCGGGTGCTTGTGTAAAATAAAACAACAACCATCAGTAAAGCACATTTTAGCTCCGCAGAACCAGGATGGAGTCAGCCCAATGTTTTCTTCACATTTAAAAAACTGAGAACACGCTCCACCTGCCCCTCTTTTAGCTCTGCATAAGTCTCCGCTCTTTAGCACATTTGCTGTTTACAGTTGCAACTCCCTCACAGTTTGCTCGTCATTTCCAAAATGTTTTCTTTCTCAAAGTTGTGCATAAGCTTATGGCATTCAGGATGGCCGCCAGGCCTCTGCGAGGCGCTGGGTCCTGGCTGCTTCCCGCATCAGCGTGTCAGAGGCCAAATCGCAACTTTGCTAACTGCGAAGCCTCACAGAGCGATGACCTATAATTATAAGAAATACATCAAATAGTGATTATTTTTATTGATGTCAAGCTGCATTTTTTACAATGAGCTGTGTTCCAAGAGAGAGAGCGTGTTCTTTCCTGGCCAGTGCCCAGCTCCACAACCTGCTTACCAACTAGATGCACAGAATGGAATCAGTCCTCGCAGTTTCGTCCACAGTGCCCACGAGGAGCTGTTTGAAAACACTGCGCCAGTTTGGAGGATGACATGAGGTAGAACAATGATCATCATTATTGAACAATAATGGTATCAGAACAATGCACCAAATGCGTTCGAGAGTTAAAATGTTCCTTGCCTAATGGCCACATGTTCCATATAATTATTTGCTTTGTGTGTCTATTGCAATTTTTAAATCGTCTTTCATTATAAATTGTGTTTACAATATAGGTGACCTCCTTTTCCTACAGATTCTAATACTGCCAGGTAGCGATACATGTGTCCTGATACGCTTTACATCTTTTTCTTAGCTATCTTTTTCTTTTTCCTTTCCTTTCTTTCTTTTGACTCCTGATTTCTGTCTTGAAGATTTCTTTTTTCAGGTTTTTGCCATAGGGTGTGTGTGCTCACCAGAGAGAGACAGAGAGAGAGAGAGAGAAAGTGAGAAATCACCCCCCTACACACAAACCCCAGAGGGGATGGCCATGCTGCAGTCCCTTGTCCAGTCTCTTCTTGGTATTTGGGCATGCACTCACAAGTGCCCAGCGTGATTTTCAAGCTACCATGTCAGGGACTCAAACCACAGTCGGTCATGTGGGAATGCAACACCTTAACCACTACACCACCTACTGGCCCCTGTCTTTTTATTTTTTATTATTATTTTTTTTGCTATAGGGTGAGTATGCTCGCCAGAAAGACAGAGAGATAGAAAGCGAGAAATCACCCCCCAGGGGGGATGGCCACACCTCCATTCTCCTCTCAGGATCTTGGGCACGCAGGCACACGCGCCCGGCGTGAGTTTTAAGCCACTGGGTCTGGGATTCGAACCGCGGTCGACGACATGGGAGTCCAGTGACATAGCCATCACGCTAACTGTTGGTCCCTGACCCCTGTCTTTAAGATTTTAAAAAGGCACTTTCTTTTCTATGAAAATCTTTGCAAGAAGAAGTCAAGAGTAGAAAGGGGTGTAATTCACAAGTTCCAAATTGTACTCTTCCACCTACTACTACCTGTGGACACTCAGCTCATCTCTCTCTAACCTCAAGTCACTCATCTGTAAGATCCCAGAGTCAGTTCATTCAAATCTCAGCTCCAGTTCCGTGACCTTGGGCAAACCACTTGTCCCAGTGCCTAGGGGAACTGACGGCCTCTGTTTGCCTGGAATTGAGGGAGTATCTGGGACACAGGCTTTTCAGTTTGGAAACCAGACAAAGCCTGGGAAAACCAGGACAAGTTGGACACCCCTTCTGTGTCCTGTGTCTCGATTTCCTCATCTGTAAAGAGGGATTATAATAGAACCATCCACTTCGGGTTTAAGGAGAATTAATCGATCCATGTGTAAAGCACATAGAACATCTGGCACATGGTAAGTGCTCGAAACGTGTCAGCTGCTATTATCAGAATTATCTTCTGTAAGGTATCTCTGTCTTCTCCACTCTATCCCCCCTGGTACTATTTCACCATCTCCCTTTCTCCTCTCTTCTATTTAATAGCTTAAAGACTTAAATAGGAGCATATTTAGTATTAAACCCGACATGCTGTGAAATCCTTTGTTTCACTTACCACTACAGACAATACAAATGATGCCTTCAAAATGTTTTTAAGCAATTTAATATAGCTCTCATTGGAATGTCACAATTTTCAAAGTTATAGTTCAATCTCCCTTTAGTGGAATGCAATAAAAATCTTACTCTATTGTCATTGCCTTCATCTAAATAACACCAAAATGTTTCAACCCAAGAGCTGAAGAAGAAAGGAGGGGATGAGGGCAAACAGGTGAGGGATGGTCCGTGATGAGATGGAAGGGTGGCATTTTCCTGGCCATTTTGAAAAAACAGCCAGTCTGACTCTGGAGTCTGTTACCCTCTGTAAATCTCACCCATTTTACAGAGGAGTGACTTGAGGGTCGGAGAGAGACGGGCTGAGTGTGCACAGGTAGTGGGCCAGTTTCCCTTCCTGTCTTTGATAAGTCATTTCTGGGTGAGATATCGTTGTGTGCTATGGGGTGGGAGCCAATCCTGACCACAGGGATACTTGGAAGGGGGGTGACCATTGTGTCAAAAGCAGGGACTCTACATAAACCAGATGGAAGTGGGGCCTCCCAGGAAAGGAGTCTTTCAATAGTCCCCTCTTCCTTCCCATCCCATCCTGTGAGGCCTAATACCTAAGTAGGCCTTAGTTTTGGAAGAGATAAAGGGAAATGAGTGAAGCATTTTCTCTATGATCAGTTTCTTTCACAGTTGGCACAGATTAAAAGCCCTTTCTGGCTTTTGTTTTTTTGTTTTGTTTTTGTTTTTGTTTTTTGGTAGGAGGTAGAATTTAAATGAACTGATCCTCCTTTACAACTCTGTGTGGGGTGTACACCTCCCCACCCCAAAATCCAGGCCTGTGAATGAAAGAAAGAAGAGGAGGGAGAGAGAGGAAAAAAGGAAGAGAGACAGAGAAGGAAAAAAAAGAGGAAAGGGAAAGCAAGCTTGGAATTGATTCTCCACTGTGGAAGATTGTCAACAACAGAATGTTCTATTTGTACTATTTAAAAGATAGTGTTGGAGGTCTCTTCGTTTCTCAGAAAAGGGAAATTTTACACCTGTTAGATTATAGTCTTGGAGCTATTTATTAGGGAGAACGTACAGTGACAGATAACACCAACTCTCTATTATCCATGAAAAGAAATAAGTAAAAATCACTCCTAGGTCTAAATTTCACTTGAACTGTGGGTTTCAATCTCCTTTCTTTCTGGCCTTTCTGGAATTCTCTGAGCAAAAGACATTGGTTTTAATTTCTTAGCCGCTTGGAAGCCTTCAACTGGAGGAGTAATGAACAATGAAATGGATTGAACAGCGGTAATGGGGAAACAGAAGAAAGAGGAGGAGGTTGGGAAAAAAAAGGGGGGGGGTGTCAATCAGCGCCCACCCCACGATAATGAAAAGTCAAATGCCACGTGCCCAAATGTGAGTACCATCTACACTTTCACAGCCGCAATGCAATTCTCCAGCTCAAGAAAGATTTTACAAAGCTGCTCCCGAGGGCCAGGAATTGTGCTAAGACTGGCAAAGTCTGAAGTGGAGAGAAAGAATGTGATGTCAGCCGGAGGCATGCAACACAAAATTCCAGCGATTGTGAGCAATTCACCATTTCAACCAAAAAAAAAAAAAAATCTGAGATCTTATTTAATCTCCATAGAAAAACTGCTAATGTTGGCTTTCTGAATAAATTGATTTGCTGTCCTCCTCCCACCTTCTCTGCCTGGACTCCCATCCTGCACCTGCTACCACAGTCATACCACAGTCATTTTCGAGGGGCGAGATCGGTATGGGCGAGTCTGTGTGCTCCAAGGACCCCTCAATGGGCTACCCGTCTGGGCTTGCGTCTCTGCCCGAAGCCACCTCCCCGCCCACGCCCTCTTGCGGGGGTAAATCTAGCCTCCTCTTTCACCAGCGTCATCAGAGTCATCCCAGTCCTGTCCTGGCTCGGCTCCTCCAGTCCCTGAGACCGAGGAGATTACACGATGTGGGGCTTCCGGGCCGCCACTGCAGCGCCCCCAGCTGCGAGGCACCCGCGGGGGGCCCCAGCTCCATCGC
>NW_006160117.1:881303-883246 GCF_000334495.1 Tupaia belangeri chinensis | reverse complement strand
CCCTCCTTCCAAACAGGAAAACAAAACCGGGCCCGCCACAGGCTAGCAGCGCTCTGCAGAGGGCCTAGCCCGGGCCCCAGGTGAGATAAGAAGGCGAACCCGTCGGTGCCCGGCGGTTCAGTCACCGCACCCCACCCCACGAATTCTCTAGTTCCCAGCCATCTTCGCCCTCTGAACCTCGGCTTCGGAGCCGTCCTCCTTCCCACGGAAATGCGAGTGTCCTCCAAAAGGATCCCAAGTGGGCTGGAAAGTCGGGGGCAGAATGGGGGCCCATGGAGCCGAGGACGGAACTGCCCCAGGTTTGGAGGAGACGCCTGTCAGAGCGTTGAATATAAGCCCTTTTACGCAGTTATTTTTATTCCTGGGCCTTTCTTCTTCGTCCTCGTCCCCGTCCTCGTCCTCCTCCTCGTCCTCTATTTTTCCCCCTTCTGTTAAGCTATTTGTGTTTTCTGATCGGGTAAGTGATTTGCGGCAGGAAATTAGATATCTTTATTCCAGAAGCGCTGTGGTTCTGATGGCATCTATTCCAGCGCCGGCTCCCTCTAAAGCTGAGGTGGTTTTTTGTTTTGTTTTGTTTTTGTTTTTGTTTTTAGCTTGCAGGTTATTTTGTAATGAAAGGAACAGGGCATTGCAGCATGTCCCTTCTCTTCCACACAATGTAACTCTTGATTAAACACGAAAACACCCACACCTCCCCTTCTCACAGTACCCCTTCCATCTGCTCCCCCCTTGCTGAAATAGCAGCTTCATTTGGGCAGGAAAAGCCTTGTGAACTTCTTAATTAGCAAGACACATCTTAAAACAAGAGACTCTAAAGAGCTGTTATCACTCCTATGTTTGAATTCTTCTTTCTAGGCCTTACCTAGTAAATGTTTTGGTGGCCTTGGTGTCACTTTAAAATCCTGCGGGTCTGAGGACATGAAACTGCAGACACTACAGGTCTTCAGAAGCAAGCTTCCTGTTTTTTTTCTGATTGAGTTAGTACTAACACACTCTGTGCAAAAGAAATAACAAGTTATGGATCAACATGAACTGGGAATTTTTCACCCTTGTAAAAGCTTCATCAGTAACTTTGTACCAGAGATTCTATGAGCTCCAAGGAAATGCAATCATCTCTGGGTTGAATAAGTCAAAAGGGGTTAGAGGAGAAGCCTACATTTCTCTCCATTTCTGACCAGACCAAGCGGGAGTAGGTAATTTATGAGTGGAGGAAAATCTGGGGTTTGATGATTTCCTGGTGCAAATGCTGTGGGGTGGTGGGAAGGAGGGGAGGGGCCTGGAGGAATTTGGAGCTGGGTGGTGGCCAGAGTCCCAAGAGAATCAGAAGTGGGGGGCAGCCTGGAGTCTGATGGTAGGACATCATCAAGTCAAAGCCTGGAGAACCCTGCAATCAGAAGTTGGGGAATCCTACAATCTGAACGCAGGGGACTTAGAGGGTGGGATATTCTAGAGTTGGAGGGTGTGAGGGAATCGTAGAGCCGCTGTTGTGTGGGGTTACCACAGAGACCAATTTCAAATAAAAGAAATCTCAGGGTAGCTGATTTCAAATGATTCTCCTAGGGACTGTGGAATCTGAGGGCGCAGGCCTCCAGGCTTCCATGAACACCCCAGAGACATCGGATTCGTAATGCCGACTGATGTTGCATCCTCAGCACGCTTGCCTTGGCCCCACCCCCAATTATTTCACTTCTCGGTCCAGCGTTTCCTGAGGTTCACCAGCAAGAATCCACCCAGCAATTATCTCCCCTCTCGCGCGCATGGGGGGACATTAACCACGAACGCGCTGGAGAAGAAAGGTACAGATGGGTCTTTTATTGAACACTTGGAAATGTTTCCAAGGCTTTTGTTTTCTTCCCCCATTCATTCCTGCCGGATCACTCCGATCTGCCAACTTCAGCCCCCAGAGGCTGCTGTGGGAGGGCCCGGCCCACCCGGAGCCCCCG
>NW_006160117.1:874884-881244 GCF_000334495.1 Tupaia belangeri chinensis | reverse complement strand
AGGGGGAGGTTGCAGGAGGGGAGGAGAGGATGCGGAGAGCCTGGTCCGCGCGGCCTCCAGACCGATTTCTGCGTTGGGTCCCTGCTCCTAGCCAGAGCTCCAACTCGTACCCACGCATCCCCTCCCAGGCCAGGGTCGTCGGGAGCAGCAGCCACAGAGTAAACGCTGCACCCAAGACTCCTCGACCCTGGTAGCACCCGGGGTCCTGCCATCCCGCACTGGAGAGAAAGCAGATGGTGGTGACGACAGGGCGCCGAGAAGTTTCCCTCTTGGGTCTGGAAACCTGGGGGGATGGGCGTGGTGGGAGATGGGAGGCTCCCGCCGAGGGACTCAGGGTGAGAGCCCAGACTCCTCGACCCTGGTAGCACCCGGGGTCCTGCCATCCCGCACTGGAGAGAAAGCAGATGGTGGTGACGACAGGGCGCCGAGAAGTTTCCCTCTTGGGTCTGGAAACCTGGGGGGATGGGCGTGGTGGGAGATGGGAGGCTCCCGCCGAGGGACTCAGGGTGAGAGCCCAGAGTCCAACCCCTAGCTTCTCTAGCTTCTCGCCCGTGGGAGGGGTGAACGCCCCACTTTCTGAGGGCAGTCTTGAGGCTGCAACCATCTCGGCTAGCTTCGTACTTGGAGCAAAGCTTGAACAAGCCTCAACTGCCGCCCGGATGGGTAGATGTAGGGGTGGGAGGGGGTGTCCACTTTTCTCACGAGTTCTCGCTCCCCCACCCGCTCCCCTGCTGCCGAGGAGTCATTTAAAGTGGGGAAGTTTGCAAATTAGAAGAGTTGTCACCGTAATCGCACCCACACGTCCATACCTTGAGGGCTCGGCCGGCCGTGGTCCTCGGGATGCTTCCAAGAAAGCTGCTTCCCAACAAACCTCTTCCAACCGAGCCCTAACGGAACCCACGGCTCAGGCGGAGGACACGGCGAAGAGAGGATTAGCAACCGCGAGGAAGTCTTCCCAGGGAATCCAAGTTATCAGTGCCTTTGGACCCTTCCACGAACTACTCATTTGAAAATACAACAAACAAACACAGTCCACAGAGGGATCCAGCAGCCAGGGGGAGAACTGAGGCAGGGGTAGGAAGTGGAGGGCAAGCAGGGGGGCAAAGAAGGCGAGGGACAAGTTCTAGGCAAGCGGATTATGGTCCATTTCCTCCTATTACCAGACTTCCAGGAGGAGAGACCTGGATTTGTGCATAAAATGCATACCCTGAAGTGGATAAGACTCTGAAAGCAGCATTTGAGGAGGTTAACCTTGACTGGTTGGAGTCAAGGGGGGGGATGGGGGGAGGCAAATATTTCTGTTTGTGCCCTCTGGCTCTTCCCAGCATTGGCTGTCAATCCCGACGCTTGTTATCCTCACAAGGCTTCAGTTTGTTTGCCTGATCTCAGCAAGGTTTTCTTCCACAAGTAGAACTATAATTGCTATAATTCTACTGTATCATTTGGATCATTGCAGTATTGTTGTTTTCTCTCCCTCTTTCTCTCCTCCTAACACTGCAATAACGCGCTACAGTGTTAAATTAGCAGGTTGCGGAAGACCATAAATGAATGAAAGTTTGTTAAAAAAAAAAAGAAATTAAATAAATAAAGCAGCAAAATGACTTGGCAAAGGGGATATCACATCGCAGAGAATCATTGCGTGCAATCAGGACTTATTGTCTTCTCTCCCAATGGCTTTCAAATTGGTCACCAGACTCCAATGAAGTTTATTTCTATTGTTTAAATACATGTTTAGAAGAGGTTGAGCATAATTTAAGGGAACCTGAACCATCCGGTATGACTGGAAGCCCATGACAGCTTTATTTATCTGTGTATGTAGCACAATAAATTAAAACATCTCAAATGAAACGTGTTTGAGGTTAACTCTCCTCCAAACATTTTCCCCCCTGGATAATGACATTTCACTCCCACCCCCTTATCCCACATTTCTTGCAAATATAATTTCGAAGCTACACTGTAGAATTAGCTCTCTCACTACTGAAAAAGGTTTCTTCCATTCGCCTCTTCTAGGTAATTATTACTTCCAGTTCTGGGGACAAGCCTCCTTTTTCACCATAAACAACAGTTTTAAACACTTCTGACGTTCATGTCCACGTTATTGTCATTTTTATTTTAGTGATTGATTTTAAAAGCAGGTGAACCACAAACCACTGTTTTCCAGGAAGCCCAAGAAAGCAAACCAACAGTTACAGATCCCAAAGATTTGAGAGTCAGGAGTTGTGAATAACAAAGTACAGTCGTGAACAATGTCACTAAGATGAAATTACTTTTGATTAGTGGGTAGAAGAAAGTGAGGTGAGAAGAAAGTGAAGTGTCATTTGGCTGGCAGGGTAAATATTTAATTGGGCTAAACCGTAAGTCTTCTGTACAGCGTTATACCCAATTATTAAAAATCGACCTATTCAATACACCAATTAAATTGTTCCTACATATGAGAGGTAGAATATTGTTTTATAAAATGACATATGGGATAACACACATACATCTTAAACTCATATTCTGATTAGACACCGTGGAGACCAACAGATTCTGTCTCCCCATCGGTACCTTAGAAAAGTTTTCTGTAGTTTTTTTTTTTTTTTTTTTTAATGTAATCTCTTGGGAATACCAAGTGTCAATTGTAGATTTTGAAGTTAGGCATTGACATGTGACAAAGATCACCAGGAGTGGTGGATGCAGAGTGGTCTATGGCTGGTCCTTCTCCCCCAGGTGCTTCCTTCCAGCATCCTCCCTAGGGAAGATTGATTACAAAATACCAGAATAAATTAAATAAAATAACAGAACAAATAAGACCAGTGTTTTCAAACAGGTCTCCCAAACCAACGCTTTATATTCTATTAATAGAATGAGATTTAATTCCAGGGATCATTAAGTCAGAATCAGAAATTCTATGTTAACCTCCTCTTCTATCGTGGATGATTAAAATTAGAATACACCCCAGCAGAAAGTCGGACTTCTTTTAAAAGGAGAACAGCTGCAGAAGGGGGAGGAGGGGGATGGAGGCAAAGAAGACTTCCACCGACAGAGCTGAAACCCCTTTGGGCTCTCAGAAATTATTTGTGCGTTTGTGTCTCTTTTTGTTTAACACGATCTTTCTTGGGCTCATTCTCAGCCCACTCCCTGCGTGTGCGGAGCCGACTCTGAAGTCACGGAGCCACCTGGCAGCCGGGTCTTGTGGATTTCCATCGTGGGGCCCGCCGGGGAGGGAAAAGCGCCTCTATCTCTCGAAGCGACCAGCCTCGGGGACGCCCGCGAGGGTCCACGGTTGGAGGCTCCGAGGAAACCGAAGCGTCTTTACGCCTCTCGGCTGCGAGGATGTCCGCACGCCCAGAATGGGCTTTCGCGGCCCGGGGAGCAAAGAGTGGGAGGAAATCAGCGCGCAGAACGTTAGTTTGTAACTGAACGTGACAGTATAAAAACTGTTGGTGAGGATGGAAAAGGAAGAATTGCGGGAAAGGCAGGAGACATCCCAGGTGCCTCGGAATCGCTGAGAGGGCTTAAAAGAAAATCAGACGTCAGCGATAGGTCGGGTTCTCCTCCCACCCTCCCGCCTCCATCATCCAAGTGCAGGAAAAGCGGGCGAGCATCGAAGTTAAAAAAAAAGAGAGAGAGACAGAGAGAGAGAGACCGAGAGGAAGAGATAGAGAGACACGGAGAGAAATCCTTTTAGTCCTGCCTTTAATAGTAGTAGTATCGACATCAGTGGGAGCATTATTAACGTGCCTGTTGCCAACCCTTCATCCCCCTCAAGTTGTCTTGAATGCTCCTGCCAAGCCAGCGCGATCTGTCTGCCACCCACCCACCAGCATCCAAGAGTTATGCAGATGTTTATGGCTAAAAAAAAAAAACAGTTATGCATCCTTGTATTTTTAAATACTGACTGTAAGTGATTCAAGTATAATCCTTTGTAAAACGCTTTTCTCTTTGACACATTTAAGGGGTTGAGACAGGAAAACCTGGCGTGGATTCCCCCTCCCAGAGTCTTTCCCACCCACCACCCTCACCCCCACCGCGCCAGCGTTCGGGCCCCTGGCTGTCCCTTGGATCCTGCACCCACTCAGGGAGGGCATCCGTGCCGGCCCCTAGCCCGGGCACAGTCCAACTTCACTCGGAGTTGGCTCTCAGATCCCAGCCCTGGACGCTCAGGAAGTTGTTCAGAAGAGGCGCACCTTCCCCAAGGCTCACCTCTCTCACCGTTACTAACAGAAGCCTGGCCAAGAGAATTCAGAATTTTAGGCGCTAAGATTTGGTTGAAACCGGATCTGGGTCCCTTTCACCTTGGGGAGCTCAAGGCTTCCTGAAGGTTTCAATCCCCAGGCGCGATTTGAGGAGGAACAGCCTCAGGGTGATGGCCTAAGTAATGGAGATGAATCTGTGGGAGCAAGAGAGAAGAGAACCCAAGAGAAGGGGAGGGAGAGCCGCAGACCCGTCCCCAGTCGTCCTTCCTCGAAACTGACACCCGCCTGTCTCTTTCCGCCCCATAGGTGATCTAGGAAAGGCCGGAGGCCTTTGACAGAGCTTTGTCTTCAAGGGGTCCTTTTCTCACACCCGAGCCAGGAGCAGTCAGGACGATACTAACAAGAGAGCAACAGCCGAGATCAGGGTGAAGACAAACAGCGTAAGGCCTGGGGCCACGCGAGAAAATCGAACGCCCAGACGGCAGATGTTTGCTTGGGGCCGTCACCCTGGCACCTCAGAGGCCTGTGTAGTTTAGAAAGAATGGCGACTGAGAGCAGTTGAGGTCAAGGAGCTGTCCTGGGAGCGCATTAGCAGCTTTGCAAAGTGCCAAGTCGGTCTGAACCTAAGTCTCAAGGCCTCGCTTCCAGAGAGCGAGGTCCTCCAGTTGGTGGAAGGGGCACACGCCGCCCAAGTGGCACCCACAGGCTTGGCATCCTAATGAGTTAGAACTTTCAGCCAACCCTACGGGGTTAAAAGAGGAGTTCCAGGAAGAAGATGGGGAACTAAGAAAGTTATTAGTTTAAAAAGAAAAGAAAGAAAGAAAAAGAAAATTGGTTCTGGTGCATGCCCACTGCCCCCTGCCTCCTCCCCCAGCCCCCCGCACTGCGCCGACCTCTCAGGAATCCAGTCCAGGCTTTGCGCTGAGCTCGCAGCCCGACGCAGCCCGGCCTCTGGCGAGAGCCAATCGGAGGGCGCCTCTCAGCACGTGGAGGAGAGAGACTCCAGAGCTCAGCGCTCCCTGCTCACTACACTTGTTACCGCTTGTCCTGTGCGCCGAGAGGGCGAGCTCGGGCCGCGAACCGGGCGGGAGCGGGCAGCGGGCAACGGAGGGAGGCAGAGAGGCACAAAGATCGCAGTAATATCCACTATAACCAGCCATCTAACCCCACCCCAAACACACACCCATTCATCCCGCCCAACGGGAGAGGCAGCCAGCGGTCCGCACTCTGCGCCCAGGGAAAAAGCCCCAACCATGAGCAATCAGTACCAGGAGGAGGGCTGCTCCGAGAGGCCGGAGTGCAAAAGTAAATCTCCAACTTTGCTCTCCTCCTACTGCATCGACAGCATCCTGGGCCGGAGGAGCCCTTGCAAAATGCGGCTGCTGGGAGCCGCGCAGAGCTTGCCCGCTCCACTGGCCAGCCGCGCCGATCAGGAAAAGGCCGTGCAAGGTAAGGCTGTGCCCCTTAGGTGGCTGCAAAGAGCTTTGGGCACTGGTTTGGATGTTCGATGTTGGGGGCCAGGAGCCTGGGGTTGTCAACTTAGAGACATAGGAAAGTGAGAGGGAAACTCTCAGGCCTGCTGCTTCAAAGCGAGGTAATCATCTCGCCAGAGGCTGTCTCTTCTTCCCTCTGGGCTTCCAGAAAAAGCAGAGGCCCAGCTTCGCTTCTGGGAGTCCTTAGGTTTTCAGTGTTGATCGTTAGGTCGTTTCAATGCCACTTTGGGTGGCCTTAATGTGCTCTGAAGAGGGGCGACAAGTCAGAAACAACAGATGCCCGATCGACCCTTGTAGCTTCAACTTGAAGACCAGAAACCCAAAAGCCAGTGAATGGGATCTCCGGGCAGGGTGAGCCCTGGCCTTTCCTTTTTGGAAGATTTCTTTATACGCAGTGGTTGTTTTTGTTTTGCCTTTTTAAAAAAAAAAATGTAGATTACTTGTGACTTTTTAAACCCAAGTTTTCTAGAAAACATCTCCCTGGGATTCCCCAAATGGTCTTTCTTATATTTGAAATGTATGAATTGTGTAGCTTCTGGGTGCTATATTTTCTCCGCTTTTATTTTTTTTAAATAGTTGCGCTATTAAGATGTTCAAAAGGTTTTATTTTTTTCCAAAATTAAAAATTCCAGAACTGTCGTATTGCCCTGAACCTCTTGCACCCGAGTTTCGCCTTGAGCAGGCTGCAG
>NW_006160117.1:873859-874868 GCF_000334495.1 Tupaia belangeri chinensis | reverse complement strand
AAAGGAGCGGTGGGTTCCTTTTAAAATCCGAAAACCAGCGGTCCAGCCGCAGCGCCACTTGGAAGAAAGAAGCAGATGGTGGAGAAAGGGCTGTTTAAAATAAAACCGACTTTCCCCCCTTTTTTCCATTTCTTTATTTTTAGCCTGCGATGGCACTTGTGCCAGGTGCTTTCTTGAAGGAAAAGAACGGCCCGTGCCTTTTGCACCCCTCTCCCCATCCCTGTTCCTACTCCAGGCCTTTCCAAGCGCATTTTCACCCGGATGATTTTTCTGTGCCTTTTTGCACAAGGAGACCCCTCGGGCTGTGGACTTTTGGGGCGAGGCCGACGTTCAGGGGCACAGGGCTGCTTCCTCCCCGCAGGGGTCGCCCGCGGGGTAGTGCAGCTTGCCAGTGGGCTTAGCGGAGCAGCAGAGAGAGGTCGTGCACAAAGTTTTCCAAGGTGGTGGTTTATTATTTTTTAAAGAGTCGTTGAACGTTCTCTGATTCTATCCTGCCCTGAAGTGGGAAGGAAAAACAAAAGGGGAACCGTGGGCAAAGGGAAGGTAAGACAGAGAAAGAAAGGAAGTCGGGAAGACGGAAAGGAGGGAAAACGGAAAGGAGGGAAAACAAGCCAAAGGAAAGGGGAGAGAAAGAAAAAGAGAAGAAAAAGAAAGAAATGAAAAAGAAGAGAGGAAGCAAGAGGAATAGGTAAGTGAAGGAAGAGAAAAGGCAGAGTGAGGCGAAGCAAAGAAGGGACAGAGAGAGAGGGAGAAGGGAGAAAGGAAACAAGAGAAAAGGCAAGCGATGGAGAGAGAGGAAAGAGCAGGAAAAGTGAGGAAGAAGGCGGCGGTCTGAGTGTGGTGGCTCAGGGCCGCAAGCGCCTGGGCCGGGAAGCCCTGGGAGTAGCGGCGGGCCGGCCGGCGCGCTGACCGCTCTCCCTTGCCCGCAGGCTCCCCCAAGGGCAGCAGCGCCCCGTTCGAGGCCGAGCTGCACCTGCCGCCCAAGCTGCGGCGCCTGTACGGCCCGGGC
>NW_006160117.1:867733-873316 GCF_000334495.1 Tupaia belangeri chinensis | reverse complement strand
TGCCTGTCGGCAGGCAGCGACTCAGAGGAGGGGCTGCTGAAGCGCAAACAGAGGCGCTACCGCACCACGTTCACCAGCTACCAGCTGGAGGAACTGGAGCGGGCTTTCCAGAAGACGCACTACCCGGACGTCTTCACAAGGTATGAGCTCAGGCTGGTCACCGCGGGCGCGTGGGCAGCGGCGGGAGGGCGCGGCAGGCCCCTGAGAGGGATGGAGGGAGTGGGCAGGAGCCCTGGATTGGGGTCAGGAACCTCTTCTGGACTCTACCAAGCTGCGCCCCTCCCTACACACCCACTCCTTACTCATCTTAAATGAGCCACTCTGCCCACCCCACCCAGAATTCGAGCTTTAAGTTTGAGCTGAGATGGTTTCTTTCCTCTCCAAGGTCGTTCCAGTTTAATGTTTCCAAATGACAAGTTTTAGTTAAAGAATAAGAAACAGCCTCGCCAAAAGAGCGCCCCCGATCGCGCCACCTTAGAGATGCACACACACACCCTCAAGGCCCGGGGCACCATGGCTAGGGGCAAGTCCCCTGCAAAGAGCAGGAACGCTGCCTGAGGACGCGCCGCCTGAGCAAAGCAGCAGCTATTTTTGGCGTTTGTGTTGTGCGCTCGCCATCCCCGCCTGGCGCCCCAGGAGCCTGCTGGGTATCAGTTACGATGTTTGGAGTGAAGCTGGAGCCCTTGCCTGTGAAAGGCCTTTAAAAAGATCGGAGTTCTGTCGTTTAAAGACCTTCTGAAATAACCGAAGGAAGTGGAAACTGGGCAGAGTTTGGTGTTTGTACACCTGAGGGACGCCTGCCTGAATCTTCCCCTCTAGTGTCTGCCTCCCCCCAACCACACACACACACATTAAGACCAGCCTGTGTTTAATGTAAATGGATTTCCGAGTGGACAGTGACTGCTGGACGCCTGGCAGGCAGTAGACAAACAGTTGGGGGAATTTTCTCTTTGGTTGAGTGTCTAAGCGAGGGTTCGGCCTGGTCACACTCCACTTACTGCTCCCCCGAATTTTCCAAGGAAAGATGTAGCAGTATGACTGGGCCCCTGGGCCCGGGCTGAGCCAACCAAACTGGTGCGCCAGCCGGGCTGGGGGCTTTTTTCTCCCGCCCCAAGGCCAAGGTCTCTGCCCAGGCAAGGAGCCAGGATTCAGGCAAAAAGTTCCCCAGTGAGGAAGGAGAAAGGGACCGGTGTCTGTCTGGCATGGGGCCTGTCAAGTGTGGGCAGCTCCTTCGCAGGATACGTGTGCAGCTTTTCAATGTGCATTTTAGAAGAGGAGAGCTGCCCGCCCTTTTGAACACCAGGAGAAATCGTTGCTTAGGGCTCTGGAGGCCCGAGCCAACCCCGAGAGGAGACGGAGTTGGTCTGGCAACTGCCAAACTCTTTCCTAACCAGAAATAGGAAAGAGCAGACTTAATGTGGGGCCAAGTCATTTAAACTTGCTCCTTCCCAGTGTCACCCAGTCTCTTGTTTATCTTTAAGAAGTGCATTTTAAAATCAGTGTGTGCTATCAAATAGCTAGCGGGCCAGCTTTTCGAATATCTCACACAAGTGCATTTCAAAAGAGTAAAACTGGCTGGCGTCAGGTGGCATTGGGGTCACCCTTTTTTAGCAGAGGGGGATGGAGGGAACCAACGTGAGTGGAGTGAGTGGAGCGGCAGGGGATGGACACCCACTCCTACCTCTTTCCATCCCAGGGGTTTGAGCCCCCTTGACTCTGACAGGAGCCAGCCAGGACTGGAGTTTGAGATTTACTGGTACCCACTGGTGCAGGGGAGCAACGGAGTGCTTAGCGAAGCGGGTTTCTCCCAGTGCTGATAGTTCAGATATGGACAGGGGGCCTGTCAGCAGCCCAGTCCGGGTCCCAAGCTTGGGCAGCCCCCACTCTTTCATATTAGCGGGCAGAGAGCCAATTATTCTGGGCGCACTCATATTTTCGGTAAACAGGTCGTAAGCCGTTTTACAGCATCTTAATGGTTTCCTATTTGCCTTAATTGTCGCAGTAATAACTGCAATGACGGGGTAG
The DNA here is from genome assembly GCF_000334495.1 of Tupaia belangeri chinensis. NCBI lineage: Eukaryota > Metazoa > Chordata > Mammalia > Scandentia > Tupaiidae > Tupaia > Tupaia belangeri. The sequence goes on along the minus strand of NW_006160117.1, from coordinate 871,291 downwards.
GGTTTCAGCTAAATTGACTTCCCCTGAGATGGGCAGGGTTTGTAGTGGGCACTGGAGTCAGGAGGTGCGCAGAATTTTGTTTAATCGAAAAATTACCCCACTGAACTCTTAACAAGCTTAACATATCTCCAGAGGGTAATGGGGAGTGTGACCTAAAGGGGTGAGGGGAAGAGAAGGGGGAGGAGGAGATGGAGGAAAAAGCAGAGAGCTGGAAAGAGGGGAGAGAGAAAAATGAGAGAGAAAAATTTTAAAGAATAATGAAACCAAGAGAGTGGAAAAAAAATTGGTTGAATGCTGAGTTCTTCTCCCACTTAATATCAGGGCAAGACAGGATATTCATGCTGTGTGTAAGTGTGTAGCAGGGGTTCTTGTCTAACTCTGGCTTAAGAGACAGAGAAAGAGAGAGAGAGAATCCCTGTGCCCATATTTGTATACTTATGGCCTGAAGAAGCCACCCCTTCACACTCAAATATAATATGATGCATAAAATACTATATCTGGCAAGGTGTTGTGTGTTTTTATGTTTCCATTACATAGTAGGTACTCCAGTGGTGAAGGGATGGTGGTGTCTGTAAGTTGGGGAGGGGGGCAGGCAGCCAGGGGACACCCTGCTGGAGGTAGCCTGCCATGGAGGAGTTGCTGGAAGTTGCTGAGTGACCTTCTGTCTGTGTGTTGCTTTCTTACAGGGAGGAACTGGCCATGAGACTGGACTTGACTGAGGCCCGTGTCCAGGTGAGCTGCACCACAGATGGAAGAAGGGAGGTGGAAGGGCTGGAGGACAGTGGGGGGACAGAGAGAGGGGGCTGATGGATGGGAAGAGGATTGGGACCCTCTTCGCAAAAGAAAGAGAGAAGCAGAATCAGAAAAAGTAGACCCAAGCACTCACAAAAAGGTAGTGAAAACTGAAGACTTGAGACATGGAAGGAGAAAGTTTCTGGGCTTGGGAGCCTGAGAAAGGAGTCCAGGATCTAAACAGGGGTTTCAGAGTCCCTGAGACCACAGTTCAGGAGTCCCCAGTCCCAAAGCCCCTCTAGGAAACAATCCACCCACCGACTTCTCCTGATTGAAATAATGGGATGGAGCATGGATTTGGTTGTTAGACAAATCCGCTCAGCTCCAAGCAGGTATTTGGCTGCGATTAAGTCTCCAATCGGGCTTCATAAAAGCCCACTTAGTGCTAGAACAAACAGGGCCATTTGAAGGCAAAATGCTGTTTGATTTCCCCTCCGCCCCGCACAAGGAGCTGGCTAATGCTATTTGATTTCCCATTTTTTATAGCAATGAGCCCACATTGATCTAATAGGGAGTGAGTGCAATGCTATTAAAGGTGTTTGCAGCCCCATACCAGAGTGCATTTCCGAACCCAGGCCTCATAACCAAAGAGACGATCAACACTGGGCAGCCCCGATGGCCAACAGAAAACAGATGTCCCCAGGTTAGGAGCTGAGTGAATCACTTTACAGTCAAAATCAGGCGCTGATAAAGCACAATAAATTCCATATGGCTCATTTAATACACAACAGCTTCTTGCATTAGAGGACTAATGATGAGGCCTGTCCCCTCCTTTCTGTTGACACATTTCTCCATTGTCAAACAGAGATGTGACAGCAACTCCTCGTTTTCAGCTCAGGGGAACGAATCGTGGGAAAGTTAAATAACTTTTAAAAAGAAAGAGAGCGCCCCCTCCCCTTCTCCTCTCCTCCTATTCACTGGAGAAGACGTAATTAAGTGAATATGAATTATTAGAGTCCTTTCGTTTACCTTTGGGGGGCCTCAGAGGTATTAATTCAATAATGAGGAATTGCAGGGGGACATCTTGATAATTGCAGTTGAGCGGGAGAGCCGCTCTGTAAGAAGGATTCCAGGTTCTCTAAAGGGCGCTCTGGCTCTCCTGCCCCAGTTCCCCTCCTTTACTCCTTTCACTCTGAGCAAGGAGTGGCGGATATTCCTGTCTAGACAGATTTGGATACACAAAAGCTGCCCACCCAGCCTGGGCCCATATACAGTCTTGCTTTTTCAAGCCTCTGAATTTCCACAGTGGAGTGTTTCCTGCGAGTCAGAGTCACAAGTCGATTATTTGAAGTCTGTGGATGGTTGGGGATGGGCCCTTTTTCAGCAGAATTCTAAATAATCAATTGATTTGGATTCTCCCTTTTTCGGGGCCTGGGTGGCTGTCTAGAAGTCAAACCAAGCTCTTGCTAGTAACAACCACCCTCAGGGTGTCTATTTGAAAGATACAGATGTCTTTACAATTTTTAAACCCATTCCTCTGGGATAATTTACATTATATTTGAATATAACTCTGTACAGCCTGGAGTTCATTCTTAATTTTTAGATTTGTGTGCAGTCATAAACCCAACCCTAAAAATATTAATGCCTTCAGGGGAGAAGGCACATATCTTCTCAGCTGTGGGTGTGATGAGCAGGTCACATAAAAATAATTTCATGCTCCTGGGGGTTATTTTTAGATGATGGTAGCTGCCATATTTCAGGCAAAGGTCTCTATTAGAACTGCTATCTATTAACAATTAGGAAAATACCTTATGTCGAAAACCTCCCCCAAGCCTAGAACTATCTTATTTAAATAATCTATTTAAACTGCATCCCCAGAAGGAAATAAAGGACCTGTTAGCACAGAAGATGTGAAAAATCTGTGCATATTTTGCCCTCTGAGTTCCACCTGCCCAGATATTGCTCCAGACCTGGTCCAGGCAGTCAGTATTTTCCTGCATAGACCTGAGGCCTACATGGACTCCCTGCAGACAGCAAGCTGTGCAGAACTGGTCCCCTAAAAGGTGTGCCCCTTTGCTAACTGCCTTGAGCATTCCTTTTCCCTTCCCTTTGAACCCCAGGACCCATTATAGTGCTCTTGGGTGGTCAATACATATTTCTAGAAAGAAGAAAGAAATCAACTGCCTTTCTGCTTTCTTTTTCAATATCGAGCAAGGCTTTTGCCAGCTCTTGGGTAAGCCTGAAATAGGTGAAAATGGCTGATAGGCAGTAAAACAGACATGTCATATCATCTTTTGGTGACTGTCCATTCCCAAGAGTCACCACTGAATGTGTGCTTTCACTTGTACTCATTCCTCACAACTGCCTTATGAGTAAAGTTTATTATCCCCATTTTACAGATTAGAAAACTAAGGTTCAGGGAGGATATGGTGACCTGTGTAAAAGATGCACAGCAAGTGACAGCACAGACATTTAAACTGTAGTTCACCGTCTGTTGGTGACTGCCCATTCCCAAGAGTCACCACTGAATGTGTGCTTTCACTTGTACTCATTCCTCACAACTGCCTTATGAGTAAAGTTTATTATCCCCATTTTACAGATTAGAAAACTAAGGTTCAGGGAGGATATGGTGACCTGTGTAAAAGATGCACAGCAAGTGACAGCACAGACATTTAAACTGTAGTTCACCGTCTCCAAACGCACTGAACCACTGACTTTAAACTTGGAAAAGTGGCCTAGTTGGAATGCCCACTCTAAGGGTTGGCTTGCCCCTGGTTTCCTGTGGGCTTTAAGTTTGGGCTCCTTTGGCCAGCCACAAATCTGTCT
>NW_006160117.1:867306-867534 GCF_000334495.1 Tupaia belangeri chinensis | reverse complement strand
TGAATGGGAGTCCGGCGACATAGCCATTACACTACCTGCTGGTCTCGGCCGGTCACAAATCTGAGAATGCCTGAGGCCAAAGAGGGCCAAGGAGAGCTCAGGCTGCAGTGCAAAGGAGGGGGCGCTATTGGCGCGGAGGGAAAGGCGGGGAAGCACCCGGGGCGCCGGCCGGGCCGAGCTGCTTCGACCCGGCTCTCTCCGTCCTGTCGGGCTGGGTCCAGCACCGTC
>NW_006160117.1:865869-867284 GCF_000334495.1 Tupaia belangeri chinensis | reverse complement strand
GCCGCTGGGCCTGAGCACTTTCCTCGGAGCCGCCGTGTTCCGGCACCCGGCCTTCATCAGCCCGGCATTTGGCAGGTAAAGCGCGCGGCGTCGGGCGTGAGTCAGTCTCTCATACACGCACAGGCTGGGGTCACAGAGGTGGCTGGAGAGGGAGGCTACGTACAGCCTTTTCTTAGACCCAACCTCAGAGACTTTAGCCAAAGAAAATACTTTCTAATTTTATCTCCAGAAAAATAAAAAAACGTAGGTCTCTGAGCAGCGAAGGGGAAGGGGAGGGCAGTGGCAATTATAGCAATGGTGACAACCGGGAGTGTGCAGTGAAAGCTGTAAAAGTACCATTGGAAGGCAGCAGCAGCCTTGGCCCTAAGTTTTGTGCGCCCGAACGTGTACAGGTGTAGGCTACAGAGTAAGGATGACTTTTCAAGCTTTGCAAAAGTCCTTCCTCATGCCTCAGAGCCTGGCAGCCTGATGAACACAGCCCTGGTCCCCATGGGAGTCCTGGAGCCAGGAGGCCCTCTACGTGCACAGAATCCCTTCTTCTTACCCATCCAGACTCTTATCTTCCTTGTCACTCAAGTGACCCGCTGCCAGCAATACTCCCTAAGTGCAATCCCCGACCCCCACCGGGGCACAGGACAACGAAATAAAAGAAACAGTTCATCATATATTATAACTCCCTTTCTTTAAATGAACATCGGATGATGAAATAAAAAGTCTGTGTAATCATACAGACAAACAGTGCAGGGATGTATTTATTAAGTTGGGAAGTGCAGTGAAAATAAAACTGAACACAGCTTCTGTGATCTCTCTTTGGGAGAACAAAGAAATAATACATTCATCCAACTGAGCATCCACTCAGCAAAAATTATCTTAGAAAAAAAAAAGACGAAGTAAAATTAGTTTCTCGTAACAAACGCATTCAAGTGTAGTTAGTGACTCAGTTTACCTAGTGGAACCAGGGCACGTTCAGCCCCCTTCTGGGTCACACCTTTATCATTTCTTTACGGAAAACATTTTAGAGTCCTGTGTCTTCCCCTTCTCCCCATTTTTCCCCACTGATGAGAGATGACTCGTAAAATCAGGCGAACCCTGCCTGGAGTACCCAGCTTCCTCATTCAGAGGAGCTGGAAGAGGAGTGTGGTGGGGGTGGCACAGGGAGTAACACTTGGGCTAGGGATGGGGAGAAGGCGCCTCTCGGAAATCCTGAATTGGCCCCGCAGAGGCCAGGAGCCAAAGCCCTGGGGCAGGCGACTGGGAAAGCCTGGTGGACGTTTGGAGGTGGTGGGGAAAGTGCTTGCCCGGTGGCACCCGGGCCTCAGCTGCAGATCCGCGCAGCAGTGTACAAGGGGTGAAAGCGAGAAGCGGAGTAATCCCGGCGCCGTCCGGAAGCGGTGGTGGCGCTGGCGTGGCGCCCA
>NW_006160117.1:863184-864686 GCF_000334495.1 Tupaia belangeri chinensis | reverse complement strand
TTTTTTTTTTTTTCTTTTGAAATAGCATTTTGGCGCTCTAAGTCTATCACTCCAGCGTGGGCCCCGGTGTGAAGCCAGGGCCAGGGAAGCGAATGCGAGTCTGTAAGATAGCAAACAGTGCACTTAAAGGAAAGGGGCGTCTTGTTCTTGTTCTCTTCTTTATCATACACCAACCAAGGTTTTTATATCAAACCAAAGGGAAATACTCTGCTAGGATATGGACTGTTGAAGTCACCAAACTGTGATTATTGATTCTGTACATACCATTGTTATTAAAAAAAGAACAGAGCTTTGTATATTTGAAATGTTATAACGCAATTGCACTCAGCGTGGTATGGTAAAAGTTTGTCCTCCTGTAGATTCTTACTGTGTTGTAGATACGGTAGGGGTCCTAGACAAATATTTATGTACTCATCCTCCTGTAGATTCTTACTGTGTTGTAGATACGGTAGGGTTCCTAGACAAATATTTATGTACTCAAGCCTTTTATTTAACTTATTAACTGTAGAGGCTTCCGTTACCTTCAAGATAAAGGCAATGGTACAGTACTTTTGTGTAATGTGTAATTGTTATCACTTTTCCTTGCTATCTAGTGGAGAAGTGTCACTCTCAAAATAAAAAAAAAATTATATGTTTAACAGAAGGGAGTGTGATTGCTCTGTGCAGCGCTGAGGGGGCAGCAGAAGCCTCCCTTCCCCACCAGGGGTGGGCTCTGCACCCTGGCACCTCCTGGGCTCTTCTGCACGCGGGTTTTCCTGGCAGAGGCCCCTGGTTTGAATCAGATCCTCAGGGGGATCTGGGTTCCTAAGAAGGTTGACACCACCAAGGTGCTTTCCAGGAGCATCTCGGCTCCCCCAGCCTTGTCGCAGCGGGAGCTGGGGGGCCTTGGGGGGCACGGAGGTGGGGTGGGTGTACTGTAGGCTTTGTTGACGCTAGAGTCAGAAATTTGAAGCGAACGGGAGTCTTGGCTCAGAAGGCAAAGGCAGCTGTTCGTGGAAAGTGCCACGTAGCAAGGAAGTGCGCAGTCCAAGATGACAGGTAATGGCGAGAGCAAGAAGTGAGGTACTCGCTTCCGAGGGGGCGGGCTCCACGGTACACTGGCAGGGAGGAGGGTGTGTGTGTGAGAAAGAGGGAGAGAGAGCGCGAGAACACGAGGAACAGTGATGGAAAGGCAGCAACGAGTATCCAAGTGGCAGATCTTAACTCGACAAATGTCATTACATCACTTATCCAGGCACTGGAAAATGTATACATTAAAAAAAATCTAAACAACTCAGGTTTCGTGAGGAGGCCCAAACATGCAATCCTTAACCCCCTCGGCGCACCCCTCCCCGCGGCGGGATCAGCAGCTTCGCCCTCCCCCAGGTCCTGCCTGCGCCCCTCCGGGTGACCGCTCGGTGGAAGCCCGCCCGCGGGGGCTGGGTCTCGCCAATGCTCCCAGGGTGATGGGAAAGGGAAGAGAAGCTTAATTAGTTTCAATTTGCAGTAATTAGCGTGCCGGA
>NW_006160117.1:860053-862703 GCF_000334495.1 Tupaia belangeri chinensis | reverse complement strand
TTTTTTTTTTTTTGTGGTCAATATCAATTTTCCGTCGATTTTGGCTTTTTGTTTGGTAGGGCTTCTTTTCCCCCCTTCAGCCTGCCAGTTGGATGGTATACGAGAAACAGTACCATTCTTCCTGTTAATGAACTCTTTTTTAAGTCATTTTTTCTCATTTGACCCTTCCATGGAGCAGAAGCAAATTGCGTGAAATTACCTCCAAGGATTACATTTATTACTGGCCAATGAGAACCCCTCGCCTTGTTTTACAAACTCTTAATCCTATGTCATTCTGATGCCGCAAACAAGCCTGGTCCTGGGCCTCCTATTCTTTCAACTTTCCCCAGCTGGAGGGACCTCATTCTGCACTTAATATTCCCCATAAATATCACACGCTAAAGACCCCCTGACTTCCAGCAAGTCCACATTAAACATGTGACATGTCACGCATGACAAACTCTGAGTATCTTTTCAAAGCAGCATTAAAAGCAAAGAAACCAATTTTCTTCTCCTTCCAAACCTCCCCAAGTGCTGAATGATGGGGATTGGAAAGAGCCACTGGAGCGTACTTAGGGGGATTTTATGAGATTTTCCAGAATGATTTAATCTTATTGTGAGCATTATTAATGAATGGCAACCCAATTTGGCCCCAATATCTGGGAACGCAGTCACAATGCTGGGAGCGGCTGACCCCCCCCAACCTAAAACAAACCTCTTCTACCATGGAGGACAGGCAGAGCCCCGGGGAGTTGGGGAGAGCCCGGTTCAGGGCATGGCTGTCTCCTATCACACCCAGGGCAGAATGGCCCAACACCTGCTTTCCCAGGGCCACCCCCCATGCATCTTGGGGTGAGGGATGATGGGGAGCCATTATGGCTGAGGGAAAGGGATAAGTTAATTTGATACATTTTCAGACAGGTTAGCTGATCTGCATGCAGGCAGTCCCTACAGACAAGACAGGGGAAGTTGGGGCAACATTATCAGGAATGTTCCTCTGTCACCAACTACCCCTGGCCTGGACTGTGGGCAGTGGTTAGGGTGGACTTCTGGGGTGTGTGGTGCAGAAGGCAGCAAGTGGCAGAATTGGTGGTGGGAGGGGAGTGAGTGCTAAGGGAAACTTTGGGACCACTGGGGACTCCTTAAGCTAAAGTCTCTGGTATTGGCCCTGATCAGTTTTCTCATTCTTTGTTATTATTCCCCTTCCCCCAATTGGGGCAAACATTTATTATTACTCTATCTCCAATAGCAGCAGCCAAAGCACCTGTAGTTCTCTTGATACTATCTTTCTGAGTGGAGATCTTACTAGAACGGAAAACAAGGGGCTGGTGTTAGAGGGAAGAAAATTATACACGGCCTAACCCAACTTGCTTGTAGAGGAAAAATGTGCACGTGAGCATGTGTGTATGTGTATACATAGAAGTGAGCGCATCTGGATGAAGGGGGTCTTAAATAGGGTCAAAAATGGTATTTTGGATCACAGAGTTCCCCAGAGTAACAGTATGTTTAAGTGACAGTGGCAGCCTGGCCAAGGGGCGGGGAGGAGAAAACCCATTACCTGATGGGGGAAGAAACATTTTGCAAAGGAAAAAGTCGTGTTGTCCCTGGACGTTATTAATGGTCCAGTTTGAAGTATACATTTTTTTCCTTTAAAGAAAGGGGAGCGATTACCAGTTATACATTAAGAAATGTCATTCAGTCATTTTTATTCATTCTCCGGAAATCTTCGTAAAAGCCTGAATCATACTTCTACAAGCAGCAATTTTGTTAATCCAGGGGGTTATTACTCTGGGCCCTTATTAGGTTCTACACCACTGCCAAGCAATCCTATAACCCTCTCAAAAGAAGTTTACCTCCCTGTTATAAAACCAGTAGTGGTATTTATACTGTGCAATAATTAGTGTATTACTTGAATCCACTAACACGTTCATTTTATCTCTGCACAAAACCTCTAGTCTGCTTATAGAAAGCTTGTGCCTCCTTTGGTGCTGTTAAAGTGGTGAAAGAGTGAATTGAAGGCTGGTTGCACTTTCTCCTTTTGCCTCGCCTTAATTCCCATCTCTTTTTGCTCTCATCCAATTAGCACAGTGTATTAAGCGGTTTATCATCTCATAGTCAGCTATTGAGAGAAACAAGGCGAGCACTTTGCAATAGAACCTGCGCTCCTTTGACACCCTCAGGTACTTACATATTCCACTGCGCTATGAATAATAGAGGAAGAATGGAGCGCTAATTCCCTCATCAAAGAATGCCTTGTCTGCTGCTTTGCTCAACAACACCATTCTGATCAAAAGAAAAGCAATAAAGCTTAGCATAACAAAACGAAACCTACTTATTAGCTTAGTGGTTAAATTAATGCAGAGCCGCTGCTATTCAAAACCAAGGTTTGAAAACAGCCTCCAACAACCTGATAATGCTGCCTTCGGGATGAAGGAATTTTAATCTGAAATTTGAGGCTGGCTCAGATGAGTTAATCTATTAAACTGCTATAAGGAAGCTCCACCACAAACTGTTCAATTAAGAAATATTTAGGTGAGCCAATGAGAGAGAGAGAGAGTGAGAGAGAGAGATGGCTTTAAATTGGGGAGGGGAGCATGGACTAGCACTGAATTGAGGGTTGGGGGGGGGATCCTGACAATACGGTCTGGGGCTTGGGGGTTTTTTATATAAC
>NW_006160117.1:855542-860037 GCF_000334495.1 Tupaia belangeri chinensis | reverse complement strand
GAGGGGGAGCCATTATGGCTGAGGGAAAGGGATAAGTTAATTTGATACATTTTCAGACAGGTTAGCTGATCTGCATGCAGGCAGTCCCTACAGACAAGACAGGGGAAGTTGGGGCAACATTATCAGGAATGTTCCTCTGTCACCAACTACCCCTGGCCTGGACTGTGGGCAGTGGTTAGGGTGGACTTCTGGGGTGTGTGGTGCAGAAGGCAGCAAGTGGCAGAATTGGTGGTGGGAGGGGAGTGAGTGCTAAGGGAAACTTTGGGACCACTGGGGACTCCTTAAGCTAAAGTCTCTGGTATTGGCCCTGATCAGTTTTCTCATTCTTTGTTATTATTCCCCTTCCCCCAATTGGGGCAAACATTTATTATTACTCTATCTCCAATAGCAGCAGCCAAAGCACCTGTAGTTCTCTTGATACTATCTTTCTGAGTGGAGATCTTACTAGAACGGAAAACAAGGGGCTGGTGTTAGAGGGAAGAAAATTATACACGGCCTAACCCAACTTGCTTGTAGAGGAAAAATGTGCACGTGAGCATGTGTGTATGTGTATACATAGAAGTGAGCGCATCTGGATGAAGGGGGTCTTAAATAGGGTCAAAAATGGTATTTTGGATCACAGAGTTCCCCAGAGTAACAGTATGTTTAAGTGACAGTGGCAGCCTGGCCAAGGGGCGGGGAGGAGAAAACCCATTACCTGATGGGGGGAGAAAGAAGAAACATTTTGCAAAGGAAAAAGTCGTGTTGTCCCTGGACGTTATTAATGGTCCAGTTTGAAGTATACATTTTTTTCCTTTAAAGAAAGGGGAGCGATTACCAGTTATACATTAAGAAATGTCATTCAGTCATTTTTATTCATTCTCCGGAAATCTTCGTAAAAGCCTGAATCATACTTCTACAAGCAGCAATTTTGTTAATCCAGGGGGTTATTACTCTGGGCCCTTATTAGGTTCTACACCACTGCCAAGCAATCCTATAACCCTCTCAAAAGAAGTTTACCTCCCTGTTATAAAACCAGTAGTGGTATTTATACTGTGCAATAATTAGTGTATTACTTGAATCCACTAACACGTTCATTTTATCTCTGCACAAAACCTCTAGTCTGCTTATAGAAAGCTTGTGCCTCCTTTGGTGCTGTTAAAGTGGTGAAAGAGTGAATTGAAGGCTGGTTGCACTTTCTCCTTTTGCCTCGCCTTAATTCCCATCTCTTTTTGCTCTCATCCAATTAGCACAGTGTATTAAGCGGTTTATCATCTCATAGTCAGCTATTGAGAGAAACAAGGCGAGCACTTTGCAATAGAACCTGCGCTCCTTTGACACCCTCAGGTACTTACATATTCCACTGCGCTATGAATAATAGAGGAAGAATGGAGCGCTAATTCCCTCATCAAAGAATGCCTTGTCTGCTGCTTTGCTCAACAACACCATTCTGATCAAAAGAAAAGCAATAAAGCTTAGCATAACAAAACGAAACCTACTTATTAGCTTAGTGGTTAAATTAATGCAGAGCCGCTGCTATTCAAAACCAAGGTTTGAAAACAGCCTCCAACAACCTGATAATGCTGCCTTCGGGATGAAGGAATTTTAATCTGAAATTTGAGGCTGGCTCAGATGAGTTAATCTATTAAACTGCTATAAGGAAGCTCCACCACAAACTGTTCAATTAAGAAATATTTAGGTGAGCCAATGAGAGAGAGAGAGAGTGAGAGAGAGAGATGGCTTTAAATTGGGGAGGGGAGCATGGACTAGCACTGAATTGAGGGTTGGGGGGGGGATCCTGACAATACGGTCTGGGGCTTGGGGTTTTTTCATATAAAACTGACACAGATAATGGCATAGATAGGGACGTCTGCTTCTGGAGTTTCCTTGTCTTTGCATCTTCTGCCCAACTCAGTTTCAATGGTATGTTTGAAAAAGCATGTGGAGGTGTGTACGTGTTTTGGAGGGAAGAGGAAAGGAGGTAAGGGCTGCAGAAGGGGGTGGTGGTGAGGGCAGTGAACTCATCCCCTTTCAACATTTGCTCCCAAACTCCCATCTGCAGCTTTGACTACCCCCACATCTTGGGCAACAGTCATGAGATGAACACCATCACCATGTGTTTTCAAGACAAATTAAAATTGTATCAAGCATATTTTTTGTAGGATTTTCCAACTTCTGGCCTTCCTTATCCACCTTTATGTGAAGGAGAGATGAGGGTTAGTAAATTAGGTCCAAGATAGGCCTGTGTGCAAGGATCTGCTAAATTAAACAGAAAAGGTGTTTAATTCCTAAATTGAACAGAAAAGGTGCCCTTTCCAGAGGCTGGGGGCGTAGAGATGAGCAGAGCTCTTTGAGGGTACTATTTTCCAATTGGCCTGGATAACATTTAGCCCAGAGGTTTAGTTTGAATCACAATATTTACATTTTTTTTAAGTTTATGTACACTGAGAGAGAAAGCGAGCGAATGAGTGAGCTCCCCAACATGGTCTTCACACCACAACCTACCCCTAGCCTCAGCCCTCAACCGCCTAGGATCACCAGCAAGTGCATTCTGGCATGTAGAGGGTGGCCCTGGGACGCAAACCCAAGACTTTCCCACATGGGTCTAGTTCTGTTACTGCTGTGCCATTGCTGGCCCATGCCATTTTATTTTTAAAGGTTAGTTGCCAATGTTTAGAAATCAAGAAACAATAGAATATCTGGACTCTTGACTTTTGAAAACTAGGACATGTGGCCACACCAGGTGCCATCTCTCCCAGCTTCACTGAGCAGCTGTTGCTCTTTGGACATGACCTGCCCACTCCAGTTTGCCACAGTCCCGGCCACTCTCTAGTGTGAACCTGACTTGCTGCATCCATTCACTCTTAGCATTTGATCTTTTTTTTTTTTTTTAAAGAATTATTTATTGAACTCCACTTGCTATTATTATTATTATTATTACTTAATTTGACCAGAGAGAGACAGAGAAGAAAAAAAGGGAAAGCAAGAAAGTAAGCTGCCAGGTCTGGGACTCAAACCATGGTTGGCCATGTCGGAGTCCAGCGCCTTTAACCACCACACCACCTGCCGGCCCCTTGATCTCTCTCTCTCTCGATCTCTCTCTCTCTTTTTAAATAATTATTTAACTATGTATTTACTTATTTTAATTTGAATAGAGAGGGAGACTGGGAGGGAGAGGGGGAGGGAAGAAGGGAGGGAGAGAGAGAGAGAGAGGGAGTGCTATAAGGAAGCTCCACCACAAACTGTTCAATTAAGAAATATTTAGGTGAGCCAATGAGAGAGAGAGAGAGTGAGAGAGAGAGATGGCTTTAAATTGGGGAGGGGAGCATGGACTAGCACTGAATTGAGGGTTGGGGGGGGGATCCTGACAATACGGTCTGGGGCTTGGGGTTTTTTCATATAACCCTGACACAGATAATGGCATAGATAGGGACGTCTGCTTCTGGAGTTTCCTTGTCTTTGCATCTTCTGCCCAACTCAGTTTCAATGGTATGTTTGAAAAAGCATGTGGAGGTGTGTACGTGTTTTGGAGGGAAGAGGAAAGGAGGTAAGGGCTGCAGAAGGGGGTGGTGGTGAGGGCAGTGAACTCATCCCCTTTCAACATTTGCTCCCAAACTCCCATCTGCAGCTTTGACTACCCCCACATCTTGGGCAACAGTCATGAGATGAACACCATCACCATGTGTTTTCAAGACAAATTAAAATTGTATCAAGCATATTTTTTGTAGGATTTTCCAACTTCTGGCCTTCCTTATCCACCTTTATGTGAAGGAGAGATGAGGGTTAGTAAATTAGGTCCAAGATAGGCCTGTGTGCAAGGATCTGCTAAATTAAACAGAAAAGGTGTTTAATTCCTAAATTGAACAGAAAAGGTGCCCTTTCCAGAGGCTGGGGGCGTAGAGATGAGCAGAGCTCTTTGAGGGTACTATTTTCCAATTGGCCTGGATAACATTTAGCCCAGAGGTTTAGTTTGAATCACAATATTTACATTTTTTTTAAGTTTATGTACACTGAGAGAGAAAGCGAGCGAATGAGTGAGCTCCCCAACATGGTCTTCACACCACAACCTACCCCTAGCCTCAGCCCTCAACCGCCTAGGATCACCAGCAAGTGCATTCTGGCATGTAGAGGGTGGCCCTGGGACGCAAACCCAAGACTTTCCCACATGGGTCTAGTTCTGTTACTGCTGTGCCATTGCTGGCCCATGCCATTTTATTTTTAAAGGTTAGTTGCCAATGTTTAGAAATCAAGAAACAATAGAATATCTGGACTCTTGACTTTTGAAAACTAGGACATGTGGCCACACCAGGTGCCATCTCTCCCAGCTTCACTGAGCAGCTGTTGCTCTTTGGACATGACCTGCCCACTCCAGTTTGCCACAGTCCCGGCCACTCTCTAGTGTGAACCTGACTTGCTTCATCCATTCATTCTTAGCATTTGATCTTTTTTTTTTTTTTTAAAGAATTATTTATTGAACTCCACCTGATATTATTATTATTATTATTACTTAATTTGA
>NW_006160117.1:852964-855480 GCF_000334495.1 Tupaia belangeri chinensis | reverse complement strand
GGGTGTGGGCCTCAAACCTTGGTTGGCCATGTCGGAGTCCAGCGCCTTTAACCACCACACCACCTGCCGGCCCCTTGATCTCTCTCTCTCTCGATCTCTCTCTCTCTTTTTAAATAATTATTTAACTATGTATTTACTTATTTTAATTTGAATAGAGAGGGAGACTGGGAGGGAGAGGGGGAGGGAAGAAGGGAGGGAGAGAGAGAGAGAGAGAGAGAGAGAAAGCGAAAAAGCAAGCCAGGAGGAGGTCCAGGACTTGAACCACATGGGAGCCCAGTGCCCCTAACCACCACGCCACCTGCTGGCCCCAGCATTTGATCTTAAGACTTGTGTCAGGGAGCCCTGGAGACACAGGGGCAGGCTCTCTCCTTCCAAAGAAGTGGATGGCATTTCCGCACCAGGTCTGCCCAGGGTGCAGATCAAGGAAGGAGCAGAGGCCTTTCTCAGAGAAAAGTGAGCATGTGATGTTCCAGTCTTCAGAGATCTACAGGCTTCTTGAGAAAAGTTGAAGTTTCAACTTTCCATAACATTCTGGAACTCTTAGGTGCCTGCACTTACAGACTGGAGTTACAGATCCAAATAAGAACATACCATTAGCTCTTTCCAGGAACTGTACTTAGGGGACTTAGACTTAGGAATTCCTGACTTTCTTTTAATTTTTTTTTTAAAGAATTATTTTATTAAGTTTTTTTTATTTATTTAAAAATGATGAGAGAAAGAGAGAGAGCAAGCCACTTGAACCGCGGTGGGCCATGTGGGAGTCCAGCGCCCTTAATCACCATGTCACTTTCCGGCCCCATGAATGTCTGACTTCCTACAGACTTTTCATATCAACAGGCCCTGCCCTCATGGGGATTTCGGTCTAGAGGCAGAGACAAGAAACAAACCAGTGAGAAGTCATCTGAGTCTCCTAGAGCTCTAGATGAGCCGTTCAGGATAACTCCCTATTTATATTGACTATAATCCCGGCTCCTGGAAATCAAGGAAAACATGTCTTTTCTTCAGAAATCGAAGGGAGGGCTTGGGTCCCAGAAGCCACAATAGAGAATCACCTCTCCAGCCTTATGTGATCACAGCGATTATCAAGAGTTGACCAGAGGAGCAACAAAGAAAGCCACGTTTAATCCTGCCATTTCCCGAAGCAACTTGGGAACTCCAACTTGTGATGGGACACAGGGCTGGAAGACCCTAATTAAGTGTCCAGCCCCTAAACCCAGTGTAACTATTTAGAACCCAAATGTCAGTGAAAGAGGAGAAAGGAGGAGAGAGTGAGAGCCTGATGGGGGAGGTGAGGGGGAGAAAAGAGAAGGCAAAGGAAGATAAAAGGGAGACTTCTCTTGTGGGGGAGGCTTTCTTCCCTGAGCCTTCAGCCTTGCTCTTAAGAAGGGATACCACTGGGCTCTTGGTGTGGCTCTTTGCGTCAGTAAACCACCTGGGAAACCATACCTCATCTCTGAGGCCTGGAAGCTCACAGAAATTCTCCTGAATGCAAACCATTTCCCCACCCCCCCTTTTTTCCCCAGAGAGATATTTTTTGCTGTAGGGCATATGAGGTTGGCAGAGAGACAGAAACAGAGAGACAGAAAGTGAGAAATCACGCCCCCAGGGATGATGGCCACACTGCAATCCATTCTTGGGATTTTGGGCATGCACATACATGAGCCCAGCATGAGTTTTAAGCCATCAAGCCTGGGACTTGAATTGCGGTCGACTACATCGGAGTCCAGCGACGTAACCAATTCACCATTTGCTGGTCCCAATACAACCCAGACCATTCCAACAAATCTCACGCTGAGCATCTGAGCTGGGTTCCTATCAGGGTGGCTAGGAAAGACCTGGGCTGAGATTTGGGAAGGTGACAGGCCTTGAATCCTACTTCACTCCTTGCTGCTCTTGATAAGGATTTACTGGCAACTGGTGCCCTCTAGAATACTTAAAAAAAAAAAATTGCTAGAGGGCTAGTACACTGGCTATAGAGAGATAACTGTGGGGTGGGGGGTAGTGAGAAAGCACCCCCCAGGGGCATAGCCACACGTAATTCTTTCTTCTCCATTCTCCTGTCAGGATTTTGGGCTTCGCTGTCCAGGTGCCTGGAATGTTGTCTAAGGCAACAAGGTCCCATGCAGTCGGCCAAGTGGGATCCAGCTGCTTTAACTACCGCATCACTGGCTGGCCCAAAACACTTTATTCTTAAGAAGAAAACACATTATTCTTTTATAAAAACATATAGGTAAACATTTTTTAAAAAACCAGAGTAAACTTATATATGGGGAAATATATTTTGTTAGTATCTTAACAATAATGTAAGAAAGGAGAAACCACCATATCAAAATACAGTTTGCTGTGGGCAAAGAAGGCACTACTCTGAAGAAATAAAAAAGAGCAAGCAGCAGGACCAATTAACCACCCCTGCTCCCCAGTTTTTTCTGCATACATATAACACTGTGATCCTCACCCCAACCTCTATACATCTTCAATAAAATGTTAGATACAAAATTATTCTGTATGTGCTACCT
>NW_006160117.1:848156-852725 GCF_000334495.1 Tupaia belangeri chinensis | reverse complement strand
AGCTACCTATATAAAAGACTGAAAAACATAGCCACTCCCCAAGCAAGCTGCTGGGGAAGCATTTGGATCGAGACTGCCTGCGTGTAACTGGTGAGTGAAAAGGCAAAATGTTAGTGCACTATCAGGCTCCAGAACCTCTCTTTCTGGGGGGCATTTCCGCTAAAGGCTAAAGGCACTGGGGCAAAGCCTGGGGTCACTGACATTCCAGCTACTCTCAATGGAATAGCACTTTTTGGGCCCCAGAAACCTAGTTCCCAGTATGCTGGGTCTCCGGGTGTTTGAGGAAGGGCTGGGGTTGTGTTTTAAAGCGGGACATGCTAATACGGTGACTGGATTTCCTCGGACACTTAGTAGATGAAATATTGTTGCAATGCCTCCTCCCAGCCCACATCCACACAAATACAAAATGCAAAGAAGATGCCTGAGAAGCAGTCAGGGCCAGAAGTTGGAGGAAGCTGGGATTCTTCGGCTTCCCCCCTCTTCGCTCTGGGATTCCTTCAGCACTTCACGGAGCAATCTGCAAAGAGTTTGCTGAGGTTCACTTCTGAGTAGCCGCTTCGGGACAAGAATAGCTCTACTGTGTTCTTGAGTTTTTTGTAGTCCTGACAAACTTTGGGGAGAAAAAACTGCTTCTTCAATTTATCTAAAAAGAGAATAAAAATAGAGAATTAGAACTGAGAGAGAGAGAGAGAGAGAGAACGAACTTCTTTAAAGACCACTCAGTCTTCCTCATCCATTAGAGAAGGAGGTGCAGGCTCCTTTGCAGCTCCGTGTCTCAGTTGTCCTCGAGGTCCTATTTCTGGTCTGTCTCCGATGCAAGGGCCTGGAGACTCCTCTGTGAAAGGCTAACAGCTGACTCGGCACATGGGGGGCACATGGAGGGCACATGGGGACCAGCCACCTTCCACTGATGGAAACTGCAGGTGCATGCCCGTGTGCAGCAGAGAAGGTGAGCTCTTCGCAGAAGCCACTTTCACAGCGCCGCCGAGCACACTCATGCAACTGCATGCAACATCTGGCTGTGGCAGGAAATGCCCTGTCTCAAAGGAAGCGGTGGGCCCTGTGCCTGCTAGCCCAAACTCCCCAGGTGAGCTCGGTCTGCCTTGGTTTCTCCTTAGTCCCTTGTGTCTGAGTCCCTTCGAAAACAAAACCACCTTTGCTGAAAGAGGCTGGGGAAAGCTGCCTGGAGAGCACCTGTCCATTGCTGATTCCTTTTCCTCCTCTTTGTCCACACTGTGACCCCTGCAGCACCATGCCTCTGCTTCCTGGCTCTTTCACTCATTCATCCCTGGCCTTGCCTTTCTGGGGAGGGCGCTACAGCCAGAGAAAAGATCCTTCCTTTCAAAGAGTCTGCTACTTCAGGCTACAATGGACAGGTCCGATCTTTTGGGGAAGAAGGTGATCCCTGGGGAAGCCAACCCTGCTCAGGGTGGGTAAGGTGGGGATAAGGTGACACCATCTTTGTTCAAGCTGCTCCTGTGCGATGTTTGGCGAAACTGACATTTTTTAAAATCCCCATTTTACAGCAGAGGAAACTAGAAGGCTAAGTCACCTGCCCAATGCCAGAGTACTAAGGGTGTAGACATGCCAACCCACATGCTGGAAGAGGTCCACTTTGGCACCACCCCCTACTGTGTCACTGCTCCGAGACAGAGAGAGGAGGCCCCAGAAATCTGCAGTGCCTAAGGTGGATGGCCTGTTCCAAGGTGCCTGAGGCTGGGGGTTGGGGAATGAGGATGCCCAGCATGGCAGAGTAGGAAAGTATCCCCGGACAGACGCACAGAAGGGAGAGCATGCAGCCACAGGAAGCAAGAGTCCACTGAAACAACCGAGCGACACTGGGGTCAGTTCTCAAGATATCCAGAAAATGAAAGCTCAGTCTCAAGAGTTTTGTTCCTTAGCTACATGGCTGCATCTGTTCTCCACAACTGTTTCCAATGACATCAACTGCCTTTTGGAAAAAACAACAGCAAAGTTTTGTAGAGGATTTAAATGTCTAAAGGGGTTGGAGAAAAGAGGCCAAAAGAAACGGGGGACGGACGGGCATCATTAACTGACTATAGAAAGACAATTGAAAAGTTCTAATTATCTGAGTCCGGGAATACACAACAATGGCCCCAACCAGGGTGGACTGCCTCACGGCAGGCCAGAGCCACAGGCTGGCAACCCCGTGCATGTGAATGACACAAATGCATCTGATGACTGGGGAGAGCACATTTAAAGAGCTGCGGTAACACGGAGCAGGGGAGGAAGAGAGAGGACACAGCTCCTGATGTGTTTACCTCCTCTGCTGATGGGATATTGACTTTTCCCACCAGGTTGGTTAGAAAGGGGACTATTTACGCTGCCACACAGCAGAGTTAGAATGACAACCAGCGTCACTCTGTGCTCTTCTTCGTAAAAGACAACTGTGACCACCAGCATATCCCATAGCCGGTCAATACGGCCAAGGCACCATTCCACGCCAGTTAGAGATGCAGATAAAAGCTCCCACTTGCTTCCCCAATGAGAATTTAATCAATAGCGCATGGAAGGTCTTCTAGGAAACAACAGGATGAGCTGTCACAGGCTGCATCAGGGCGGGGGCGAGGGCTGGAGGGGAAGGAGCCATCCCTTTGGAGTTTTTCTCTTCCCCTTTAGGCACCCGGGCCACCCACATTAGGCCTCATGTTAAACCGTTACCTTATTTTCAGTCAATCTTACACCTGCCACTTTAGAACTCAAGGGAAAATACAGGAGTTAAATGGGGGATGCCAGTTAAAGTGGCCAGTAAAACCCCGGTCCCTTCCCTGCTTCCAAACTCTGGGAGTCACATACTGGTGACTCAGACGCCTTAGCCACTGGAGCTGCAAGTCAGGCATCTGAGGACGATTGTTTTGAGAATCCCAACAGGCCACCAGGCAAGAGGCAGAGAAGGTAGCAGCCACGCCATCCCAGTCCACAGAGATGCCACTGGCCATTGTTGCCACCTCTTAGCCAATAGCACGGCAGATCCAAACTTCACCAAGGAAAGGAAGGAAATGCCCATCTTAATATACCAGCAAAGCTGATCTCCTTCCTTCCATCTGAGAATAACATCTGGGGAATATGTGTCTAAAGCTTATTTACGCTGGTCCTTTCTACACGCTCTGATATCACTCTGTCCCTAGCTCCCCGAAAACAACGGGAAAATGAGCCGATATATTAACTGTTCACAATTTTTTTTTTTTTTGAAATTTGCTAAAGGGTGTGTGTGCTTGCTAGGGAAAAAGAGAGAAAGAGGGAAGGAGAGAAAGAGAGTGAGAAAGCACCCCTCACCAGAGATGGTCATATAATAACCCTTTCTCTATTTCTGTCTGGGATTTGGGGCACACATGCACATGCGCCTGGAGTTTTTTTCATGTCACTGGGTCTGGGACTTGAACTGTGCAGTCAGCCATGTGAGATCCAGCTGCCTTAACCACCACACCATTGGCTGACCCCACAAAATATTTATATCACACAACTAAATGAATCACTAATTTTTTTGAGAGATTTTTGCTGCAAGGTCGTGCACATGCTAGAGAGACAGAGACAGAGAGACAAAAAGTGAGAAATCACCCCCTGGGGGGATGGCCATGCCACAGTCCCTTCTCCATTCTCCTCTCAGGATCTTGGGCATACATACACACACGTCTGGCATTAGTTTTAAGTTGCTGGGTCTGGGATTCGAACCACAGTCAACTACGTGGGAGTCCAGCAATGTAACCATTACACCATGGTTGTTTTAAATATCTTATTTAAAAGTTAACCAATCAAACAACAAGCTAACATTATTTGAAAAAAAGAAGTGAGTATTCACCTAAGGAAACTCTACTTCACATATTTTAGTTCCATGTCAGTAAGTCGAAAATCTCTTTTCAATTTTACTTTTTATCACACACTTTGTGGACTTAAAGAAACACACTGAACTAGAAACCACAAGGCAAAGACATTTTAACATCGCCTACTGGTTATTTTATTTTAATTAAGGCAGGCTTAGGCACACAGGCAGCAGCCGTCTCTGTTCTGAACGTCTGTTTCATTTATTTCCGTGCAAAGGTATCAAACAACAGTCAGTTATAATTGATTCTGTCAGGTGTTATACAGTCAGTCATAATTGTCTCTGTGTAGAGGTGTGTCAATTTACTATATCTGAATTAAATATTCTGTCAATTATGAAATCAGGTAATAATTTCAGTCAGTTTTTTAATTGCATGGCTTCCCACCATACAGTTCTCAGCCCTCCCACCTTTTCTAATCCATAGCCTCCCTCCCTCAATACAACGTGAGCTTTGCCGTGAGAGGTGGAATGCAGGCAGCACTAGGGACTTTGAAAGAAAACTGTACCTCTCTATTCTACTGTTTAGAGCCACCCAACCTGTAGAGAGCCACTGGGCTTCTGGCCTCACTGCCCTCTCCCTGACTGTCAACCCCGAACAGACTCTCAGCCATCCACGGCACCTGAAAGCTCTCAAGGGACAGCCACGAAGACAAAGACATTCAGGGCCACAAATCAAATGACAAGTATATCAACATTTCTCAATTGAAATAAGAAATTAAAGAAAAAAA
>NW_006160117.1:844791-845639 GCF_000334495.1 Tupaia belangeri chinensis | reverse complement strand
GAAAGAGTCAAGTAGCATCCCTAGGAAGTTTGTCTGCCAACATATCCATCCAGTGTTCACTGCCGTTCCCTCAGATTTCTGTAAAGAAAAGGAGGCTGAGAAACATGTTTGGTTGCTTTTCAAAGATGACCAGATTCTGCTAACTTTACTTTCTCCCCTCCCGACAACCAGGACTACAAAAATTTCAGGTATGTCTAGTTTCAATGGCCTCACAGCTTCACAGCATCAAAATAACACTTTCCATTACGACCATTCCTCCTGAAGACCCATCTTCCCAAGTCCTAGGTCAGCAATAATAGCCAAAAAGTGTACACAATCTCTCTTAGTGTTCACATACTGGTTTGAATCTTTTTTAGAAGTTTATTTATTCCGTGAACGAGAGAGATTGACCTCCAACAGGGTCTTCTTCACACTGTGAACCACCTCTAGTTTCAGCTAGCCCGGATCACGCACTCTACCCAGCTCGCTTAGCGGGGTGCGAAGGATGCAAACCCAGTACTTTTCCTATGTGTGTCTAGTTGTGTTACTGTTGTGCCACTGCCTGGCCCCCTATTTCTTTTTCTTTCTTTCTTTCTAAGTTTTTTTTTGTTGTTGGGACCAGCACATGGTATAATGGTTACGTCACTAGACTCTCACATGGTCGACTGCAGTTCAAGTCCCGGACCTGGTGGTTTCAAACTCATGCCGGGTGCATGTGCGAACATGCCCAAAATCCCAAGAAGAGAATGGAGGAGAAGGGGTTGTGGAGTGGCCATTCCCTTGGTGGGTGATTTCTTGCTTTCTGTCTCTCCGATGAGCACACATACCGTATAGCAAACGATCTCTCTCTTTAAAAAAAAAAAAAAAAA
>NW_006160117.1:835769-844698 GCF_000334495.1 Tupaia belangeri chinensis | reverse complement strand
TGTGCATGCGTGCCCAAGATCCTGAGAGGAGAATGGAGGAGAAGGGATTGCGGCATGGTCATCCCCCATGGGGGGTGATTTCTTGCTTTCTGTCTCTGTCTCTCTCTGGCGAGTGCACGTGCCCTAGAGAAAAACCTCTCCAAAAAACCCCACTTCTTTTGTTGTTCTTTATTTACTTTTATTTATTTCACGAGAGAGATGGGCAATCCCAACAAGACTTTCCTGCCATCATCTATCTCCAGTCTTGTTTGGCAAGCCCAGGGGGGGTCCCAGGATGTGAACCAAGGATCTTTCCCCATGTGGGTCCAGTTGCAGTACCACTGCACCACTACCTGGTCCCTGACCCCCCTATTTCTTTTTCTTTTTTAAAGAATTAATTTATTTAACTTTCTTTATTTTAATTTGACCAGAGAAGGACAGAATGAGTGAGAGAAAGAGAGAGAGAGAAAGTGACAAAGTGAGCTGCCAGGTCCGGGACTCAAACCACGGTCAGTCATGTGGGAGTCCAGTGCCCTTAACCAGGCCACCTGCCAGGCTCCTGGCCCCCTATTTCTATTTTTGATGTTTAATTACCTTATTCTCTACTTACATGGTTTCTAAACCTAGGTGCATAAAAAAGCCAACCAGATTAATACATTATTTGGTGCCATACAATACATCCACAGGATCTGGAAACTGTTTGCTCTGGGGAGTTACCAGGGTGTGGGTGTGTGCATGACACAGGACACTCTTGGGAAGGAAGGGGGCAGACAGGAGAGGAAAAGACAATGGTAAGTGTTAAATGCAAAGAGCATGAACTGGGGCGGGGAGGGGCTCTGGCTTCAGGATCAGAAATGCTGGACTGGTTTCTGAGTTCTGTCAACCTCTGCTTATTTTATTTATTTTTTTTTTGCATTTTAATGAATGTATATAAAAGAAGAGAGTGCCCAGGCAGTTTCTAATTTGACAAATATTTGTCAATGGCCGTGATAACAGGTTGTAAAAGCTACGGTCCAGTGTAAATGGTCATTGACCACAGGTGGGAGAAGAAAAAGCTCTCAGGGTGTAGCAAATCAGCAAACGGGCCACCCCTAGGAATGACTTTGACATTTCCTGGGTCAAAGGACATGCCACCAGCTAGGCTCTTTCTTCCTGAGGATAAAGACACAAGAACACAGGCCTTAGCTTCATTGCTGCCTTTTTTTTTTTTTAAATTGCCAGAGGATGTGCACGCTTGCCAGAGAGGAAGCATCCCCCAATAGGGAGTCACACGCTTGTCAGAGAGGAAGCATCCCCCAATAGGGAGTGATCACACTTCAATCCCTTTTTGATTTCCCCAACCTGTAAGGATTTTGGACATGCACACACCTATACCTGGCATGTTTTTCAAGCCATTGAGGCTGGTTTGGGGCTTGAACTTCACAGTCTGCCATATGGAATCCAGCTCATGTAACTACCAGATTGTGGGCTGGCCCAAATGCTTAGTTTTTAAGAAAGCTGCCAAACTTTTCCAGAGTAGCAATATCATTTTATATTCTTACCAGCAGTGTATGATGATCCACTTTCTGTGCATCCTTGCCAGCATTTAGTATTGCCACAAAGTCGACTTTTAGTCATTGTGACAGGTATATAGTGGTATCTCACAGTGGTCAGACGAATAAAAAAGTATTTTAGAAAAATATGTATTACTCATTTGTGCTCGACTTTTTATAAATTGCCAGGAGGCACCTGCGCGTGCCAGGGGAGACAGAGACGGAGGGACGGCAAAAATACCTACCTGGGGGAATAGTCGTGCCACAATTCCTTCTTTTCAGTTTCCTCCTCATTGCAGGAGTTTGAGCATGCACGCACATGCACTGGATATGTTTTTCAGGCTGCTGGTTCCAGGTCTCAAAGCACACAGCTGACCAAGACTGCATATTTAGTTTAAACTAACCAGTATTTGTAGATTGCTGCTACATGCAAGGAACTGAACAATAGGTTATGAGAAATGAAAGTATAAGACCAGCACTTCAGTGCAAAAAGTTTATCAGTAGACTAATGATGGATAACAAGTCACCCCAAGATTTGGTGGCTAAAAATAACACATTTATTGTTGTGGGACAAGAAGCTAAGCATGGCCTGCCTGGGCACCTCTGTGACAGTCAAGGTGTCAGCCATACTGCTGCCTCATCTGAGTGCAGGGAAGGATCCACTTCCAAGTTGCCTCCTGTGGACCTCCTATTTCTTTCAGGTTGCTGGTCTGAGCCCTCAGTTTCTCATCATGTCGGCTTCCCCACAGGGCAACTCACAACATGGCAGCTGATTTTTCTGAGAAGTGAACGAGTGAGAGTGCTCAAGTGAACACTTTTGTAACCTCATCCCGGATGTGAGCATGCATAGCTTTTGCTATTAAAAGAGAGTCGCTCAGTGCAGCGACTCAAGGGGAAGAGGACTATGCTCATGGGTAGGGGTCATTGGGTGCCATATCAGAGAGGGCCACTGCCCTGGATAACTGGTCAAATACAGGAAAATAGGTGCAGTATGCCAACTTGTTGGATTATGTATTACAAAGAGTTCACTAATTCAGTGTTGAATGTTTAGGAGCTAGAGGGTGATGGCGGGGCATCTAAGACCTTAAGAAATCTGAGAGAAAGCAAAGAAAGTCAGAGGTAGACTTTTATTGACTGCTTATCCTCGAAGCCAGTATCCAAGGATAATATATGAAGGCAAAAATTCTGTACCAGATACATATATTTACATATATATATATTTTTTTTCTGCATTGGACTTATGGAAAATGGATATGGTTTGGAATCTCCGACTCATCAGATACAATCGAAATATTAAAGCACTTCAGTCACTTAGAGAACCAACCATGCAGTCTAAAATACCAGTGTTTACAGGGTACCAGGGTTAGTATCCTTTACCTTCTTGAATTTTAGAAAGCTACATGCTCTCTCTGGAATGAGTTCTTTCACTAAGCTAGTGTGATTTTGCCGATTTTGTCTCTTGGAAACCCGATGACTGGGGTGTATTACACTCCAGGCTATATCAGTGACACTCTTTAAGTAGGCCTCTCCACTGGTTTCATCAGAATTGATCATATATTTCAAGACCTTACCTGCTGGCTGATCACCATAGAAGCCACTACCCCACTTTTTCAACTCTTCTTCTAAGCCAAAGACTCAAGGATTGTTCAGGGGAGGTAACAGGTTAGTTAATTCCACCAACAACCTCATCAGTTAAACAGTAGAGACAGGAAACTGAACCAGAGAAGCTTAAAAAAACAAAAAAAAAACCCACTTTTTATTTTTAATTTGCTATAGGGTGTGTACGCTCACCAGTGACAGAGAGAGAGAAGGGATGGCCACACTACAATGCCTTCTCCTAAATTCTCCTCTAGAGATTTTGGGTATACAGGCACATGTGCCTCGTGTGTGTGTGTGTGTGTGTGTGTGTGTGTGTGTGTATTTGTTATTCTGATGCCCCCCCCCCCATTGAGTCTGGGACTCGAACTGCACAATTAGCCATGTGGGATCCAGATGCCTTAGCCACCATGCCATCTGCTGACCAGAGAGGTTTTTGCAAGGTCACACATCTAGTTCATGCTCTTTCCTCCAAATTTTCTATGCAAAGGGCACAAAGAGAAATTCATATCTTCCTACACCTCAGTTTACATGATTTATCTTAAAAAAAAAAGAGAGAGAATTATTTATTTATTTAGGGCGCTGGACTCCCACATAGCTGACTGTGGTTTGAGTCCCAGACCTGGCGGGTTGCTTTCTCACTTTCTCTCTCTTTCTCTCACTCTCTCAGTCCCTCTCTGGTAAAATAAGAAAGAAAGCAAGCAAGCAAGCAAGCAAGCAAGCTAAATAAAACAATTCTTTAAAAAAGGGGATTATTTATTTCACTTTATCTGTTGTTATTATTTTTTAAATTTGACCAGAGAAAGAGAGAGAAAGGGAAGTGAGAAAGCCAGCCGCCAGGTCCGGGACTCAAACCATGGTCAGCCACGTGGGAGTCCAGCACTTCAACCATCACACCACCTACTGGCCCTATTGCACGATTTATCTTAACAAATCAAAAGGTAGCCCAGTATGTTGGCACAGTCAGTAGCAAATTGAACTGTAGCGCTGGAAGCCACAGGGCTAACCAAGGATTCAGATCCCTGGGTTTACCAAAAAACGTGCTGGGCACCTAACATTCTGATGAGCTGGAGGGAGGAAGGAGATAGCAGTGGATAAGATCCTGTTGGGGGTGCTTCTTTCTGTCTGCCCTATGTGTGCACATGCTCTTTATCATTAATTTAAAAATCCCAAAGTGCAAAAGGCCTCCACAGTACTCTTTTTGCCCCCTGGTTTTTGCTATAAGGTACATGTACTCTTTGGGGGGGGGGAAGGGAGGCTGGAGGGAGGTGAGACATCTCCCCCCAAGGGGAATCGCCAGGCCACAATCCCTTCTCCATTCTCCTCCTGGGATTTTGGGTCTACATGTATTTCAAGCAGCTGGGTCTGGGACTCAAACAGTGGTTGGCCATGTGGGAATAAAGCACCTTAATCACCAGACCACCTGCTGGCCCTGCCGCAAGACACTTATATAAGATTTTCTACCTTTGGCCCACGTACCTGCAAGTCTTTAGAATTTCAACCACTGTTGACATAGGATGCTAAAATATCATACTCATATTTCCTCCTGCGTAAAATTTTGATTCTGATACATGTAAGGCGACATGTTCCACTTTATATGTGTTTAAATTTGCCCTCACAGAGATCTGAATCCTAATTTCAGTTCGTTCTTTGGCTCTTCTGAGATGAAGGTTACATGACAGTGGAGAAGAAGGAATAAGCACATTAGGGAACGTCCTAGTGCATATTCCAGAGTCTTCTCAAATAAATGCACAGCGTTGGTGGTGAACTTAAGAAAGTTCTGTTGTATGCTACTTTAAAAAATAAAGGTTTCTACCATGGCATTCTTTTGAGAGTCTCTGTTGCTACCTAGAGAAGCTCGCCATCTCCCTTTTTCTCTGCTTAATATGCACATTTTTAGCTGCCAAGAAACCCCACAACTGCTCTGCATTTTCACTATCAGAATCCTCAATGTATAGTATTTAATGCTTAGTCCAAAGCTAATTACAAAATGGATCTTATTGATTTGCAAATTGTGGCTCTCCATTTAAAGTTATGTCACACTTACCACCCAATGATTAAAAGGAAAAGCAGTTTGTCTCTTAGGCAGTATGGTTCTTGATTAAGTCACTGAATCCTCTGAAGCCTATGACCTTGTTCAGCACACTCCAGGCCTGCATTTCTCAGATGAAAGTGGGAGTTTCAGAGAAAGCAAGGAGTAGGGCTGGACAGAACATCTAACCCACAATTCCACAGAAGAGGCAAATGGTGCTGAGACAGGTTCAACTGCTATCACATGTGCATCCCACCAGGTACAGCAGTCTCCTTCTCATAGGATGACAGGCCCATCCCATCCACACGACGCACGCACCTCTGCGGCACTAGCAAAGGGCAGGGCCGTGAACACCAACCACATCATGATCAGAGTCTTTCCTCGCACGCCTTAGTAAAAATGAAAATGCTTTCACATTACAAACAAGGAAAATATGGATCTGAAAGTATGCTTGACAGTAAGCCCAGAAAACCAGTATGATACCTGTGAAAGAACTCTGGACTAACATAAAGCTAAGAACTTGTAGACTTTTTTTTGGAGAGGTTTTTGCTACAGGGCACGTAGACAGAAAGACAGAGACAGAAAGTGAGACATTACCCCCAGGGGAGATGGCCACGCCGCAATCCCTTCTCCTCCATTCTCCGCTCGGGATCTTGGGCACGCACGCACACGTACCCAATGTGAGTTTAAGCCCGCGGGTCTGGGACTCAAAGCACAGTCAACTAACTACATGGGAGTCCAGCGACACAGCCATTATGCCAACTGCTGGTCCCGAACTTGTAGACTCTTAATAAACCCTGACTGGTGGGGAATTAACCTATCCTCAACTCTACCACCAAATGACCACATCCTTCATTGGCATATAACCGATGTGTGGGCTTCTCTACTTGTTCATTCAACAAATCTTTATTCAGTACTATCTGGGTACCATGTGCTATCCGGGAGAGAGGGGATGAAGAAAGGACTCAGGAAATGAGCATGCCTGCTATATTTCAGGAGCTCAGTTTGGCATTCTAGCTGGAGGGGGGAAAAAACATACAATAAGTATAAATACACTATAATTTGAGGCACCCACAGAAGCATGAATTATTAATTCATTCAACAAGTATTTACTGAGTGCTACTCTGCACCAGATACTACTCTAGGTTGTGGGGATACAGGAATGGACAACGTAGACAAAAGCACCTGCTTTCCTGAGGCCTGGAACCCAAAGATATTGAAGATATGACTACTGTAAAGCGAAAACTCCATTAGAGATGATCTAAAGATAACCGCACACACACCACGGGAAGAAAGGCAGTCCAGAAATCTGAGTTGCTGTTATTACTACTGCAATAAAGTTAATAGATCACAACTCAATTATTTTGAGCACAGATTATAGGTTATTTACGTAATTTTTAACATCTAAATAAATTCTGAGGAAATGAAGCAGGCTTGAAGTATAGGGTTACTGCCACTCTCGAAATAGCCCGTCTATTGGCCTTGAATTTTAAAATACGGCTCACCCCAAAATACATCAAATACAACATCTACAGCTGCCATCTGTCCTACAGTCATAGTAGGAGTCTCTTTCATTCACAAGCAGAGCCAGTGGAGGGGTGGAGGGACTTGAGATGGAGAGAGGATAAATTCCATTTGTGCAAATAAAAAAAAAAAAAAAAGTAGAACAGAACAGTGAACCTAGTGGTTGAAAAGTGAAGATAAAAAGAAGAAAACAGTAATCTTGCTATAGAAACCAGAGAATTATGTTCTTGCTCTCCCCCCACTTTTTCTTCTTCTTCTTCTTTTTTTTTTTTTTTTTTTGCTTTTACACTGTACAAACTCTAGCACCCTGAACAACTCACTCGCCTGCTATTTCCAGCACTTTAAAGAAACTTTTCAACATTTCTGCTTGACACGTTTTTTCAACAGGGAGGTGAAGACAATAAGTAAACAGGTAGTGAAGGGCTATTTAGAGGCTGGGAAGTCACAGTAATAATAAAGGGAAAAGCCCCCACCCCAACAGAACACCCATCCTCCGTGCGGCAGCCACGAGACGGAACATGACCTCTGACAAACAGTTTTCAGAGTAATTTTAATGCTACTCTGGATTTAACTTGACTAACTGGTAGCAATTGAGCACATCTTTTTTTTCTTTCTTTTTTTTTCCCTGTGGCAGCAGTTATCTAAAATGCTACAATAACAGCATCAAAAGTAGAATGGTGGAAGATTGGTTTTCCATTGTGCTGCTGAACTGGCATAATGCCCACTTTAAAAGCAATTCGCTGCTCATCACTGAAATCTGGCAGACACGACACTAAATGCCTTGAGGGAAAAAAAAAAAGGGACTTGAGAAGGGGGAACCCACTCCAACCACCACGCAAAGGGGGAAAGAAAGAGCGCCACAGAGGATGAATCTGGGCGAGGAGAGGAAATTGCCAAATAAAAAGTTGAGCATTGCGTGCAGACTCCCAACAGGCTGCACTTCATTTGCTCGCAGAAGATTTTGTCTACAGGTCTGCATTAGTAACGGCAGAACAAAACAAAAGCAAAATATATATTTACGTCGTCTATTGTTCTGAGGAAGCAAAAACCTAGTGAGTTCCGTCAATCATCTGTCAAACATGTCTTCCCAGTTTTATTTACCACCAAATATAATGAGTAAATATGTGATAATAAAACTCTTCTTTTTGCATGGACATATACAATTTTTCCTCCTGCTAAATACAGGTAATGATTTAGGAAGCTTTCAAAATGTCTTTTTACTGTCAATAAAACTAATTCTATTCCCATTTTCACATAGAAAAAAAAAGGCTTTACAAATGAAAATTCAAACACATTTTCACGTGGAAAAAAAAAGGCTTTACAAATGAAAATTCAAATTAAAATTCTGATTATAGTGTAGTGTGACAACACCTGTATTTATAATTTTACTGTCAGCTAGCTTGTAGTGTTTAACAATAGCTCCAAGTAGAAAAGTAATTGGAATTTGTCTGTAACATGCCAGATGACGGCATTGGGAGCTTTGCTACGCTACAGCAAATTTGGTTTGATGGCAAAATAACCTCACTGAGATTTTTGCAAATCAAAGGTTAGCAGGGTTGCAGGGAGGAAGGTCTCCCAGGGATGGGACCCCTTCCTGGATGGGAGGAATGGAGGAGGGTGCATCTGAGGAGCTGAAGACTGCTCTGATCCCGACTTGTGCTTCCGGCCCATCATCTACCCGCAGCCTTTCAAACAGTACAGATGCTATTTAGTTTCTAGTTACTCCAGAAAAACAAAACCCAGCTAAATAAACAACAACATCCTATTGTTACTAAAACAAATGGATGATGTGATTCAGCTATTAACTTGACAGAAGCAGGTAGGATAGGGGATGCGACAAGGGAAGGGAAGCGAGCTGGGGATTGCCAAGTGCCAATAGGGAAGTGCCAATAGGGCAGGGCATGCCCCTGTTAAGGTCAAGAGCGGGAGGCTTTCCCTTTAGCAAGGCCGTGCAGTCCAGGGTGCTTACAGAGCTTTACTGTATTCATGCCTTTCTGATAGCCAATGATAAATAATATAGGTACCCACCCAGATAGCCGAGATTTGCTATTTATCAAAAGATTAAGAGAAAACTTACACATCCCACTTATATTTCCACTGAAGCAATATGGAGAAGAAAATCATTTAATGCAGTGTTCTGCTGTCAACTTGAATCTTTCAAAACTTATAAACACATGCTAATCTCCACACACAACTTGCCGTACTCTAGTCTACAAGTGAAAAGCCCATCTTTTTCATTATCCTAAAGATGAAAAAAAAAAAAAAA
>NW_006160117.1:834086-835289 GCF_000334495.1 Tupaia belangeri chinensis | reverse complement strand
GAAGCCACATACAAAAGAAAAACAGAATGACAGTGATGTTTTAGTTTACACTAGATATGGCAACACACACAAACTGTCAAAACTATGGAATGAAAAAAGCTGTTATCAAGCAACTGTCAAGAGAGTCCTCTGAGATTTGGAAATCTTGTGTTTATTGTAACTACTGCACATTACACAAAGAAAGAAACATCCCTCTCCTTGCTCTTGCTGCTAAATATCATGCAAGAGAACACAGGCTTCTCCCTTAGTATTTAGATGAATTTTTCTTCCCCGTGTGTACTTCTGTGCTTGAAGAGAGCTGCCCCCCTCCTCCTCGGCTTTCTACAGTATGGTCAAAATTCAGAGAGAAACTCGAGGTTACCTCAAATATTATTTCATTTCAAAACCCATCACCACCTCATTTCATGTTGTTAACTGGCTGTCTATCCCGTAAGAGGGGAATCTGTTAACATCAAATGCATAGTCGTCACGGGAATGGTTTTCCTGACTTAAGAGAGTTTTACAAAGAGAAGCACAGAGTTGAAAGGCATATACACTTACCACAAAATGATTTTAATTCGTGACTCTCCCCAGCTCTCTGTCGCCCTATTAATGTATATACCAGAGAAACCCAAATCCCTAAAGGGAAATTACCATCTTACAAGGGAAAGAAAGGGAAAAATACAGGGTCCAACTCTTCTCTCATGCATGATATTAGTGTCTTGGAGGTCATTTCCTGTCCCGAATTCAAGAGGTAAAACTTCCCCTGTAATCTCACCCCAGTCTGTCCATTTTACAGTACTTGCTACATGGCCTCTTCCCCTACTCATGGAGGGCCCCTACTCACAGGGCCCACATTGGCCCTCCTCGGCAAACCGCAGGGCAGTGCCTCATTGGGAAGGGCAGCAGTCGCCCCTTGGTTAAAGGAAGTGAGAGCACCCTTTTAGGTGTTTTTATTTTTACTTTTAGTATTTCCTTTATATGTAGAATATATACCTTCTGATATTTCCCAGCACAGGGAAAAAGTGGACAGCAAAATTCCTATAGTCTCTTTATTTTAAAAATGATTTTATATAATTTTCTTTCTTTCTTTCTTTCGAAGGACTGAGTACGTACGTGTGTCCACGAGAGAGAGCGAGAGAGAGAGAGAATGAGAATAAGTTGGAGGGAAGATGGAAAGTGAGAAAGTAGGCCACCTGGTCTGGGACTCCCACAGTGGGCCAT
>NW_006160117.1:825238-833891 GCF_000334495.1 Tupaia belangeri chinensis | reverse complement strand
CAGGGCATTTGCGTGCGCCAGAAAGACAGAGACAAAGAGACAGAAAGTGAGAAATCACCCTCCAGGGGGGATGGCCACGCTGCAATCCCTTCTCCTCCATTCTCTTCTCGGGATCCTGGGCACGCACAAACACACGCCTGGCGTGAGTTTAAGCTGCCAGGTCCGGGACTCAAACTGCGGTCAACTACATGGGAATCCAGCGACATAGCCATTATGCCAACTGCTGGTCCTGAACCAACATATATTTATATAAAATAAAAAGAACTGGTAGCAACATATGGGTTGACATGAAGTCATAATTCTTAAAACAAACACACAACAAAAACAGGTAAATCCAGACTGGAGCTGTAACCTAGAGGCTGAGAGAGCCAGATCCCACATGGCCAAGCACAATTCAAACCCCAGCGCTGCAGGCTTGAAGGGCACACTGGGTGGGAGTGTGTGTGTGCCCCAAGCCCTGACAGGAGGGAGAAATGGAGAAGGTACTGGGGCATGAACACGCCCCACTGGGGGTGCTTTCTCCCTCTCTGGCTAGTGCACATATCCCCTGGCAATTAAAAAAATAGAGAAATCCACAATTGTGGTTTGAGATTTTATTTATTATTTGTTTCGGGATCTTTTTCCCCTAATCTACTGAACATGGCCTATATATAGTTAAAGGTGCCATATATGTAAACATAGGAAATGTGTTAATATCGGAATTACATATTGGAAACATCTTATTTATTAAATTGCCACAGGGCATGTGCACTTACCAGAGACAGAGACAGACACAGAGAAGGGGAGACAACACTTCCCAGAGAGGTATGCTCACGCCATAATCCCATTTCCTCATCCTGCCAGGATTGAGGGACACATGCCATGTTTGTTTTTCAAGCTGCTGGGTCAACCATGTAGGATCCAGAGTCCTTTAGCCACTAGGCTATGGGGTTTGGTCTATTATTTTAAATTGTATGTATGTATGTATGTATGTATGTATGTATGTTTTTTGCTATAAGGCATGTGTGCTTGCCAGAAGGTGAGAGAGAGAGAAATGAGAAATCACCTGCCAGGGGCCATCCTGTAATCCCTTCCCCATTCTCCTCTTGGAATTTTGGGTACACATGCACACATGCCCAGCATGTTTTTCATGCCACTGGGTCTGGGACTTGAACTGCTCAGTCAACCATGTGGGATCCAGCCACCTTAACTACCATACCACTGGCAAGTCTCTATCTATTTCTAATTTTAAAAAAAGTTGATTTCTTCCATGAGAGAGAAAGAGACAGCACTCCCAACAGGGTCCCCTTCAATCCTTCCCTGCTCCCATCCAGGCCAACCGGGATCATGGGCAGGTATGCTCCTGGTGTGTTCAGGAAGGTCTTGGGATGCTAGCCCAAGGCCTTTCTCATGTGTTCCAGTTGCATTATTATTGTGCCACTGTCTGACCCCATGTAGTAAGAATCCTTGACCAAAGAGGTCCCATAAAATTTACTTCTGCATACTATGTTGGCATCTTTCCCTGTATGGAATGCTAATGAGAACTTCGGGACATTATTTTTATTTTGTTTAGTTTTTTGCCATAGGGCATCTACACTCACCAGAGAGAGACAGAGAGAGGGAAAGTGAGAGACACTCCCCAGGGGGGATGTCCATACGACAATCCCTTCTCCTCCATTCTCCTCTTGGGATTTTGGGCATGCATGTACATGTGCCAGGTGTGATTTTCAAGCCATCAGGTCCAAGACTTGAACTGCGATCGACCATGTGGTAGTCTGGCATCTTAACCACCATGCCATGGCATATTATTAATGGATGTGTCAGCCATCTTGGTGACAAAGAAAAGAAGTCAACATATCCTACGAGGATCTTGGCTCTAAATAGGTTATAATGGATATCTGATGCTTACAACATGCTTATTTTGGGTTTCAGTGACCTGGTATGACCCAGTCAGCAACAGATTAGGTCACTCAAAATGTAACCTGAAGTAAAAATGGTCTAACAGTGATGTTAGTTTTACAAAAATGAAGATGACTGCTTAGAAAAGAAAATCTAAATTCTACTAAAATTCTTATGTAGTCTTTTATGATATTTAAGAATCACTAAATTATTATTATTAATAAAGAATGAGGAATAGTGATTTATCACTTGCATTCCCTGATACTAGTGAGTCATCAGAAAAGCCAAGATGTATTTCTGCATAGAAAAATATACCATGACTTTCCCAACAACCTAATATTTTAAAGTGGCCAATTTATATCTATTTATACAATGGGAGATGTAAAATCACATTTTATACAATTATCTTTTTACCAAATAGTTCCCTGTTATTGAAAAAAATTTAGAATTATTTATTTAATCTTATTTATTATTATGATTCAATTTGACCAGAGAGGAGGGGGAGAGAGAGAGAAAGAGAGAGTGAGAGAGAGAGAGAGAGCGAGAGAGCAGCCGCGTGTGTGGCGTGCAACTTGAACCACTGTCAGCCATGTAGGAGTCCAGAGCCTTAACCACCATACCACCTGCTGGCCCCTGGTAAAATTTTACATAAAGGAAATACTCAAAAGTTTCCCACTGAAAGACATTTCGGCAAGGGGCCAGCAGGTGACAGGGTGGTTAAGGCTCTAGACTCCCACATGGCTGACCATGGTTCGAGTCTAGGACCTGGCAGCTTGCTTTCTTTCTCCCTTGCTCTCTCTAGTCAAACTGAATAATAATAACAATAAATAAAATAAAAAATTCTTTTAAAAAAGAGATATTTTAAAAAGATACGTAAAAAAAAAAAAAAAAAAAAAAAAAAAAAAAAAAAAAAAAAAGGCTATAAGTTGGTAAAGTATGACATCTGGTCCTCTAAAGAAGTTCGGGGATATCTGTAACAAAGTTGGAGTCATCACTGTTAGTTGTTTATACAATTTACAAGCCATTAGCACTATACACATAGTAATTAAGTTTAAAATGTATTCTAAGCCAGACCATTTGGGTTCAAATCCTGAGTCTGCCTTAACTTTCAGGTTTCTTAACCTCTCTGAACCTCCATCTCCTCAGCTATACTGTAGGGATAATAATAATACCTACTTCATAGGGTTGAGAGATTTATAAAGGTTAAAACATGGAATATGCTTAGAATAGTGGCTGGGGGGGAGTGTTCAAAAATGTTAACTGAGCTGGCAGATGGTGTGGTGGTCAAGAATGCTGGACTCCCACATGGTCAAACATGGTTCGAGTCCTAGTCCTGGTGGCTTGCTTTCTCACTCCCCTCCCCATCCTCTCTCTGTTCCTCTCTAGCCAAATTAAAATAAAATAAAGAAATAAAGATAAATAAACTAATTCTTTAAAAAGTTAACTATTACTAATAACATACTTACTACTTTATAGTATGAATTGGTGATCTTATCTAGAATCTAACCACAGAATTTAAGGAAGGTATAAAGAGGGGGCTAGTAAGTAGCATAGTAGTTGAGGCGCTGGACTCCCACATGGCCAACTATGGTTTGAGTCCCAGACCTGGTGACTTGCTTTCTCTCTTTCTCTCTCTGGTCAAATTAAAAAACAAGTAAGTAAAATAATAATATTTTTTGGAGAGGTTTTTGCTATAGGGTGTGTGTGCTCGCCAGAGAGACAGAGAGACAGAAAGCGAGAAATCACCCCCCCCCCCGCCACGCTGCAATCCCTTCTCCTCCATTCTGTCAAGATCTTGGGCACGCACACACACGTGCCTGGTGTGAGTTTAAACCACCAGGTCCTGGATTCAAACCACAGTCGACTACATGGGAGTCCAGCAACATAGCCATTACACCAACTGCTGGTCCCAATAATAATTTTTTAAAAAGGTACAAAGGACTATTTCCCATCAGAGTTAATCTAGGTGGAGTACAAGATGATGTGTGAACAGAGACCTTTGCAAGTTTTATGTACAAACTGTTTTGAGGCCTTTGGATTTCTTTTTAAAAATAATTTATTCATCATTATTGTTTTTCAATTTGCCACAGGGTACACATGTTTACCAGAGAGAGAGCGAGTGAGCAAGTGAGCAAGCTACCAAGTCCAGGACTTGAACTGCAATTGGCCAAGTGGGAGTCGAGCACCTAAACCACCATGCTATCTGTTGGCCCCCAGTTCTTTGGATTTCACAAATGTTCTAATGGTTACAGTACAGACTTATGTGGATATTTCCTTCTTAGTTGTAACAAAGAACAAAGAAGGAAGCTTTATTTACTATATATATATTTTGAATTCCTAGTACATAAATGTGGGCAAAATTCAAAATGCACCCACAAAAAAAGCTGACACTGATTTCTGGTTAAGGATGGCACAGTAAATGCATATATTTAGCTCTTTAAACTCCTAAATCTTCACTAAAATTATAGCAGAGAATTTTTTAAAGGCAAAATAAACTTTAAGGAAGAGGAAAACAGGAGTGGAGGGGACAGTTACAAACCTAGAAAACAGGACAAGAGGCAACTTCCTGACTAGATCTGAACTGGATTCTAAGCTAGCAGTGGGCAGAGCTACAGAGGGAACCTGCTTTAACTAACAGAACTCCAAGGGCTCATGGATTGGCCCCCGAGGCTATCTCTGGAAGTGTGATGCAGATTGGTTGAAAGTATATTTAAGAGACAGACTCCAGTGCTTAACTACTGTGCACCGAGAGTCAGAGCCTACATGCATGACTGTGGTTCAAATCCCAAGCCTCCCAAGCCTGGCAGCTTAAAAAACACATGGGACACATGTATATCCCAAATCCTAACAGAGAAATGGAGAAAAAGAGATTGTAAAGTGACCATGGCTGTTTGGAGGGTGCTTCCCCCGCTCCCCTCTCTCTGGGGAGTGTATATGCCCTCTGGCAATAAGAAAGAAAATTTAAAAAAAGGAAGAGAAAAGAGAAATGAAAAGACAAAGAAACAGACCCCAGATCCCCACCTCTACTCTGGCAGAAGGTTTATTCCTTGGTGAGGGTCTCTGACCTGAGGGGCCACCAGGTACACCACATTGTGCCAAGGGTGTATGGAGACCCTGAGGCGCCCTTCCCCAGATCCCCCAGATGCCAGTGGGGAGACTGGAAGACCTTTTCTGGGGAATTGGACCAGCCCATGAGAAAAGATCTCAAGTTACTGCCAGATTACACCAATGAAATGAGAACATGATGAGCACAAGGAAAAGTGCTTCAATATTAAAAGCAGAATAGCAGAAAAGGAAAAAAAAAAAAAAAAAGCAACCAGAAAGAAAAAAAAAAAAAGCAACCGGAAATGATGGGGAGGAAATGAAAGAGATTCAAGAAAACTGCCCAGAACTGGAGGGCTTTGACTTTCCAGATGGAAAGAGCCCACTAAGCACCAGAGCCATGAAGGAAAACTGCCCCGGTGCGAAACACACCATCGTGATGTGTCCATGCACTGGGTGCAAAGAAAATCTTCCTAGTTTCTAAAAAGGTGGAAAATATACGAACAAATACGACAGTGTAAGCAGGTGACATATATAAAGGATTAGGATTAACAAAGGCACTTAACCTCTCAGCAGCAACATTGAAAATGATGGAAGTAGAACATTTCCAAAATTCTAATGCACACTGAGCTCAGCTTAGGATTTTTTTTTTTTTAATTTGTAATAGAGCACATGGGTGGTGGGAGATGGGGGAAACACAGCCTTCACAGGGAGGGTCTGGTCATACTGTGATCCCCTTCCTCAGATCCTCCAGCCACTGAGATCTCGGGCACTCATGCACACACCTGACACGTTTCAGGCTTACTGAGATGGGGAAATACATTTTTATAAGCTGCATACAGGGGGGCTGGCAGGTGGTGTGGTGGTCAAGGTGCCGAACACCCACATGGCTGACTGCTGTTAGAGTCCCAGATCTGAAAGCTTGCTTTCTCACTTTCCCTTTCTCAGTCTCTCTGTGAAAAGTTAAATATACATAATAACAAATAAAATTAAGTAAAATAAATAAATATTTAAAAAAATTATGTACCGGTATGTCTCTCACCCATCCCATGTCCCTCCTCGAAAACAATCACTTTTGGGGTCAGCAGGTGGTGTGGTGGTGAAGGTGCTGGACTCTCACAAGGCCAACCATGGTTTGAATCCTGGACTTGGTGGGTTTCTCTCTCTCTCTCTCTCCTGTGTGTGTGCACAAGCCCCACAGCTAAATAAAAAAATAAATATTATTTTGAAGATTTTTGTTATAGGGCATGTGTGCTCGCTATTCCACTATTCTCCTCTTAGGATCTTGGGGACACAGATCCACATGTACCCAGCATGAGTTTCAAGCCGTTGAGTCTGGGACTAGTTGGCCATTGGGAGTCCAGCAATGTAACCATTACGCTATCTGCTAGTCCCAATAATTCTTTAAAAAAATGCAATAATTTTTGCCCATTCATGTCTGCCCATGAATATGTGAGAAGCTTTTTGAGCTTATAACAAGTGACAGGAACATCTTGGCCATCTAGAACTCTCAGGGATAGTTTATCCTATGTTAGTTTTTATTTATTTTAAAAAATTTTATTGAACATTATTTATTTTATTTATTTTCACTTGACCAGAGAAGGACAGAGAGAAAGAGAGAAGGGGGGGGGGGGAGAATGCCACCAGGTCTAGGACTCAGTCAGCCATGAGAGAGTCTAGGACTCAAACCACCATTGGCCATGTGAGAGTCCAGCGCCTTTAACCACCATACTACCTGCCGGACCCCCCTGTGTTAGCTTTTAAAGGAAAATTTTCCAGAATGTACATTACAGGGCGCTGAACATTTTTTTTTTAAAGGGTGTTCCCTAGGAATTCTTTATTATGAGGCTGTTGCTGTGCATGCAGAGCTGGGCATTTGCTCTTTTGGAATACTCCCCGATATTGGCTTGATTTGGGGTCATATTGCTTTCCTCAATTGGCCTAGGGAGGCCTTTCTAGCTATGTAACTTTTTAGGGCAAGGTTTCTGAAGGTCTTTTTGTACCAAGGATCCCTCTGGCAGTGTACTAAAGCCTAGAGACCCCACCTCAGAAAAAAATGCCTGCATATTTAGTTTGTCAGAGAGTATATGTGCTTGCCGGAGACAAAGAGAAGAGGACAGGGAGAAAGCACCCCCTACATGGTCATGTCATGATGTCATGATCCCGTCTCCCCCATTTTTCCATCCTGTCAGGATTTGGGGTATGCATGCACACATACCTGGCATGTTTTTTAAGCAGCTAGGGCTGGGGCTTGAACCACTTGTCTGGCCATGTCGTATCCAGATCCCTTAACCACTATTCCATAAGGCCAGTCTCAAAATATTAAACAAAAGTTGCTATAGGGCACACATGATGGATATGGGTGGGAGGGAGAAAGTGAGAAACTCCCGAGGGAGATGACCATGCCACAGTCCCTTCTTCCCTGATTTCTTCACAGTATTCTGAGCATGCACACACATGTGCCTGGCGTGCTTTTTGCAAGCTGCCAGGTCCAGAACGTGAACTGTGCAGTCAGACATGTGGGATCCAGGCTCCTTAACCACCACACCACTGGCTGGCCCGAGAATATCTTTAAGTAGGTAAAATAAAACACACAGGATTGCCAAATAAAGCAATAGCACTGAAGCACACATTACAATATTTAAAGGGCATATCTGTGGGGTGGTAATATATGCATTTTCTTATTCAGGCATTACACAGATCTAGTGCTGTAGCAACTGAAATTTCAAAGCAGCGATGAATTATTTTCGGTATCTGCAACAACTGCAATGTGATCTGAAAATACCTTTGACTTCTACTGGAGACAAAGTCATAGATACTGTAGTTGGAGCCTCCACCCAGATTTGAAGGGAGTGCTAAATTCCAGTTCTCTAACTGGAATTGGTGAAAATGAAGATGTAAGTTTGTTCCCATTCTTGTTCGGACCACCTAGTTTTAGGGCTAATTCTCCCATGTGGGACACAGACATCTGGGGAGACCGTTCATGGGTCTTCAAGGTGAAAACCTTTTAAAAACTACACGTAAGGGGGGTGGCAGGTGGTGTGGTGGTTAAGTGCACTGGACTCCCACATGGCTGACTGCGGTTCAAATCCTAGACCTAGTGAGCTTGCTTTCTCCCCCCTCTTCCCCCCACTCTGTTCCTCTCTGGTTAAATTTAAATAAATATTACATACATAAAATTAAAGTAATTCTTTAAAACAAAACTATGGCTTGATTAGCCTTTTTCTCTCACAAGTCTACAGAGGAGTTCCCAGAGGCTACACAACGTGTGTTGTTTCCACAGAGAAAATGTAGATATGAGTTGTCTGCTGCCTTCTGTTATTCCAGAGATGAAGGGGATTTGCAAAAATTGAAAAAAATGCTGCTCTCTTCACCATTTTCAAAGTTTATGTATCTATTTATTGAGAAAGCGACAGATACAGGGACCACGACAGGGTCTTGCCACACTACCCCCACCCTGTATTCAGCCAACCAGGATTGAGGGTGCCTCCATGGGCAGGCCTGACATGCTCAGGTCAATGTGGAATCCAAACCTGGGCCTTCCCATATGGCTCCAGTATTGTGCAGTGGCACCCTACTGCCTGTGCCATGACAGCTGGGCTTAATTTTTTCTTAAAAAATTTTTTTAAAAATAATTATTTATTGGGGACCAGCAGTTAGCGTAATGGCTATGTCGCTGAACTCCCATGTAGTCGGCCGCCGTTCGAGCCCCGGACCCAGTGGCTTAAACTCA
>NW_006160117.1:821979-825210 GCF_000334495.1 Tupaia belangeri chinensis | reverse complement strand
GAGACCAGGATCCCGAGAAGAGAATGGAGGAGAGGGGATTGTGGCGTGACCATCCCCCCTGGGGGGTGATCTCTTGCTTTCTGTCTCTCTGTCTCTCTCTGTCTGTCTGGCGAGCACACGCGCTCTATAGCAAAAACCTATCCAAAAAAAAAAGAACAAAAATTATTTATTTAATTTTATGTACTACTATTATTATTTTTAAATGTAACCAGAGAGAGACAGAGGGAGAAAAAGAGAGGGGAAGTGAGAAAGCAAGCCAACAGGTCCAGGACTCAAACTGTAGTCAGCCATGTGAGAGTCCAGCACCTTAACCACCATGCCACTTGCCAGACCCTAAAACACATTTTCATAAAATACAAAAATTATTTATTTAATTTTATGTACTACTATTATTATTTTTAAATGTAACCAGAGAGAGACAGAGGGAGAAAAAGAGAGGGGAAGTGAGAAAGCAAGCCAACAGGTCCAGGACTCAAACTGTAGTCAGCCATGTGAGAGTCCAGCACCTTAACCACCATGCCACTTGCCAGACCCTAAAACACATTTTCATAAAATAGGCCTCTATGTTAACATGTACTGAGTTTACTTTTGTTTTAAAGTGAATTTATTTAATAAATAAACCTCTGCTCCACAGCAATATAACATAGCTGTCTTCTTCTAACTTACATACCCAAAGACCGAGGCCGTTTTCCTTGTGACCAGGTTACTAGCATCCCTTGACTTGATAAAATACTAACCAGGATTTCCTCAGAATGGGCAGTGGCCCCAAGGCCCCCCTTACCAGCCTACCTTCATATGCCATCTCACTAGCCCTAAACTAGGGTTTTTCAACCTACTGACACTCTGGGCCTGTAATTCCATGCTGTGGAATGGTCTTGTGTCTACTGGAGCTGTGGAGTAGCATCTGGCCTCTACTCGCTAGATGCCAGCGGCAGTCTCCACCTATCCTCCACCCCACACCCCAAAGAGCATGACAGCAGCAAAATAAGTCTCCAGACATGGCCAAATATGCCCTGGGGAGCAGGATTCTCCCGGTTGAGAACCATTATCCTCAGCAAACTTGCCCAGGATGACCATTTCTCCGTTAGAAAGGTTTACTTTTGGGGCCAGCAGGTAATGTGATAGTTAAGGAGCTGGACTTCCACATGGCAGACCATGGTTCGAGTCACAGACCTGGCAGCTTGCTTTCTCACTTTCCCTTTCTCTCTTTGATCAATTTATTTTTTTAAAATTAAAAAAAAATAATGATAACAAATAAAATTAAATAAATATATATATTTTTAAAAGGCTTACTTTCACATGTGCCCAATAAATACCTAGACTCCTCCTTGGGGTTAGAATTCCTTTGGTCATTCAATTGCTTTGTTTTTGTTTTTCTAATTGCCAGAAGCATGTGTGCTAGTGGAGTAGGGGTGGAGGTTGGAGAGAGGAAGCACCCCCCAATGGGGTGTGGTCACACCACAATCCCTTCTCCTCCATTTCTCCATCCTGTTGGGAATTGGGGCATACATGCGTGTGTGCCCAGCATGTTTTTCAAATCGCTGGAGACTGAAGTCAGTCAGTTCCCTTAACCCTTAGGCTACAGGGTTACCCCTCAGTTGGCTATTTTTTAAAAATAGGAAGTACCCACTACTTTCCTAGGTAGGTGGGGATATAATGAGAAAAAAGAAAACTATAACAGTGGTAAACAAGAGAATCTGGGCCTTCGAAAACAAACTGTTCAAACACGACTCATGACATCTGTGCTCTGAGAATGGTATGCCCAGGAGAGGGAACAGGAGCCTAGCTGGGGGCAGGGGATGTGTAACGAGGGACATTGGTCCTGCAGGTTGGCTTTTGATCAGTGACAGCAGCCAACACAAAGCGGACATTCGCCAAAGAAAGGTGGTGGCTCCCAGGGTGGCCATGGGAAGAGGGAGGACCCTCTGAGTCATCGGGAAAGCCAAAATGCATTTTTAAATATAAAAACATAGGAAAAATAAGTCACGACTTTTCTGACAACCCAATAACATGTTTAACTTGTTAATGTTCGCAACAGATTACTATTTTTTAAAATTATTATATTCATTGCCATTATTGTATTATTATTATTATTATTTTTAAAGTTGAACAGGGAGAGACAGAGAGAGGGACAGTGAGAAAGCAAGTTGCCAGGTCCAGGACTCGAACTGTGGTCAGCCATGTGGGAGTCCAGCTGCCTTAATCACCATGCCACCTGCCGGCCCCAGAATACTATTTTTCAAAAGCAACCCATGCCTTATGTAGAAGCCAATGTATAATACAAATTAAGGTAGAATCACTAAGGTTAAGAGGGGAGGACATGTTGATTCAGAACTAACTCCAGCTACAGAGTGATCCGCCAAGGCCAGGCACTCAGCAAGAGGTAGGAGAGCTGGGGTAAGGAAGTCAGAAAAGTCACTACCATCAGAAGTCTTGTAAACATGATACCTGCCCACAATTTTCCTGAAGTCCTTCCATATTTTTATTTTAAACACACTTACAGGTTCTATCAGCTTTAAACATTAAATCCTCCACAATAAATTTCCTTTTTTATGAACTCCTTCCTCCAATTACCTTTCAAACCCCGAATAATACCTTGGTCCACATATTAGGGCAGTGCGGTAATACCAAGAGGAGGGAAATACATTCATCCCTTATGCTCTTTGAGTCACACTATTAAAAGTTTTATACACACACACACACACACACACACACACACACACACACACATATATATATATATATATACACACACACACCAACTATCTGCACTCTATGGTAGAGAGCAAAAAATTGGAGGACATAAAAGCAGTGAAGGTACTTAACGAGAGAATAGGACAGTGTGGAATGGGGGGGTGAAGAGAAGAGGATAGAGAAATACAGCAAGTGAACAATAGAGAGGCAGGACGTTAGTGAGAAACAGATATGGCTTATTACCTGTTGATGATGACATGTATAGTATTCTCAACTGGATTGGTCTGAGAAGTATTTCATGATGGGTCAAGTCTTTTTACAAGCAAAATGAGAAATAGTGATTGACTGTTTTAAAAAATAATAGAATAATAATAATAATGATTGGGAAAAACATAGAAAAGATATTGAATGATGAAGTGGGGAGATCAATGTCTCTGTATTGACTGACATGCATGGCATTCCCTTTTGAAAAAGCAATGTAATACACTGTAAAGTTATATGTAATCCAATGTAATATAAAGAAGATTACGATGA
Organism: Tupaia belangeri chinensis; assembly: GCF_000334495.1. Lineage (NCBI taxonomy): Eukaryota > Metazoa > Chordata > Mammalia > Scandentia > Tupaiidae > Tupaia > Tupaia belangeri. The sequence continues at coordinate 821,982 of NW_006160117.1, read as the reverse complement.
TAA
>NW_006160117.1:816488-821813 GCF_000334495.1 Tupaia belangeri chinensis | reverse complement strand
GAAAATCTCTCCAAAAAAAAAAAAAAAAAGTTTAAGTCAGGGGCCAGCAGGTGGTGTGCTGGTTGGGGCACTGGACTCCCACATGGCCAACTGTGGTTCAAGTCTTGGACTTGGAGCCTTGCTTTCTCACTTTCTCTCTCATGAGCTCATGTGCCCTAGAGCAAATTAAAATATAATAATCATAAATAAAATTAAATGAATAATTCTTTTGAAAAAGTTTAAGGCAATGACAATTTTGATGTCCTTACAATGAGAGCATTTACACGATTAATAAATATAGAAATGGCTAGTCTGCCTTCACAGTGCTTAAATATGTATCTAGGGGTGTGTGTGTTTGGAGGAGGAAAATGGATTCATGGCTACCCAGTAAAGTGAAGCTGGCAGCACTGTCCCAACTGCTTCCACAGCTGAGTAAAATGCCAGGGGACACTGTGAGGTAAAGAACGCTCTCAAACACCTGCCCATGCCATTATCTGTTGGTTTGCACTAGTTCCATGTCACTTGCTGTTGTATATAAATAACAATAAAAAATACTACCAACCTACACTGGCTCCATGGCCAACCCTGTGGTTCAAGACTCAGGCCCAGAAGCTTGAGAAACATGTCAGGTGCATGCACATGTAAGCCCAAGGTCCCCAAAGGAGAAAGGGATGGAGAAGGGACAGCAGCATGGCCATGACCCATGGAAGGTGCTGTTTGTCCAGTTAAATGGTTTTAACTAAATTAAGTTATTTAAAAATATATGCTAATCTATCTATCATGATTTTCATGCGGCTGGGTCTGGGACTTGAACTATTGTCCACCATGTGGGAATCCAGAGCCTTAACCATAATGCCACCTGCTGGCCCCTCAAACTACTTGTCAACTACATCAAACCTGTCAAAATGGACTCCTAAAAGTTTCTTGGATAAAAAGTCTGGATTGAAGATAATAGGTAAATATATTAAAAACACTTAAAATCTATTTCAATTTCCTCTGTATGTTCCAAAGGATACTTTACACAGGAAGAGTATACTAGTGCTCCTCCAAATTACCTATATACCTAGAACTAAACAGTAGTGTCAGCCTGGCCCAGGTAGTGTACGGAACTGCAGTGCTGGAAGCCATATGGCCAACTGCAGGTTCATATCTGTGGGTTGGCCTAAAAACGCACCACTGAGTCTAGGACTGAAACTGCAGAGTCAGCCATGTGGGATCCAGTGTCTTAACCATCTGCTGACCCCAAGGACACTATCTTATTTGTCTCTTAAAACAAGGTCTGGCATAGAGATGTTCAGTGCATGTTTAATGAAACAGAATAGAGGGGAAAATTCAGTTAACTGAGAATTAAAAGTACTACATTGTTAGATGCCTGGTGAGGGAGCAATGAGAAGTCCCACACAAAAAGAGTTCACCGATAAAATGGATTCTCCTCACAGTAATCAGTGTGACTTGACAACCCTCAGAACGGGAGAATATTTTTTTAAATTGTGCCTCAGATAAGAGACCAATAACCAAAATAAACAGGGAACTCAAGCAGCTTACGGGGAGCGGGAGGGAGGTAGATTAACCCAATTAAAAGATGGGAGAATGAGCTAAACAAACAACTCTCTAAGGAAGACATATGAACAGCCAAAAAGCATATGAAAAAATGCTCAACACCCTCATCATAAGGGAGATGTAGATCAAAAACCACAATGAAATACCACCTAACCCCAGGCAGAATGGTGAAGATAAACAAACAAACAAACAAAAAACATGGTAAGTGCTGGCTGGGATGTGATCAAAGGGGAACTCTCCTACATGGTCAGTGGGAATGTAAATTGGTCCAGCCACTGTGGAGAACAATATGGAGGTTCTTCAAAGATCTACAAATAGAACTACCATATGATCCAGTAATTCACCCCTGGGTATCTACCCAGAGGATAGGAGAATGCTCAGTAAGAAAAGTGCTTGCACATCTATGTTTATTGCAGTATTATTCACAATTGCTGAGACATGGAACCAATTCAAATAAATGTCCATGAACAGATGAATGGATTGGAAAAGTGTGGCACATATACTCTATGGAATACTACTAAGCCATAGAAAACAAGATTCTGACATTCTGCTAGAAAGTGGAGAAATATGGAAGATTTACTGCTGAGCAAAGCAAGACAGGCTGTGAAAGAGAGTCACTGTCTGTCTCCACTTAACATATACCGACTGTTCGCACTCTATGGTGGAAACTGATTAGAGGACACAGAGGCATTAAAAACGGTTATGGATACTAGAGACAATGCGGGAAGAGGGTGGGAGAAGGGAGTGAGTTTAAGGAAAGAAATTAAGGAGGAAAATAGAGAGGCAAGACATATATGGGACACAGAAATTACTATCTATGGATAACGTTTTGTATCTTAAAAAAAAAGGATTCTTCTTATATCAAATATTTAGACTTACAACATATGCTGAATGTGTCTCTAACTTTTATTGGTAATTTAGTTTTGTATATAGTAAAATCTAGTTTATTTAGAACATAAGCAGGAAACTGGGTAGTTTGATTATCTCAACATGATGGCTAATAGAAAGATAATAAAGGATGGCTGGCCAGTGTTTAAACTATGTGAATAAAATAGCACATCTACCAATAACAAAACTATATGCTGTACAATCTCTTTTGGGAGTCAGTGCCTCATCATATGAACACTTGCCACTATAGTACAATGAAAATTTCTATTAGAACTCTCTGAATAGTCCGGTTTTGTACAAATGGGATTACAAGTGCTAAGTCTAAATGTTATAAATGAAAAAAACCTGACAAACAGAAGAAAGATAAATGTTATAGGTGAAAAAAACCTGACAAACAGAAGAAAGAGGACAGGTTAACAGTACTATGACATGCAGTTAGTTACAGTCAAAGTTCTAATTGTTGAAGATTTTATTCTTCAGAGAGGAGGGAGCGAAACACTGACCAACTGAGTCGAGCACCTGCAGAGGGCTCCTTGGGATCTGGGGTGTTGCTTGGTGAAAGGGTCCTAGCTAACCCCACCAGACACAGCTGGTGGTGTCCACATCAACACCTCTTTGGTGAAGAAATGCTAACACCAGCCCTCCAGGGTGAGACTTTATGTGTGTATTTTTATATCTGTGTGGTCTTAAGGAAGTAAGCATCGGAACAACCTGAAAAGCAAATCCAACTCCTTAATACCACAGCTCCCAAAATGACCAGAATACGAATCATCACTCAGAAATTCACGTACGAAAAGTCTGGGAGGAGGCTCATAGTGGATATTTACTGTTAATACGACCACACCGCTAACACGACAATAATATGCCACTGCTGTGGTAACCCGAGGAGGGTGTGTGAGTGGCACTGGAAACAGAGGACGACCATTATGCTTTGCTCTGTACACTTCTTTTCTTCTTGGAATCTTTTATAACAAAAATTCACTTGCATGAGACTTACATGTACAAAAATAGTTAAAAAGACACCTAGTCTTCTTGGATGAGAAAAACAAAAGATGTTCTGTGAAAATTCTCAAAGAACCAGACATGTTACCCACTGCTGCCTCAGATTGAGGCCATTAAAGCTGCTCTCCATGAGAACAGAAACAAAAAGGGTCACTCCATTAATCATGGCATTTAGAGCAACAAGAAATGACCTACCTTTCTTATTTTCTGGCACACAAAAATCCAACAGCCAAAATGTTATTAAATCGAGTTAGTATTATCAGTAAAAAATATGCTCTATTTCCCATTATTTATGAAGCCCTATCCTTTTCTTTCTTACCAATTACATTCCCTATCATTTCCAAAATATACAAACTGTTTTCAATCAACAGATTTCTTTATTACAGTGTACAGCATGCTTGTTACTGCCTCTTTTCTATATTGAATCCTTGATTGGACAAGCATTTTGAATTTAACACGGACTATGATTGCACATATCAAACAAGTTAAAGCTGCCAATCTCTTTTTGGAGACCATCTTTTATATACACTACCACTGAAGAGCACCCTAAGTGTATTTGCTTAGGGAAAATGGGGCAGGAGTGAAGAAATGATTGCCATCAGACTGTGCCATGTTATCTGGCTGCTCTTACAAACATGTACTCAGATTACTGCCGTCCTTTTAAAACGCATTTTGTAACTCTGATGTCAAAAACATCCATGTAGCTTTTGTAACATTAAGCATTTTCTAATCTCTCTCGCGCGCTCTTTCTCTAAGGTTTTTGCCATAGACACATGTGCTCACTGGAGAGAAACAGAGACAAAGACAGAGGAAAAGTGAGAAACCACTCACAGGAGGAACAACCACACCACAATCCCTCCTCCTCCATTCTCCTCCTGGGATTTCAGGCATGCACACATACATACATGGTGGTTTTCCAGCTGTCAGGTCCAGGATTCAAACCACAGTTGGTCATGTGGGAGTCTAGTGCTATAACCACTATGCCACTTGCTGGTCCCTATACTAATCTTGAAAAAGAAAAAAAAAAAAAGAAGGGGAGAGGTTGACAGCGACAGAGCAGTAAAACCAATGCCCTGTGAGATAATGAGGTAATCCCACAGAAGAAAGTTCCTGGTTCATGTGCAGAGAGAGATCTCCTTAGTACACTGGGCGACTGTCCACCCATGATTTGGGACTGGCTGAAAGTGGAAGTGCACAGCGCCAACACTCATTTGGGCCTGTGATCTCTCTGTCTCTTTCATTTTCTATCTTTTTTGCTCATGAAAGTAATAAACATAAAAAAGAAAGAAAGAAAGAAAGAAAGAAAGAAAGAAAGAAAGAAAGAAAGAAAGACAGACAGACAGACTTGATAAATCCAAAGGGTAAAATAGTAAAGCAGACAAACCACAGAGTAGGGTTAGAGGCAGACTTGGAGTTTTCTAAGAGGCTTGCTTTCAGACAACAGAGGTGGGGTGGTGGCAGTACCTTTTCGCCCCAGTTTTCTCCTCTAGAAAATGAGAATATACCTCAGATACAATTGTCTGCTGAGGAACTCAAAAAGTAAACTTTACATTGAAGGCACTGAAAAGAAATCATGTGTTATTGATCTGCAAGGGCTCACAAGGGTTCGAGTTGAGTAAGTAAAACCAAAATATTTTTAAAAACCTGAAGAAAGATGCAATCCTGAGGTGAAAGAAGAGTCACTAGTTTTTAAAATGAGAACTGTGTGGAATACTTTATAATGAATATTAGAGTGTTATCTAAATTATTAAAACAAATTTCATTTAGACATTAATGGAAACAGTATAGGATTTCTTCCATCTTACAAGCCACTTGAGATAGTTTCTTTTTTTAAAAATAATAATGTATTTATTTATTTTTTTGAGAGAGAGAATTTTGCTATAGGGTGTGTGTGCT
>NW_006160117.1:815653-816294 GCF_000334495.1 Tupaia belangeri chinensis | reverse complement strand
ATTCCAAACCACTGGGTCTGGGACCCGAACTGTAGTTGACCATGTGGGAGTCCAGCAATGTAACCATTATGCCATCTGCTGGTCTTGACACTTGAGATAGTTTCTGAGGCTTTCCTCCTTTGAACTGTAGGTTAGAATATTGAAGCAGGAAGACTCTTTAAAAATACTTTTGGAGACTCTTTTGTTTTTGAATAATTATTTATTTAATTTCATTTATTATTATTAATATTTTTAAATTTTCTATAGGGCATGTGTGCTTGAGAGAGAGAGAGAAAGAGAGAGAGAGAGAGAGAAGGGGAAAGTGAGAAAGTAAGCTACCAGATCTGGGACTTGAATCGCAATTGGCCATGTGGGAGTCCAGTGCCTTAACTACCATGTCACCCGCTAGCCCCACCAGAAACTATTAAGGGAAAGTATGAAAAATGTTGCAAAAACATGCAGGAAAAAAAAAGAAACCTTGCTGAGGCCAGCAGGTGGCATGGTGGTTAAGGGCACTGGATGCCCACATGGCTGACCATGTGGAGGCTTTCTCTCTCTCTCTCTTTCTCTCTCGTCAAATTAAAAGGAAGGAAGGAAGGAAGGAAGGAAGGAAGGAAGGAAGGAAGGAAGGAAAGAAAGAAGGAAGGGAGAGGGGGAGAGAG
>NW_006160117.1:775012-815171 GCF_000334495.1 Tupaia belangeri chinensis | reverse complement strand
GCATGTGTGCTCAAAATCCTGAGAGTAGAATGGAGAAGGGATTGCAGCGGTTATGTCACTGAACTCCCACATAGCCAATTGCAGTTCAAGTCCCAGACTCGATGGCCAGAAAATCATTTCAGGTGCCGGCAGATGGTGTAGCAGTTACATCATTGGATTCCCACCCACATGGCCGACCGTGGTTCAAGTCCCAGACTGGATGGCCTGAAAATCACTTCAGGTGCCAGCAGATGGTGTGGCGGTTACATCACTGGACTCCCACATGGCCGACTGTGGTTCAAGTCCCAGACTGGACGACTTGAAAATCACTTCGGGTGCGTGTACATGCATGCCTAAAATCCCAGGAGGAGAAGGGATTGTGATGTGGCCAATCCCCCAGGGGGTGATTTCTCACTTTCCCTCTTACTGTCTCTGTCTCTCCCTCCAGCGAGTGCACGTGCCCTAAGATAAAACTTCTAAAAAAATAATAATATTAAATAAAATTTAAAACAAAACAAAAACATGGGGCCAGCAGGTGGTGTGGTAGTTAAGGGTGCTGAACTCCCACGTGACCAAGCGCAGTTTGAGTCCTGGACCTGGTGGCTTGCTTTCTCACTTTCCTTCCCTCCCTCCCTACTCCTCCCTCCCTCTCTCTCTTCCCCACTCTCTGGCCAAATTAAAATAAATACACAAACAAACTAACTAAAGTTCAATAAAATAATGTCTTCTTGCTCTTTGTAATACAGGGGGCTTAGCTGGCTGTTCATCTTTTCCTTTTTCCCAAACTCTGGAAGTAAAGGCACTCATTTCTACAGATAGGCAAAAACTTAGTCACAGAATTTGGCCTTCTGACTGGCCAAGAACTACAAGATGGGAGGGAGTAATGGTAAAGTCAGGCAGCTCTACTGGTCTTATTCATCCATTTACTTGTCACTCACCACAAGACACTTTTGGACTCAATGCTGAGCAATACAAGGGGAACAAAGCAATTAGCCCCAGCTCCAAAGAACTCATGTTTAGTGGAAGAGAGACGCATGGGAAGAAACAGACAGGATAGAAGATATAAAGGGCTATGGACTGAGGTGAGTGTCTAACTCTACCCAGAGGGCCAGAAGAAGGTTCCACAGAAAGAGCCACATTTGAGCCAGAGAGGAGTGTCTGAAGAAATCCGAAGTTTAACTTAGAAGAACAAACTGACCCTTCATTTACTCAGCTTGTCTTGATATCAGCATGTTAATATTTTTCAATAACAGGAAGCTTTTTAGTTTCTTCTTGTATAAACTGATTGTGTACACAGCGTACACTGACATCAATGTGTATGATGCCCAGTCAGACTGGTCAATGGGGGCATACACCTCTATTAGCAATTCTCTTTTAAAAATAATTAATTTCATTTATCATTATTAGTTTTTCAAAAAATTTGCTATGGGACATGCATGCTCATTAGAGACAGAGAGAGAAAGGAAGCCGCCAGGTCTGGTACTTGAACCACGGTTGACCACGTGAAAGTCCAGTGCCTTAACCACCACGCCACCTGCTGGCCCCTCTATTGACAATTTTAAGGTAAACTGTGATACAATACATGAAAAGGACCTGCGCTGTCTGGCACATAGTAGGCACTAGGCTGAGGATGGCTACTACTTTTACTGATATAGTAACTGCCTATAGGATTATGAGACCGAGACCGTACATACCCTTTCCCCTTAGCATCTCTGAGAAACTACTCTGAATTACTCTAGGTGAACACGACTGGCCTTTTGAAGTGCACAGTATTTATTAATACTGTCCATCAATTGAAATTACAGGTTGCATAATACAATGTCGTGAAAAGCCCTAAGTATTTATTTGTTGGCAGCTACCTAATTTGAACACTTCTTGTGTGCCTACTATGTGCTAGGCAGTAAGTTAACAAGACATATAGCTGTCAGAATGACATTTTTTATAATTAAAAAAATCTGCGATGTACATAAGAACAGCAGAATTTAGGCAGAAACTTGTTCTTTAGTTGTTTGTTATAAAAATATTTTTTTACTTGAACTCAAATCACTATAATTGACATTGTGAACTTTCTGCTATGCTCAAATCTTTATATATAATATAGACAACCTATTAACAAGTACGGAGTACCATATAATTAATCCTGGGGGTAGAATTAATTATTACAAGATATTTATTAGTTAGTGGGTCTTCAGTAGAACCTAGCTAGAGGGTATCGTCAATCTAGCTAATGGTGTTGAATAACAACAAAAAAAAAGTTGAATGCCTTTGTGGAGCGTGCACATACCAGCTCCCTACTAACCAGCACATTCTGTTATCTGACACTCTGACATTTGATCTCTGAATGCATGGAGTTTGCAACCCCTGCATTAGATCATAATGCAGAATATCCAATGAGCACCTAGGTATACCCTAAGACTAATAGCATATATCAAGTATATCTTTTTAGGTTATGAGAGTTTTAGTGATCTGAAAATGTCTGCCAACAGACTGCCAGGGCATAGTTAGTTTGGGGGAAAAAATTGATAAAACTTATTTCTAAGTGGTTAAAGATGGGAGTTTGCTGATGTGGAGCCTTAGCTTCCTTTTATGTTTAAGGGATTTTGTGAAAAATTCCATAGATTCCTTATAATGAGTACAAATAAGAGTTCTGTTTTATTCTAGACTTACCATTACGTATCAAGTAAGTTGCATTTAGTAGACTTCAAGTATATACACACAGTATCTTATTTAGTCCACATACTAACTCCTGATGAATAGGCATTACTGAAACATTACCAAGTTATTATTCCTGATTCTGCAATGTCTCTTTGAGGAACATTGAAAAAATGATTTTTGTTTTTAAAGTAATTTCTTTCTTTCTGTTTATTCTGATTTTTGCCCGAGGAGGCATGCACTTGCCAGAGAGCCTTCTCTATCGCCTTTCTTTCAAAACTTTTGGGGCATGCACGCACATGCTGGGTGTGTCTTTCAGGCTGCTAGGTCTGGGACCTGAATTGCACAGTCAGTCATGTGGGATCTAGCTGCCTTAACCACCATGCCATCAGGTAGCCCTGAAAAATGATTGTTATCTCTATTTTAAACTTGGAAAACCCACAGGCCAGCAATCTGTTGGAGAGTTCATAGAGACACTACAATGGGAATCTGGGTTTTTCTGACTCCTCAAAAGTCTATGGGTTCTCCACCAGCTATAACCCTTGAAAAAGCAGTTTGACAAGGATGAGACAAGGAGTCTTGTATGAGGATCACTTACAAGACTGTGTGACTGGTCTGCAACAGGGTTGGGGCAAGGGTCCCCACCACTTGAGTTGGAATCAGACATGTCATTCAGTTTCTCAACATATTTAATGTGCCAATATTTTGTGAAGGTTATCTAGGTTCAGGTTACATTACTTTATAGAAAAATCATATGAACTGAATGCCTCTTACTGAAAACATTTCATTAAAATGTTTGTTATCAATCAGTCTTTCTAGGCACATATTTGGGAGTCAGCTTTTACTAGTAAATGATTATTTAAAATATATGCACAGTCTACCATTCCTTAATGAAACACAATTCAAAGAACCAAGGTAACTCTGGAAGTCATTATTATTATTAATCTAAGAGGGTAACTTCAGGTCACTGAAGGGAGAAGAAATAAATTGGGATTTTGCTTATATAGCAGTAAGATTTTGTGGGGTTACCATTATATATATTCAAAATTCAACTATTAATAGCATAGAAGGAAACTCTTACACACTTTTAACCCATCCCATAAGCCATGTCAAAATGTTTTGGATAACTAGCCTATGTTAATAATATAAGCAAAAGACTGAGCACACATGGACCACCCCATTTACATGCAACACACTTACTATACATGTATCCAGAACCGTGAAGGGTAGGACTTCTGGAGTCCTGCACCCATAGGTGGAAGGTCTGTATGTGCCATTTACCAGGTAATCTACTCAACTTTCCCTAACCTCAGTTTCCTCTCCCCTAAAACAGTAATATCTACATCATAGTTTTATTCCCCCTAATTAGAGAGAAAAAGGGGTTTTTGTTTTGTTTTCTTTTTTCTTTTCTTTTTTTTTTTTTTGAGAGGGAGTTGTCACAGGGCATGTGCACTTAACACACTTAACAGAGAGACAAGGAGAGACAGAAAGAGGGAAAGTAAGAAATCACCCTCCCAGGAGGGATGGCCACACTGCAATCCTTTCTCCTCCATTCTCCTCTCAGGATTTTGAGCACACATGCACACACGTCAAGTGCAATTTTCAAGCTGCTGGGCCTGGGACTCAAACCAGGGAGCTGGCCATGGGGGATCCAGAGCCTTACTCTCCACGCCACCTTCTCGCCCAGTTTTGTTCTTTTGTAAAGTTAAATTAAAAGCACAATAAGTACTTACTGTGATGCCTAGTCTATAGTAAACACTCAATAAAATATTAGCTATGATCATTAGTTGTTCATTCTATACCTATTTATAATAAAGATTTAAGCTGTTCTGTAATCAAAAGAAATTCGCCCAAGTTAATATGATACCTGTTTAATGGTATTTATAATCATAATCATTATTGTTGCTATATTGTAATTAGGCACAAATGGTAAACTGTTGGTATAATTGATTGTAATTAGTACACAGTTAAACTATTTTTTAACAGTTTTCCCTTTCTTTGTTCCTCATCTAACTAACATGTGATCAATATTATTAACAACTGCCTCCCCTCATTTACTGAGTATGTGATTTTGATCACATCACCTACCCTCATTAACATTCCCTTTTTCTCTCTGTGAAATGGTAACAACACCCATTTCACAGTTAAGATTAAACATAGTAAAATACAGTAAAGTACAAAAAGTAAATATAATATACATAAAGACATAGTAAAAATGTAAAGATAACATACAGAGACGTAGCAGAGTGTCTAACATATAACTGATCAATAAATGACAGCTGTCAGTGGGTGGTAGCATTACCCTCTGTCATGACAAACAATACAATACTCCTCCCTATGGAACCTAATGGCCATGTTCTCAAAAACTTGAAGTCTAGGAATAAGCTCTGAGTGGCATGAAGGTGGGAAGGATTAGAGCAGTGCTTCTCACCTGTCTTTGCACACAATGCCTGGGTCCTGCCCCAGAGTCAGACTTAAACTAGCCTGGGGTATGGCCTTGGCATTATTGTACTTTAAAAACATTTTCCCAGAGGACATGTGCACTTGCCAGAGAGACAGAGAGTAGGAAATTGAGAAAGCACCCCCACGGGGACCGTCACACAGTGACAGGATTTTGAGCATAAGTGCACGTGCACTTGGTCTGTTTTTCAAGCCACAAGGTCTGTGACAGGTCAGGGAATCGAACTGTGCTGTCTGCCATGTGTGATCCAGTTGCCTTAACTACCACTGTGCCACCAGCGGGCCCAGGATTATTTTTAAAGATCCTAGGCTAGGGTTACTGAGCATTTGGGGTGGAAAATCTCTGTTGGAAGGTCAGCTGTGCTCAGGTGAATCCTGTTCTAGAAATGGTCTAGAAGGAGACTTAATGAGTTGGCTTACTTTGCAAAAAGAGAAAATAGAGAGGAGGGCTCTTCTTACTCCTCCCGGGCACCAGAAGTGAAAAGAAGTCAAGTGTGCCTTCAGGGTTAGCCTGAAGCAGAGATCTGTATACGTGTGATTTTAGGAGCTATAGCAAAGTGCCTATGCTCCAAATATAGCCGCCATCTGCTTGCTAATGTCTGACATTCCTTCAACATCAAACAAAGCAAGTCTGACCACACAAATAACCTTGGAAAGAGTAATAGAATCGCATCACAAATGAAATCGGTTCATTTTTGCCAAGTGTAAATAGAAGGTTTCAGCTTATTTTAGAGTTTGGGAGGGAGACAGGTAACAGGACAGCTCTGGACACCCAAGGGATATCACCCAAACGAGACGGAGAAAAAGGGCAGAAACTGAGTTTACAGTTTAGCAGGAGGAGAGAAAGGCGTTGTGCAGCAGTGAGTCTTTCTGGCAGCTAGGGCAAGGCCGCGGAAGGAACGGCAGGCGCCCACCCCCCGCAAGTCTGCGGCAAGTCTGAGACAGCCTGTCTGAAAGCACTGAACATTGAGGTCCCCTAAGGGGGAAAAAGCAACATATTCATATAAAAATTAAGTTTCTAATTCTGTGGTTTTACATCAAGCCATGGGAGCTGGCAGGTGGTGTGGTGGTTGAGGGTGCTGGACTCTCACATGGCTGACCGTGGTTCAAATCCTCGATCTGACAGCTTTCTCTTTTACTTTCTCTCTGTCCCTCTCTGGTCAAATTAAAATAAATAAATAAGTAAGACTAAATAAAGTTAGGAAAACAAAACAGAACTTCGGGTTCTGAAAATAAAATTTAGTTCAGTCTAGGTCCTGGCTATCCTGGCCTATTCCCCTTGATAAATACCTCCAAAACAGTTCTCTAAGGTTGTCAGTCAGTCTAGGCACATTCTGACAGACAACACATGTTCTAGAAAGTCAAATTACTGTTATGATACAACTGAGGTTTTTTTGTTTTGTTTTGTTTGTTTGTTTTCTCTTGTTGTTTTTGCCATAGGGCGCATGTGTTCACCAGAGAGACAGAGAGGGAAAGTGAGAAATCACCCCCCAAGAAGGATGGCGACATCACTATCCTTTCTCCTCTGTTCTCCTCTTAGGATTCTGGACACATATGCATAAGCACCTGGTGTGATTTTCAAACTGCTGGGTCCAGGACTTGAGCTATGGTCGGCCGTGTGGGAATCCATCCAGCACATTAACCACCATACATACTGGCCCCACAGTTGGTTTTGTTTTGTTTTTCGAAGACTTATTTATTTAATTTCATTTATTCATTCATTTATTTTAAAATGTTTAATTATTTTATCTAGCTTTATTTATTTATTTATTTTAATTTGACCAGAGAGGAACAGAGCGAGAGATAGAGAGAGTGAGAGAGAGAAAGTGAGAAAGCAAGCCACCAGGTCCGGGACTCGAACAGCAATCAGCCATGAGTCGAGCCCCCTTAACCACCATGCCACCTGCCGGCCCTTCATTCACTCATTTTTAAATTTGACCAGAGCAAGACACACGTGGTGGTGAGGGGGTGGGGGAGTGAGAAAGTAAGCCATCAGGTCCAGGACTTGAACCATGATTGGCCATATGGGAGTGTCCAGCACATTAACCACCATGCCACCTGGTGGTGCCCTGCCTTTTTTTTTTTTTTAAATCGTTAAGAGAGTCCATGCATTCACCAGAGAAAGGCACAGACAGAGAGAGAGGGGGGAAAACACCCTCCCAATAAGGCACGGTCACGCTGCAATCCCTTCTCAATTTCTTTATCCTGTCAGGATTTTGGGCACACACATACACACACACGTGCCTGGTGTTTTCCAAGCCTTCAGGGCCAGGATTTGAACCACAGTCAGCCATGTGGGAGCCAGCTCCCTTAACCACTAGGCTACAAGGCTAGCCCTGATACAGTTGTTTTAATTGTATCTACTGATAAAATACCTCAGAACTCATTTTGTTTTTTTGAAGGTCATTTTATCCAACACTCTCCTGTTCAAGGGCTTTTATTTTTTTGACTTAGCCATTTTATATAAGATCCTATTTATGTTTCTCCCCCCGAAAGAAAACTCATGTCATAATATTTCAGAATTACTAGCTTTTCACCTACTTGTTATACCCAGTCAACACACTGGGGGTTCCTTTCCCTGTTTGGTCATCCACCATCAGCTGTAAGTGGGGCTGGGTCCTCACAGCCACTTCCATCTCAGAACCCCCAAGTCACACATCTGGGCTACTAGGAAGAGGTGCATCACCCAGCAGATCATCTTCGCCAGCAGCACTGGGAATGCAGCTGTCCTTTAAGGAGCTGTATAATTTTTTTTTATTTAGCATGAATGTAGAATTGATATAGAAAACTCTCTATGCTCAAGTGTACTTTGGTCTATTTACAGTCTAACAAATCTAACAACTTTTAAAATATGTGAACGTTAAGGGGTCACAGAGATGACAGGCAGTCATTAGATCAAGGGGTGAAAGCTGGCAACCTACGGTTACATCTAGCTGGACACTGGCCAGCACAGCGTTTCAAAAGTTTTCGAAACTGAGTGCCTTTAAGCAAGACACAGTGTGCTAAACTAATCTTAAACTTTACCCCAGGACTTCAAAGGGTGCTTGGCTCAGGGAGCCTGTTTATTGGCAAGATCATCCTGACAGCAGTGGAAGGATGAATCAAAGTGGGGTATGAAGCTGGGCATGGTGGTATGTGCCTATAATCTCAGCTTCTAATGAGGCTGAGGCAGGAGAGTGGTGAGTTCAAGGCCAGTCTGAGTAACATAGTGAGAATCTGTCTCTAAAATAAATAAAAAAACAATAAAAGGTGGAGGAATAAATGCTTAGATACAGTGTGCTCCAATAAAAACAGAATGCGAGCTATATATATCATTTTAAATTTAATTGAAAAGATCCTAAAATAAAAGGGGTAAGTTTTATGTAGCTATTATTTTGTTAATTGTCAGTGGTGCATGTGCTCACCAGAGAGAGGTAGGGGAAGCATCCCTGAATGGGGCGGGGCTAGGGAAAGCATCCCTGAATGGGGCGTGGCCACGCCGCAATCCTTTTTGCATCATTTTTCTAACCTGTCAGGCGTACATGCAAGGGCCAGGCTCTGAGGCATAGTCAGCCGTGTGGGATTCGATTTGCTATGCACAGCACTTAACCGCTGAGCTACGGGGCTGGCCCAAGCAAATTTTAATAATGTTTCATTTAATCTAATATATCTCAAATATTATCCTCTTAGCATAGAATCGAAATGTGAATATTAATGAGGTGCATTTGCCACTTCCAACACATCTCCATTTAAACTAGCTGTGTTTCGAGTGTGCATGTGGCAGTGACTACCCCGCTGGACCCAGAACAGGTCTAGAGGCAGAACGACCAGGGAGACGTGCCAGGCGTCCTGCTGAGAAGACCAACCAAACTGCAGTGGTAGCAAGTGCAGACGGAGGAAAGACAGAGCTGCAGTTTGGACTCAGAGGCAGAACCAGCATCCACATCTTGGGGGTGGGCTGGATGTGGAGGGAGCAGGAGAGAAGGGTCTACAGGATAATTTCCAGCCTGGGTGATGGGGGAGTGGCAAATGCCACTGATAAGCAAAGGAAGGACAAAAGAAACAGCGGGTGGGGAAAAAGGAATATTATGACTTTAGCGTCGGACATGCTGATTTTCAGAGATGTTAGTGGGACATCTAAGTGAGATCATTATGCCATTCTGAAAGTCAGTCTGAAAAGGACTGGATTTGTGGAGTGCAATTTGGAGCCCTCAATGTGTAGGGTACAGACTGATCATCCATGGAGAATGCACAGAGGGGAAAGAATAGAGGGAAACCTGGAGAAACCAATGTTTTCAGTACACATTGCCCCACCCAAGACAAAAGCAACACACTGCTTGTCAGGAAGATAACTGCTGGCAATTCAATGCATTTCCTATCAGCCTTTTCTAAGCTGACAAGCGTGAGTGTGTGTGTGTGTGTGTGTGTGTTACAACAGGTGAGAGCACACAGACTGCATACACCTGAAACTGCTTTTTAATACTTAACACTGTATTTTTTCCCTGTACATTATACATGTTCTAGAAAAGTTGCTATATAATATTCTATGACACAGAGGAAGCACCGTTTTCCTTTTTCTTTCTTTTTAAATTTTGCCAGAGAGGGTATGCACTTATGAGAGTGAGAGTGAGCGAGCGAGGGAGAGAGGGAGAGAGAGAAAGCACCCCTCATGGGACACGGTCACGCTGCAATCTTTTCCATCTACCCTTGAAATTTTGGACACACACAGACACACACACACCCCCCCCCCCACCCCCCCCCAGTAGGTTTCTCAAGCCACCAGGTCGAGGACTCGAATGGTGCAACGGGCTATGTGGTATCCAGTTGTTTTAACCACCACCAGACTGGCTGGCCCACCATTTTTTAAAGTATAATAATACAGAAATTAATGACTCAACAGAAATTATGGTCCAATTTTGATTATGTAAAAGGAAATTATTTTAAAGATAGAAAACAGGGGGCCAGACAATGGCACTACAGTAAGACCCAACACTCTGCAAGGCTGACCCACACAGGAAGGTTCTCGGTTCGTGTCCAGAGACCTCCTCAATATACATCTCCTTGAGCCTGTACAATGGAGATTGGTCTCCAGAGCAGACACTTAGAAGTGGAATTGCTGGGTCTTATATTTACACATCTTCAACTTCATCCGATAGTGCTGTATTTCTTACACGAACTTACTCCTATCAGCAAATGGAAGAGATCTTACTCCTATGTCCTCACCCAGTATTCCCCAGTGTTGATTAAATACAATGAAACAAAAACTTGAGCCAGAATGTAAACATCTGATTTCACAGGACCATACATTTTTCTTGCGCTGCTTGAAAAATCAGAACGGCAAAACAGAGCCCATGTTTTCTGTATGAAAACAGCACGTGCTCTTTGCCATGGTCCCAACTATTCCTGGTTTTCCCACACCTGGCCAGCTTCATCAACTTCCAAGCCCAGTCCCTAACAGCATTTGAGTTTATGACCCTCACCTAAGGTGGTCATGACATGCCATTAACATGCTGCACCGTTTCAGCTGAAGGCCCGTAGAGTTGCATGTCTGTGAGCCCTGAAGGCTGGGACCTGACAACACCTATCTGCAGGTCCTGTCTGTCTGTCTCCACCAGAATCTGGTATCTTCTTCACCAACTGTCTTCCACTTCCACAGCTTCAGCAGTGCTGATTCTAGTTCCTAACTGCTAATTGCTTCTCTCCTCCTTCCCTTCTTTTACTGCCTGTATTCCTGGTTCCCTCTTGTTCCTCGCACACTGCTTTGGCCTTTTATAGACCTTTATAGGCAACTGGAACTCTGCACTCCATAGTCATGTGGCTGCTCCTGCTGCAGGCTGCTGTCCACACTTTCCCATGTAGCTCCCTGTGCTGGCCAGAGTGCATTTACACTTACCTACTCCTCACAGGGACTACGTACATGCTAAGTGTTCGGAAAACACTGTTCAATGAATATTGCATAAGTCAATTCAGGAGACCACAGGGCCTTGTGTTTTTGTTACTAACCAAAGGTAAAAGAGGAGCAGGCCGGCAAATGGTGTGGTGGTTGGGGCGCTGGATTCCTACATGGCTGACCATGGTTCGCATCCTGGACCAGGAGGCTTGCTTTTTCTACTTTCCCTTTCTCTCGCTCTGGTCAAATTGAACAAATAATGATGATAATAATAAATGAAAGAATTCTTTTAAAAAAGTGTAAAAGAGGAGGAATGCTTACTAAATTTCTATTCCGGTATTTCCCAAACTACTGGGTTGTTGGAAAAGTCATAATGCATTTTTGCATAGATAAATATAGAAAAAATATGTCATGATTTTTCTGACAACCCAATATATTCTGTAACCACAAAAAGATGGAGAGAACTGGCTTTGAAAACAAACTGAACACACCTCTCTGTTGCAGGACATCTGTGAGTCCTAACTAAGCTAATACACATGGAAAAGAGCAGAGGAGCAGAGAACACAGAATGTACTTTTCCCTCAGCTTCTTGGGTCAGGGAACCTTTGTTCACCCAAGGAATACTAGTGGCACTGGAATGACGGAGAACACAGCCTGGGAATGCTGCTCATCTTTTTTCTTGTTTTAGCTATTTATTTATTGCATTTATTAGTATTAGTTTTAATTTGCTACAGGGTACGTGTGTTCACTAGGGAGCGACAGGGGAAGTGAGAAAGCAAACCACCAGGTTCAGGACTCAGTGGTCGGCCATGTGGGAGTCTAACACCCTAACCACCATGCCACCTGCTGGTCCAGAATGCAGCTCACTTTAAACGACTCTTCAACTGAGTACATATATATTTTTTATATCAATGGTGTTAGTTTCCTTATGAAATTGTGGGCAAAATGTTTAAAAGTTGAAGTAATTCCCTCAACAGGGAGGAAAGGGTTAGGTGGAATATTTGTTTTATTTCCCCATGCGGGAACTTTATTAATTAGGTTGATCACAGCCAATGCAAACAAGTCTATGTCTCCTTGCACAAACTCTCAACTGTAACAGCAGATCAAAATGAACAAGTCTCCACCATTTTAACCCAAATAAAAGGCAACTCTGTAGCCAAGCTCTCAAACTCAGCAGCAAAGAGTTCGGAGAAAGCCCAAGACAGTCCTTTCTCCTGGAGCGCAGTCCTACCTCTCACATGTGATCAAGTTCCGAACAATGGCGACTGCTTAATGTGACCTGTGTTCCCAAGCCACTGACAGAGTTCAAGTCATTTCAGGCCACAAAAACCATGTAGCAGGACCAAAGGTTTATCTGACTGTCCTCTTCTTGGGGGCAGACTATGTCATAATCCTGCGCTGGAGCTCTGGGCACCAGCCCACATTGCCTGGTATCCAGAAGCCACAGGGGAAATGAAGTTAGTAGAGCTCACTGCTACAGAAGAGGAAGGAGAAAAAGAACAAATCCACCAATGTCCTTACTCTCGCGAAACGGAAGAAGTCTGCTAACAGCTGTGTTGGGACTAGGGCTCAAGTAGCTGTTAACAAGTGCTGTTAGCTGGGTAACACTCTTAGAACCTTTACGTGGGCCAGTCTGCCCTCTTAAGAATAGTTCATTTAGCCCCTGTCCTACAGGGGCTCGATACTGGCACTTTCTCCACTTAAGGATGACAGCAATTCCGTGATTTACTGTGCTCTACTGACCAATGAAGAATAAGACAATACCACCAAATGAGACGGTCTGAACTTACGGATTTAACTTGATGCTCACCATATTTACTACTAGTAAAAATCAGGCTGAGAAACACCTACCATAAATCAGACATCTAACACTAACAAATTATGCACCCATTACAGATGACCTTTGGAGTTGCTCAAGGTACAGTCACAATCATGCATTTTAAAAAAAGCCGCCTTTCACTGTAATGTGTGAATGCATGAAATTAAATGAGGCTTGCAATGTAATCAGTGTGGTTGGCTGCTTTAATATATTCCATTTCAATTTCAAATCACCACAAGCCAAGAGTGACGAATCTAATTTGATCAGTTGCTCACAAAAACACAGAAAAGCAAATGTGGATCTAGCCACGCACCAGAGTTTTAAAGGAATTAATATTTTCTACTACCAACAGAAGCCCTTAACATATTTTTCAAAAAAGTCGTTAAGAACCCAAATACAATTCTTTCCTCACTGAAAAATTTCAACATTCATATTCAAAAGTTCAAAATGGACACATTTAAGTAAAAAGTATATTTAATTTTTTTAAAAAAGTCAGTAACGTTTGAAATGTACCTAAAAGAAAACTAAAACCAAACGGTCTTGCAGGGTTTTTAGAAACAATCTGGACAGTTCTTTAGTACCAAATACTAGCACTGAGCAAGAATTTGTATAATGAACACAATATCTCATTTCCAGACCTCGAACCCTACTTCAAGATGGGACGACACAATTTACAAAGTTAGTTGCTGTTGTACTCTATGTCCCTAGCAGCTGCTTAGCAAAACATGCAACAAATAACATGCTGAGATGAGAATGAGGTTGCACTATCCCCATCATCTTTTAAAGTTGCTGTGCCTTCAAAATTTCCCCAATTAAGGGGTTGGCAGGTGAAGTGGTGGTAAGGGGCTGGACTCCCATGTGGCCGACAGCAATTCAAGTCTTGGACCTGGCAGCTTGCTTTCTCCCTCTTTCCTTTTCTCTCCTTCTCTGGTCAAATTCAAAAACAATAATAACAAGTAAAAATTAAATAATTCTATTAAAAATTCAATTAATATACAATTTTAAGGTATCAGCAGTTTCATCTAGGGCTCAGTGCATTGTTTCTAAAGGAAAAAACATAAAATGTTACCAAGAGCTGGACACTTGGTGAAGCTAGACATTTGGTAGAGGGAGGCCTTCAAAAAAACTCTCACAGTGGAAATACACAAATCTGATCTAGTGTCACTCACCGAACGGTAGCCAGAGCGATCTCTTAATCTCTTAATCAGATCATGCCACTCTCCTATTTAAACCTCAAAGAGGGGCCAGATGGTGGCACAACAACAAAAAAGGTGATGCTCTGTGAATCTGACCCATATGGTAAGGTCCCAGGTTCACATCTGGAGACCTCCCTGAGCACACCAGGCACACCTGTGCCCATCTGGAACTGGTTGAGGCTACAAGATGCAGATTGTGGTGTCAAGACCCTACTGGGGGTATATCTCTCTGTCTCTCTCCCTCATACTCATAGAAGAAATAAACTGTGAAAGCCTTGAAGAGCTTCCTACTCTACTGAGAATAATATTTACAGACCTTACAGAAGCCCTTCTTTCAAGACCTAGCCCCTGCCTATCTCTCCAACTTTATCTATTACTTCCCTCCCACTGGCTCTTCTCCAGCCATACCTGCTTCTTGGTTGTCACAAGATATTCCAGTTTCAGTATGCAAAATGCTCAACCTCTTTCCCCTTACCAGTCTTTTGGTGTAGAATATCCTACTTCTAGAATTTCCTAAGGGTCGCTTCTCTTGTCATTCAGGTCTCAACTCAATCACCACCTTCTTAGAAAGAAGTTCCTACACACTTCCATCAAACAATCCCATTTTATTGTCTCCACAGGAGTGGTAATTGTCAGAAACAATCTTGTTTGTCTCTCCTCTTCTGTGCCATGAAAATAGATACACTGGCTATTGAACAGTAGGCAATCAAAATATTTGCTAAGTAGGAACTTACAACTATGTAAGACTCTATGAGAGGCACTGTAATGATACCGATGTTTAAGCATTGCTTTGTCAGCAGAGAGGAAGTGTGTCATATAGGAAGGACAGGGGGCTAAAGTCTTGTCTGCTGGCCCCGTTTCATTTATGAACCTATAGTAGGTTACTGTTCTAGAAAATAACCGGCGTTGACCTATTTCACATTTGTAAAATGGGGATAATAGCATCTATTTAGCAGATTATTATGAAGATTAGTATTACCACATGTAAAGAGTCAAATGCAATAATAAGGTATTCAAAATTTTTATTTTATTATAATTTACTTGTCATTACCAACTACTGACAAATCCTCTTTAAATAAAAATGGCAACTTAATAAAAATATAGATTGAGTTTGACTATATCAACAGACACTAGACCACCCTGGAAATTAGTAGATTACAAATACAAAGGGATAGAAATAAATATGGTATGATTTCTAACATATGTAGAGTTTCAAACCAAATGATGGTTGATGTGTCTATCACCTCTAATGATAGGATGCTTTAGCCAAATCATGTCATAACAAAGACATCACATAGCATGGCTTCTATCAGCACTGAGCAACAACAACAACAAAAACAGGGTTTATCGTTTCCCTCCTTTTCTTAGCTGAGAAGTAAGGAATTATGGTGGCTTATTTATTGGGCAGTAAATGTATTCAATGACACTCCCCTTTTAGGATAATGAAAATCTGCAAACAGGTCAAACACTTGAAGTGGTCAGTGTTGATTGCATCATGGAGGTAGTATTCAGTCAGCCTCCTTTGTGGTACTCATTCTGAAGCTAAATAGATTTGGGAACTTAATCTATTGTTGAGAAGAGCAGGGTACTAGACAAAATGTTATTAACTGAGGAATATAAAAGGCTAGTAGCAAAGAGAAGGTTGCTGGAGTAAAAGTCCAAACTGGGGGGAAAAAAAAAAAAAGGGAGGGGGGATGGTGGAAACAGTAAAAGCAGAGAAAATGGTCTCTCCAAGCTGGACCGGCCTAAATCTATACTATTAGGATGGACCATGTGAGGTTGCCATGTTTTGCAGGCCAAAATCTACTGATTTTATGTGGTTCAAAGATGCATTTGCAGGACCAGCAGTTAGCGTAATGGCCATGTTGCTGGACTCCCACGTGGTTGACTGTGGTTCACGTCCCGGACCTGGTGGTTTAAAACTCACGCCGGGCACATGTGCGTTCGTGCCCAAGATCCCAAGAGGAGAACGGAGGAGAATGGATTACGGCATGGCCATCCCCCCTGGGGGGTGATTTCTCACTTTCTGTCTCTCTGTCTCTCTCTGTCTGCCTGGCGAACGCACGTGCCCTATAGCAAAAACCTCTAAAAAAAAAATGCATTTGCCAAGGCACTCTTTGTTACTACGTACTAAACGGTCTTCCCTAATGCATGCACAAGTTTTGTACACTAGTGTTAATGCGGTATCTTGTATTGGGAAATTTTACACAAGAATGTCTAAAATGGTAACCACAGGTGCCAGACTCCATTGTGGACAAAAAACTCTTCTATTTTTATAGAATCAAAGCCCCAAATTTCTTGAGGGTTAAGGTTTCACAAAGCATTCTTGCTTTCCAGAGTAAAACTGATACTAAAGTTTTAAAGCATGTGTTCAGAAATGCTTAAATGTCTCTAAGTCTGAATAAAGGCAAGATTCACGGAACAACACAAAAAGGAAAAGATATGGATCTACTCCATAATAACATTTTTGTGTGTGTGTGTGTGGGGGGGTACAGGGCATGTGTGCTTGCTGGAGAAAGACAGAGGAAGAGAGGAAGCACCCCTCAGGGGAGATGGCCACACTACAACCCCTCTCCTCTCTCCTCTCCTCTTGGGATTTTGGGCATACATGAACATGCGCCCGCTGTGTTTGTCAAGCTACCAAGTCCATGACTCAAACTGCACAGTTGGCCATGTGGGATTAAGCCACCTCAACCACCATGCTACTGGTTGGCCCCTTTAATAGCTAACATTTAAAGATCTTCAAGAAGACCATTATGGAGATATAGGAATAGGTTTCAAAAATAACAGAAAGTGAGAATATGAAGGCACATAAATAAACCTGTCATTGTACTGACAATGTATTGAAGTGGGGCGGGGAAGGCGAAAAGGGGAAAATTCAGGTAAACACTCCAGTATTTAAAAACAAATGGTGCGTTTGGATAGCTAATGTGATAATTTGAATTACAGCATGTGGTATTCTAAAAAGGAGTGCTGCAGAGCTGCCTGTGTGCTAGAAGGTGAGTGGTTAAGCTTATTTTGGCACTATTAATGATGACAAAATATCCTTGTCTGCATTTATAGGGGGGCAGGGAGGTGTTTAACGGAAGTGAATAACAGTGACCAAACTGTTACTGAGCAAGAGCTTAAACCCATTCCTAACCACCAGGAATCCTTTCTGGGCTCATCATCAAGATAAGACAGTAAGGAAGGGGACAAAGTGCAGAGAGTAGAGGGTAAGGGAAGGTCCTGCTTCGGTGGATGAAGGACTCAATTAAGCACAGGGCAAAGGAGTTTACATCTGCTGCCCCTTGTTACAGGCTGACCATGTGTAGATGATGTCCACTGACAAACCATTATTTCACCATTTTTAAGGTGAATCCCCTTCCTCATGTTTTCTTTTTTTTAAAGAATTATTTATTTTTTATTTATTCACTCATTTATTTTAATTTGACCAGAGAGAGACAGAGAGAGAGAGAGAGAGAAAGAAAGAGGGAAAGCGAGAAAGCAAGCCACCAGTTCCAGGACTCGAACTGTGGTCGGCCATGTGGGAATGTCCAGCACCTAAACCACCAAGCCAACTGCTGTCCCCCTTCCTCATGTTTTAACATCTCTGAAATCAGAATGTGTCTTAGATTAATGTCATTTTAGATTTAATAATAACTGACAGAGAGGTTAGCTAATGATCATTTATGAAACTTACTCTGGACCAATTCAAACTAGCTAATCGTCAGAAAATATTCAATTTCATATGTGATTCTGTAACAGCCACTAGTACCCTAGATCATAAAAAAGATCAGGGAGGAGACTAACTTGGTCATCTACACATTTTTGGTGTCAAAACACATCTCTAATTATGTTCTTCATCTGAATTAGGAATCCTGGAAGATTCTATATATGTGAACCTTACCACTGGGACCCCTGACTTGGTTACAAAGAACACTCCTGTGTTTCGTGAAAGTTTTTATGGATGGTAATCTAGGCAGATCCAGAAAATATTCAACATATCTTTAATTCATGGAACAGATCTTGCCACTTGGGTAAGCAACTAGAGAAACTTACAGAAACCTTTTGATGAATTTTAGTAAAAGGAGTAACTATTAATTATAGCGACCATGTGACGAAGGGGGAGAACTCTAGAGTTTCATGCTATCCAATAAGGTAGCCATGGGTCACATGTGACTAATTCAAATTAACATAAATAAAATAGCAGGCCAGCCCTGCAGCCTGGTGATTAAGGAAGCCAGATCCCACAAGGCTGACCGTAGTTCGAGTCCTGACCCTGGCAACTTGAAAAACATGCCAAGGACGCATGCATACCCATACATGCACACACGCATGTGCATGCATTCCCAAAATCCTAACAGGATGGAGAAATAGAGAAGGGACTTGCAGCATAACCCTGCCCCATGGTGTGGTGCTTTCTCTCTCTTTCTCTGTTTGGTGAGTAAACTCTCTGGCAATTAAAATTAAAATAATAAAGTAGAATATTTGGTTCCTTAGTCATACTACCCAAATTCCATGGCTGAATAGTCACAGGTGGCTGGCTAGAGGTGACAGCACTGGGTAGCATAGATAGAGAACATCTCTATCACTGTAGAAAATGGAATTAGACAGTGCTACTGTACATGAGCAGAATGAAGATGAGTTATATCTTAGCTCCAACACTTAGCAGTTAAGAATGTGGACAGGGGCCAGCAGGTGACATGGTAGCTAAGGCACTGGACTCCCACATGGCTGATTGTGGTTCAAGTCTCAGACTTGGCAGCTTGAAAATCACTCTTGGCATATGTGCGTGAGTGCCCAAAATCCCAAGAGGAAAGTGGAGGAAAATGGCTTGTGGCATGGCCATCCCCTTTGAGGGGAGGGGGTGATATCTCATTTTCCCTCTGTTTCTCTCCAGCAAGTGCATGCATCCTATGGCAAAAACCTTAAAACAATATTTGAATGAACTAATGAGCCTCAGTAATACTCAGTTTTCTTATTGGTAAAATACATATGTAATTGTCATCCTACTCCCAGAGATGCTGTGTGGCTGAGAGGACAAAGGAGGACATGTGAATGTGGTTTAAAAACAACATAGTATCATAAAAAAGTTTGCTACTAAGTTTTATCTTTTTATATGATTTACAGATACTTTTGCATTTTTGCTATTAGTCAAATATTTTTTCAATTTCAACTCCAAATTTTGGCTTCTTTTTTTTTGTTTCCCTTTTCTTTTTCTTTCCTTCTCTTTCCTTCTTTCTTTCTTTCTTTCTCTCTCTCTTTTTTTTTTTAACCAGAAAGACTAAAATATGTTTCCAGATATTTTCAGCAAACAAATGCCTCCAGTAGCTACACAAGTAACAAAAATGAGTGAAGCTGGCGCTGCTGCTATGACCAACTGGAGATCCTGTGTTCTGCCTGAACTGCAGAGCTGCTACTCAATGCCAGCCAACTGTGGCCACTCAGGGTGGCTAACCCAGTGTACCTAGATACCGATTTTTGGAAGGAAAGCTGGAAATTTGACTTTTTATAAGGACTCTCCACTTGAAAATATTAGCTGGCTCAGCCATAGCAGAGCAAACAATAGGGAGCCACTGTTTGATGCTGGGGCCACGTGGAGTCCCAAGTTCAGATCCCAGACCAATCTGAACAGGCCAGGCCCAGTAGTACAAGCCTGGAATCATAGCTAACAGGGAAGTGGGGGGGAGCTGGCATAAAGGACTGCAAAGGCGAGACCCTAACAGAAGTCAGTCAGTTTCTCGCTCTTACTGAATAAGCAAATAAAAAAATATTAGCAACTCATTTAAAGTTTTCTTCAGGCAAATTAAACACATTTGGGAATCATGCGTGGCCTGTGGCTGGCACAGTACCTCTGGACTCTAAAACCCTATGGCAGCAATACTTCCTTCTCCATGTCCCCTTTCCTAGGACACTCTTAGAAAAATGCAAGCAATTTACTCCTCGTTGTAGCTCATAGTGAAACGGACCCAAAGTTCACAAAGTTATTTATTTTATATAAGTTACCATTCCTGGTATTAAGTAAAGTTAATCTCTCTGGTTACTAAAATACTAACACTTGAAAAGGAAAAAAAAAATTATATTGCTCTTGCATAATTTTATACCAAAGTTTTACTGTAATTAAAGAAAATATTTTTCTTTTTTTCATTGCTACTCCACTGGACAATTACCAGAAATCTAAGGGAGAACTATAGTATTTTATATAAAAGGTGAAGAACTCTACTGATGAATGAATTTTAAAAGTTGGGGAAAAAAGCCTAATTTGGAAAGTTTAATGCCAGAAAGCAAAGCAAATCTTTTAATTCTCCTAGTAATTTCAATGCTGTACACTTAAAAGCCCATTAAATTGAAAAGGTTTCTGTACCGTATATAGAAGCATACACAATTTTTTATTCCAAGTGTACTTAACCATATTTTATTTTTATCACATGCCCACGCCAAGGAACCAGCAGTTGCAGGCTTTTTATTCAGTTGATAATTCAAATATTATTTCTAATACAAATATATGGTTTATCACGCTTATTTATCACTAACTTGGTATACTTCATAATCGTATTACAACCCCACTGCGTACTGAACACCACCTACAGTTCAAACTACTCAAGATAAGCACTGGTACTTTCCCAGGAAGATTGGCACTAATTAAAGGTCTTATTTAGTAGTTGTTGGTAACCACTTTTTTAAGGAGGGGAAAAAAACAATAGGAAGTAGTATAGATATATTTAATTTGGTAATTGTATTTTATTAATGAGATCTATTTTGGATATATACTTTAATTGGAGTTAAAACAAAGACATGCTAAACTATCATCAATGCTATGAAACAGAATGAGATTGAAGTGTTTTGTAATTCATCAATGAGAAGAATTGAAACATCCGTGACCTACATGGTATAAAACTAAATCATACCAGAACACTAATAATAATAATAATAACAACAATAGTACTTTGCACTTACAGACCTCCTTTCAGAGGAATTTCAGAGTGCTTTTTAAACACATGTTATTTTTCCTTTTTTGAACAAATAAGACAACTAAATCAAAGAGTAATAATGGTTTGCCCATGCCACAAAGTGAGTCAGCGGCAAACCAGGAATAGATTTTGTAACTTGCTCAGTCTCCTGCAATTATACTGTGCAATGATTACTCGGCTGGAGTGTGTCTCGCAGGTTACACCCAAGACGTAGGTATCTCCAAAGTTCTTGTGGGCTTACGCTTTTTCTCTCCTAGTCCCAGCCTACGAATAGCACTGTTTATAAACCTACATTGTCATCAATATGTGTGCCTGTGTGCTGCTCAACAGAGGGTCCCACAGGGAGCTAAGAGAAGATTACTCTAGGCCAGCCCTGTAGCCGAATAGTTAAGGGTGTCAGATCCCACATGGCTGACCATATAGTTTGAATCCCAGCCCCAGCAGCTTGAAAAAGATGCAGGGTGACAGTACACGTGTGCCCACACCTCACTGGGGGAGTGTTGTCTCCCCAACTCTACCGTTTTCTTTGCTGAGTGAACATGACCTCTGGTAATTAAAAAAGAAGAAAAGAAAGAAAGAAAGAAAAGAGAACAGTCTGTAAGTTTCTCAGTAGCTCCTCACTGTCTCATTTTCATGAGCGCTTTCTGAAGCTGGCCTCCAGACATTTCAAGATGATAGTAAGGCCAGCCAACTAAACACCAAATGTGGAGTGCAGGGAGAAATTCAAAAGTAGCAAGGTCATTACAGAGTGTGTAATGCACCTGGACCCACATGGGAAGGTCTCAAGTTCACCTCCCAGGACCATCCTGTATATGATGAGTGCTTGCATGTGGCTGTGATCTGGGCTGGCTGAGGCTATGGGTGGACTGCAGCATGAAGGTCCTGTTCGGGGTGCTTGTCTCTCTCTCTCTGTCACGGAAGAATGAAAGAAATGAACTTAAGAATTATGCACGGGACCAGCTAGTGGTGTGGTGGCTAAGGTGGCTGGATGGTACATGGCTTACTGGTGTTGTGCCATTTGCTGGAGATACAACTCTGAACAGCATATGTTCAATGGCAGTCTGCAGAGACCAGTTCAAATGCACAAACTGTAATATTAAATACTTCAACAGTGCTTTGGACAGTGTTATTCTCAGAAGTAATAAAACCAACTGACATTTACTGCATGCTTACTGTGTGCCCGGCCCAGCTCTAAGCACTTTACATTTTGCTCCATTTAAAGTCCTGGGCATTTTACACGCTACCCTATATAATTTAGAAACCTCAGAGGAAGGCACTATTCTCATTCCAGTTTTAGAGGTCAGGTGGTACAGGAGTTAGACCACACACCCAGAGGTTACTTATCTAGTAAGGGATGGAAAGCCAAAACGTGGACCGGGCATTCTATTCAGAGCTTGAGTTTTAATTTTTATTCATTTTTTTTTTTGCCTGAGGGTACATGTGTACACCAGAGAGAGACAAAGAGAAAGGGAAAGTAAGAAAGCACACCCTGTGGGGAATGGTCACGTGGTAATCCCTTCTCCTCCATCTCTTTTGGACACGCACACATATGTGTCAGGCATGTTTTTCAAGCTACCAGGTCTGGGACTCAAACCACCTAGTTGACCCTATGGGATCCAGCCACTTAAACCACCAGGCTGCAGCCTGGTCTGAGCTTGAGCTTTTAATCACTATCCTACATTTCCCTTGTGAATCCCAGGTTGAGCCCACGGTGCTCAACACATGCTAGTGAAAGGAAGGAAAGAAGGGAGGAAGGGAGGAAGAAAACCAGTCTTGAGAGTGCTCACACAGTAAGCCTGAAACTCCTGAATGCTGCAGGCTAAAACCTTTGACTATTTGCATGATTCCTTAGAGCAGAGGTAAACGACAAATACTATCTTTCTGTCTGCTTCAGTAATGGGATCAGAAGTCAGGTGTTCATAGTTAACCCTTAACATGATCACTTCTCTGTTCCTCTAGTTCTTAGGAGTTTATGTCATTTTGGGGCCAAATAAAATGCCACTTTCAGGACATCATTTCCAAGAATTTCCCACATGCCCTAGCACGTTACAGTGACAATCTGCCTAATGAAAAAGGTATTTTCTTAGAAGAGGTGAGAAGGAAAAGCAAATGAAAATAGATGATATTTTGGGATGAAAGAAGGAAAAAGGTTCCTCATTCAGAACTAAAGGCTGTTGCCAACAGCTTGTTTTGTTCCCAAAGATCAGCACACAAAAGTTTCACAGAGCTGGAGGGAAAAGAGTTGGATGCTAAGTTAGACTTTGGGGAGGGGAAGGGGCATAATTCCCATCATTCCTTTGGGAGCAGCACAAAAAATAACAAAACCTCTATAAAAGAGATGAGCAAGTCGGCTGTGAAAGGAATGACCCCTCACATATAGGGAAAGCAATTTGCATCTACAGATCTCATTGGTATAAACGACCTCCTTCAAAGAGTGAAAACCTCAATGGAAAGCCACTATATACCCATGAAAAGCTTTGCCAGCTATTTGTTGAGCTGTATACAGACTAACAAACAGGAGTGGTTAACCTGGCGCACCATGCACTATAGAGATATTTTTTTTAAGTAGGCTTAGTCAGCTAATCTTGTTGAGATTTCTCTCATACTACTGATTTCTTATTCTCAAAATAAATTAAGAGGCTTCATTGCAAATTCTCTGTGGTTGAGTTTGTTGGGTGTCTTTGATTGTCTCTTGTCTTTAGATTCCCTGCCTTGTCTCTTTAGATTTTGCTGTGCCCTTTGGTATTTCCCCTTAGCCCATGCCTGGAATAGCTAATTACACGGTAGCGTTAATTTCTGCCCGTACAACAAGAAACAGCAGAACCTTGCTAATTCACACCAGTGACAGAAAGACTCCTGTGTTAAGTTACTGAATTATGCAAATGAGCAATAAGTGAAGAAAGATGATTCAAAATTGTATTTCATTCATTTATTTTGACAAGTGTAGTTTAGTCTTAATTATTTCGAAAATTTCTTTGTAGCATACTAACCAATTTACTGTGGCACATTTGTTACAAGTGATAAAGCCTTCATCAACAGAGACCAGAGTGCGCTCCCAAAGACAGACTCAGGTTCCAACTCTTTCATCTTGGATTTTCCTGACTTTTCAGCATCGACCCTTCGGGGGATAAGGCAATACAGAGTATGGCGCTATGTTTTATTGGTATATGTTTTAGACATTATTTCAGCAGTACACATTTATTTCATAAGTAGGTCCTACATATGTTTAAACTTTTACCATCTTAGTAAAAACAAACGAACGAATAAAATTAAGCATGCTTTAAAACATTTCTACATTCTGTGGTCACAATGCTAGTAGAACTCCATTTTCATTTTCTAAATACAACTGGTTCAGTCTGCTGTTCACCCCTTTTAATTCCTATTTCTGTTTTGTTTTGTCTTACCATACTTCTTTCTTTCAAAGTTAAAAACGTCTGTTTTAAGATAAGTGGATACATCACACTATGTAACATTTTCATGTCAAAATACTTACCTTATTATATTCTGAGTTAAATTATTTAAGATAGGAAAACATTTTGATACACTTTTGACAGACACATCCTGTAGGATGGATCGATTTCTTTCTAAGTTCCACACTGGTTACGGTGGGGAGTAAGGAGAGCATACCCTTCCAGTGTACACTCCTGGTTTTAAAGCCCCACATAGACCAGCCTCTTAATAAGCACTTTGAGACTAAACTTTCAATTCAGATACACTTCAAAATCATCATGCAGTTGTCAAATGAGGTTCTTTGATTTGCAAAAGCTACATAAGCCAGAGAGTACTTAAAGAAAAGCCAGAAAGATAAGATTTAGTCTCAAACTACATGACTTCTCTGTGCCTATTAAGATCTCACTTTCTCGTCAAGGCCCAACTCACATTCCACATACCAGGTCCGCCGGGACAGCTTTCCAGAGGTTAAGGTTGAGACCTCACTGCACTTGTTATCATGTCCTTGTACTGACAGTTATTTGCCATCGGGCTGAGTTTCCCCACCACATTAAGAACAGAGCAGCCGTGAGCAGAAAGAACACCAGGCTCTACACTTCCAAACTTTTGCTAACTTGGAAGGGTCATTTTATCTCTTTGAGGTTGCTTTTTCATCTGGAAAATGTCTACCCTTAAGCAATGAGACTACTTCACAGAAGTAGAAGATAATGAATGTGAACGTTTTCTATAAAAAGTAGAGTATTATTTAAAAAAAATGTGTTTACAGGGAGACTGCATAAGTAAATGACTAGAAGTATTGTTTCTTCAAGAAGCAGGAACTGAGTTTTGCTCATATTTGTGTCCTTTTCAAATCCACAGGGAAGAGACTCAACATTTAAATACTCAAGAATGAATTGAGCTGGAGTGCAGGGCACGAAAAGGCAATAAACAGAGGGGAAAAAAAGACTCACACATAGACTTGGTTTTGTGACTCTCTGAGTTTGGTTTTACAATAATTTTCTTAAAACAAGAGAAGCTTATCAGTGTCTAAAATTAGCCAGCAAACCCATCCTTTCGCGAGGACAGCTGGCTTAAGCCTTAAGCTTTAAGGGATGGTGCTAAGGCTCGCAGGGCTCATAATACAAGGACAAAAAGGGTTCCCAGGGGCCTTTACAGGGGTAGAATGCAATCAATGTTAATTCGATTTAACTTAATGACAGGCTACGAGTTGTTATTGTCCTGTTCATTAAATAAACTCATGACAACTATTTGATGATGGGTTTTCTTTCTTTTTATATGAGAGATAGCATCATATGGACATGACAGGAGCATAAAACAATATAAAGGGATTGATTAATAATGTGAAAGTCAACACCAGATTCTGGGCCTGGGGCTATAGGGTAACTGGCTACACTCCCATGGATTTTACTAGACTTCCACAGTTATGATTGCTTCTCTTAGATAATTATGAAAAATCTAATGAATTATAGAGGACAATGAATATACATACCAACTTATATGAAAAAAAAAAACATAAAGCAAAACAAAACAAAGAAAATCAGTTTAAATATAGTATCAGTTTCAAAATTAAATCTGCCCTATAACTGGAAAAATGAGGATTACGCAAACATCTTTTTACCATTAAAGGTAATGCTGATATGGCACAAACAATTGGTAAAAAAGAAAGAAAGAATAAAGAAAGAAAATGTCAAACTACCAAAACAAAAACAGAAGATTAAGGGGACACCTGAGAGAGAAAGCTGTCTCCCAGAGAGAGCTAAACACTTCTGAAGCCATGAGAAGAAAGATTATCACAATAGAGTGATTGTGAAATGATTAAGAAATGATTAAGACGTTAGATTCTGGGCTACATCAATGAGAAACAATTCCTCAAAAGAATATACAATTTAAAAACAATACCTAACCACTAAGGAGAAATACCAACCAAACAGAACCTGTTTAAATCCTAAACATCTTCCAAGCACTTCTGAAGCCATGAGAAGAAAGATTATCACAATAGAGTGATTGTGAAATGATTAAGAAATGATTAAGACGTTAGATTCTGGGCTACATCAATGAGAAACAATTCCTCAAAAGAATATACAATTTAAAAACAATACCTAACCACTAAGGAGAAATACCAACCAAACAGAACCTGTTTAAATCCTAAACATCTTCCAAGACCATGGAACAATTTTAGACTACTATAAATCTCATTTGCTTGAAGCAAACAGGACTGGTGTTTTCATATAATTTACAGACTTTTAAAAACATTCCCATTTATCAGAAATTTTAGCTGTTATAAAAAAAGTCAGAGTCTTTAACTGAGAAAATCAGAAAAGTACTTTAGAAATGAAAGAAAAAAATGAAATGGCCTTATCTGCTTCTCAGACCACAAAGCTTTTAATGTTTGAAGCTGCATTTTTGAAAGGAGTAACTGTTACATATTTTAAGTGGCTGTTTCAATACATTTCTAATGAAAAGCACTAATTTGGGGGAAAGGAAATTTCATAAAACTGTATCTAAGCCCAAGAGCTTTAATTAGGTCACGCTATAACAGATTATATAGATGTTACACAAATATCGATAATTTAATATTCATTCCTGAAACTTACAGTGCCTTCTATCACGATACTTAAAGGATCTACGCTCTTTGCTGCCATGAGTATTATAAGCCCTTTCCTCCTAATTAATGTGCAATTAATTCAACCAACCTCCAATTAGTCTTCTACAACATTACCCTACTTAGACAATACAGCACAGTCTCTAGACTGGGTTATAAACCTGGGCTAAAACAGACTCCTTACAGACCAAAAATGGTTCTGGGATTTCTCTTTGTAGTGTAATTTAGATGTCATATCTAATTTGCTGTCATGACTATTGTTTCACTGTGCAATTTGTATGTCGTTTTGAATGGTAAAGGCATCATAGCTTTATTGAATTAAACCTTCTGTCTTTATTTAGGGTCTGATGTTACATGTTTGTGCGTTTATATTTATGTCTCAAAAGCTGCTTCTGACATCAAGTAGTAGAAAAAGAATATGTTCTTTTGATATGTTTGCTCAGATCTTAGTAAATATAAACACAAACGGGGGGTGGGGGTGGGGAACCTCTCTAAAGAAACAGAAAGTTGAATGTTATTACCATTATTGCTTTTAAAGCCCAAGAAAGTGCTAAATAAGCCACTTGTATTACAGGATTCTAGATGGCCTGGCTGTTTTGGAACTTAAATGCCTTAATTGTCGATACTATTAATCAATTCTTTCCTAACAAAGACCTGCTTTTTCCATTCAGTTTTTGATATCTCTACCTCAAATATACGATATTCTTATCACAGATCCACGATCCCCCCAAAATTAATATGCTCCCCAATGGTAACTCATAAAGGACAAACTCATAAAGGCCATCTTACCAATACCATACTACTCAGCTTAGGGTTGGTCTATTGTAGTTGTCCTGGTCTATGAATTCAAGTTCTAAAGTCATGACTAAGAAGACTAACAATGGAAAGCCTTGTCCTAGGCCATTAGAATAGCCTTTTAAGTAATTTTTAGTGCATTAAATTTCATAAAGTTTTTACTAGATAATTACACTTCCTGATTTTGTAATTAGTGGAAGTACATGCAATTACATAATAATTATGATAGTAATTACGTAATTAAGATGTATAATTATGTAGTGAAAAACATCATGGAAATAAAACCATCTACTGTGTAAGCACAATACATTTAAAAAGTAAATTCAGTAGCTCAACTGTTATAAAAATACTTTTCTTCAAAATAAAGTGATTAGCTCACATTATAGTCTAACTGCTTGAAAATTGTTTAATATTTTTCCCCATTGGTGACAGGAGTACATTTTGCAAAAGTACATGAAAAAAACAATCTTATCAGGTTTTTATCATTCTCAGAACTCGAAAAAAAAAAGACAATATGTTTTACAAATGAAGACCATCAACCAACACACTGTCACCTAGATAGAGATACTACCACCTCAGAGCCCTTCGTGTTGCTGTGTTTGTCACTACAAAAAGGAAAATGAACCTGACCCCTGAAAAGACATGACAGGAAAAAACAGTATCAAATGCATAACGTGTCTGTTGCCACAGCATGTCTCTAAGTCCTTCTGCACATCAAAGTGCCAAAGTTGAGTGTGTATTTACAGAAAATGGCCTTAAAGAAAAGGCACATAATTAGAATGTGGAAGTTTGCTGCCCAAATCTATGGCGACTTTCAAATGCTACGTTAGTTACCCTAAAGTGTATTACAGAAACTGTACAGACAAGCTTTTACTTGTGGGCAAAGCAACTAAAGTGATGATTTCCTGGAAAATGGAGTTTCTATTCTGTCACACTGTCAAGTCCTCTTTAGGCAAACACAAAAACAAAACGGGCAGTATTCAGCGAGGAAAACAAAGCAGTGTGAAGGGGCTTCAGGCTGCCATTGGAAACTATCAACTTGGTCGTCCTTGTAGTGAGCGTAGAAAAACAGCAGAGGTAAGTGCAACAGCAGGAAGAGGACATTTCCAAGTCAACTTGTTAGTAGCAAGATCTAAGAAATAGAATCTTGTTTCCATTTTTAAAAAATCTACTTTGATGCCCCGAAATCTTTATGAACTTAATAAATCAATGTTGTAGTGAGGTCCAGAAGGTAGTGATCTGGTGAAATTTCACTCTGGGCACATGGAGAGTGGTCCTTACCTGAAGTGGGTGGAGAACTACATTCCAGTTCTCTTTTTCTTTCTCTCTCTCTCTCTTTTTTTTTTAAAGAAATTTTTTTTACTATA
Source organism: Tupaia belangeri chinensis (assembly GCF_000334495.1). Classification (NCBI taxonomy): domain Eukaryota; kingdom Metazoa; phylum Chordata; class Mammalia; order Scandentia; family Tupaiidae; genus Tupaia; species Tupaia belangeri. The sequence goes on along the minus strand of NW_006160117.1, from coordinate 786,029 downwards.
GAGCACGTGCACTTGCTAGAGACAGAAAGTGAGAAATCACTTCCCGGAGGTGATAGCCACACTGCAATCCCTTCTCCTCCATTCTCCTCTTGGGATTTTGGGCATGCACGCACACAAGCCCAAGTGCGGGATTCAAGCAATGGTCGACTACATGGGAGTCCAGCGACGTAACCATTACGCCATCTGCTGGTCCTCCAGTTCTCTCTTTCATAAGCCACTAATCTTGAGATGTGGACAATTATTTTGAAAATCCCAATTTATTTCTGCCTTGCTCCTTCTACTTAAGAAGATCAAGCAGAAGCACTCCCACTTTTTGCTCCCCCTTACTCCTCCCAGTCCTTGTCAAGCCACTACACTTTTAGCTTAATTATAGACTATCTTTCAAAAGATCAGGTTGTGATATGAATCCTAACTTAAACTTGGACAAGGCCTTCTGCAGCCTGCATCTCTCTCATTTTAAAGTTTTACCAAAAGGATGGTCCTAGTCAGCGAGTGAATAAAATGGAAACAGGCTATAGTTATTAAGAGGAGAGAATGTTAGAACGGTGCCTCTCAAACTTTTATATGCACATGCATCATCTGGGAATCCTGTTAAAATTCAGATGCTGATGCAGCAGGTCTGGGTTGGGCTGATTTTTTAATTTCTTCTTTTTTATTTTGGAGAGGTTTTATTATTTTTTTTTATTTTTATTTTTTGCTATAGGGCGCATGCACTCGCCAGACAGACAGAGAGAGACAGAGAGACAGAAAGTGAGAAATCACCCCCCAGGGGGGATGGTCACGCCGCAATCCCTTCTCCTCCATTCTCCTCTCGGGATCTTGGGCACGCATGCACACACGCCTGGCGTGAGTTTTAAGCCACTGGGTCCAGGACGCGAACCGCGGTCGACTACGTGCGAGTCCAGCGACATAGCCATTACGCTAACTGCTGGTTCCCAATATTTTGAATTTCTAACAAGCTCCGAGGTGATGCTGATGCTCCTAGTATATTGGTCACACTTTGAGTATCGAGGTCTTACATTTCACTTGAACTAAAAAATGTATAAAGAAAAAAGCTGGTTTGGGTTCATTTGCATGTTATTTTCTCTTGCAATTGCTAAATTATATGAATCATTATTTCAAGTTGAGTAAAATTATTTCTTTGTAAAAATTTGAGTGCCTATCACTTTTTTCTTGTTATAAAAGCAGCACAATCTCAGAGTACATGGAGTAGGGGGTGTTCAAAAAGTTCATGAAAGGGACCAGCAGATAGCATAATGGTTATGTCATTAGACTCCAATGTAGTCAACTATGGTTTGAGTCCCAGATGGGTGGACTGAAAATCTCACTCTGGGTGTGTGTGTCTGTGTGTGCCCAAAATCCTGAGAGGAGAATGGAGGAGAAGGGACTGCAGTGTGGCCATCCTCTCCCAGGGAGTGATTTCTTGCTTTCTGTCTCTCTGGTGAGCACACACTCCCTAGAGCAAAAATCTCTCTATAAAATTAAGTTCATAAAAAAATGCATATTATGAAAAAACTATGCTTGGATTTCAATATTATTTGCACCAACATAAGCTGTACTTTAATTCCATTTCTCCATGGACTTTTCTTTTTTTTTTTTTTTGAGAGTTTTTTGCTATAGGGCATGTGCACTGGCCAAAAAGACAGAGAGAGAGACAGAGAGACAGAAAGAGAGAAATCACCCCCCAGGGGGAATGGCCACGCCACAATCCCTTCTCCATTCTCCTCTCGGGATCTTGGGTATGCACACACATGTGCCCAGCGTGAGTTTAAGCCATTGGGTCCAGGACTCGAACTGCGGTTGGCTACATGGGAGTCCAGCGACATAGCCACTATGTCAACTGCTGGTCCTGTCTCCATGGAATTTTTAAAAAGTTTATTTATCCTGGGCTAGCAGGCATGATGGTTCGAGTGGATCCCACATGGCTGATGGCACAGTTCAAGTCTCGGACATGATAGCTTGAGTGCTGGGTACATGTGCATGTGTGCCCAAAATCCCGAAGGGAGACTGGAGAAGGGACTGGGGCATGGCTATCCCTCCGGGGGTAATTTCTCACTTTCCCTCTCTGTCTCTGTTTGGCATGCACACACACTCTGTGGCAAAAACCTTTATTTAAAAAAAAGGGAAAGTTTATTTATCCTATGAGTGAGAGAGACTGAGATACAATACCCTCAACAGGGTCTTGATGCTGTCCACACCCAGGCCCAGCCAGCAGATCGTTAGCACGCGAGTGTTTCTTTATGGCAGAAAGATGAAAACTGTGGAATTTCTAGCAAGAACCCTCCCCAGAAACTTCTGTTATTGAAATGCTTTGCATAATTCTACAATAAATTCCTGACCATAACAGAGAGCAAACTATGCTCCGAAGTGCCAAGTTAGAGCCTTTCACTGTTCCCTTAAACTAATCAAAGCAACAGTTTAAAATTTAAAGAGCTCCAAGAGCACCTTTATTTATTTAAAAAAAAAAAAGATAACCAAAAAATGGAGTTCAAGTCACCCATCTCAAAAACATTTTTAAAAATTATTTTATGTTATTATTTTTAATTTGACAGGAGAAGGAGAGAGAGAAAGAAAGAGACCAAGCTGCCAGGTCCAAGACTCGAACTGTGGTTGGTCACGTGGGGGTCCAGCACCCTGACCACTACACCACCTGCCGGCCCCTCAAAAACATTTTTCGATCTTATTTCTTTCTCCCATGAGAAAGAGAGATACACAAAGAGAAACAAGACAGACAAATACTCCCACAGGGTCTTCATGCTGTGATACACCTTAGTCTCAGCCAGCCCCAGGCCATGGGCATAAGCTTGTGCATGTGCACTCCTGGAGTGTTTCGGGGATGGCTCCAGATGTGAATCTGGAACTCTTCCATGTGGGTGAGCCTTGCAGAGTGCTGTGTTACTGCTGTGCTACCGTCTAGGCCCAGAACTCTGTTTTTCACAATTACAAAAAAAAAAAAATAACTTTAACAAGAGCAATCAGGGGACCAGCAGTTAGTGTAATGGCTATGTCGCTGGACTCCCATGTAGTTGACTGCAGTTCGAGTCCTGCGCCCGGTGGCTTAAACTCACGCCGGGCGCGTGTGCATGTGAGCCCAAGATCCTGAGAGGAGAATGGAGGAGAAGGGATTTCGGTGTGGTCATGCCCCCTGGGGACTGATTTCTCGCTTTCTGTCTCTATGTCTCTCTCTGTCGAGCACATGTACCCTACAGGAGAAAAAAAAAAAAGAAAGAAAGAGGAGCAATCAGATGCTTAAATGAATTTCTTTAGTTTTATATGTATTTGGTATGTGGGAATCTCTGTGTGCTTTGCCTGCTATTAGTTATTTAAAACAGAGAACAAGCTAGTCTCCAAAATTCAACGATAGTTCTTCAGTGGAATAATCTAACCTGTGGAATGAAAAGGTGGCAGAAGAAATGGATCAGACAGGCTCTCTCTAACACAGCCTTATTTGTGGTACCTTGTAAGGATGTAACAAAGTAAATTCTTTTTCTTTTTAATGAACACTTTTTAAAAAGAATTATTTATTTAATTTTATTTATGCATTCATTTATTTTACATTGATCAGATTTTTTTAGAGAGAGAGAGAAAGTGGAAAAGCAAGCCACCAGATCCAGGACTCGAACTGTGGTCAGCCATGTGTGAATGTCCACTGCTTTCACCACCATGCCACCTGCTGGTCTCATAACAAAGTAAATTCTAAGAGTGTCAACTAGCTTACAGGACTCCAGGGGCTCTTACCTACTTTAATTCCAGTATTCTAACAATGATAACATTTCTGTTTTCACTTGAACCATTTGCAAAATATAGGGGAAATCCTTAACCTTGTAAAGGGACCTGTCTTGAGACCCTCAGAAATGTCAAATTTCCATACACTAAAACATATCATTTCTGTTTTTTTTTTTTAAAAGAAGTTTTTTAGAGGGTTCATGTGCTCACATAGGGGAGGGGGAGAAAGCCCTCTTACCCCATGGAGGATAGTCATGTCATAATCCCTTCTCCTCCATTTCTTTCTCCTTTTGAGATTTTGGGCATGCATGCACATGCACTGAGCATGTTTTGTTTTGTTTTGTTTTGTTTTAAAGAGATATTTTTGCTATAGCATGCATGTGCTTGCCAGAGACAAAAAGACGGAAATCATCTCCCGGAGGGGTGGCCATGCCACAATCCCTACTCCACTCTCCTCGGGATTTTGGGCAACTCACACATATGCACCTGGTGTGAGTTTTAAGCTGCCAGGTCCAGGACTCAAAGCACGGTCGACCACATGGGAGTGCAGCGACACAACCATTACGGCATCTGTTCGTCTCCCCAGTACGTTTTTCAAGCTGCCAAGTCCTAGACTCAAACAGCACAGTTGGCTGTTTGGGAGCCAGCCAGCTTAACCACCACATCACCAGCTGGCCCAATTTCTTCTATAAAACTCTTATTCTTCTGGCTTAAAAAAATCATGGGTTGTCTGCTTTCGGAGGCCATTTTCCATCAGGTAATATAACTATTACCACTTAGTGAGTGCATATTTACAGAATAAACTTCATACTTAATGATAAGCTTCATTTGGTTGATGGGGAGCACAGAATAGGAGCTGTGGCAGCGTGGGAGAGGAGTCAGCTTGGCTTGCTCATTAGTTAAGTGACCTGACATTCTATTAGGTCTGTTCAAATTTGCCATCAGTAAAATTATGGCTACGACACACCACTTCCCTTTAGGATCCCTTGCAAGGAGCTGAGATGACAGACATTAAAATCTATCATATCAAGGGACTTTATAATTAATGGTCCACCTGAGTCAAGCCAAGCAATAGAGAAGGTTCTAGAACTTCACACTGCTCTCCATTCATGAATGGAGCTCTTTCCTAGGACTAATTCTTCCAAAAGTCTTAAGATGGCTTGTGTAGCCTTATTTGAAAACCACAAACTCATTCATTAAAGACTTAGTGAGCTGGTTACAATAGGCAAGCACAGATAAGTAAGATGAACATAGTAGAAGGGAAACTCAAAACAATTCAGATTAAGACCTATGAGAAGGGCACTCACAGGCAATGCAAAGAAAAGAAACTTGTATTTATATTACTCAGTTTCGCAACCACAGAATGGGCATAATCCACTGCTGCTTCCCAGAGCCGTTGTAAGAACCTGTGTTATGCACATGAAAGGACAAAAGGAAATTATAAAGCACCTCACAGAGGGACACCCAGTTCAAGGTGGCACTAACAGAAACAAGGAATGCCTATAGATGTTACACCATCAGGCCTGAAGAAAAGCAACAAGAACCTGAAGAGTTAAAAAAATAAATAAAGGAATAAAGAAGGCAGGTCTATCCAAAACTCAAGAGTGGAAATGAATGCAAGATTTCCCCTGGCTGAGAGGAACAAGGGCCACAGGAATTTCTTGGTACAGCTCAGCAGGTTGAGCACTTGAGCCTGCTCATAGGCCTTTGTAAGAAATGGGTTGCTCCTAGAATGTTTCTTCCAGGCCATTAACAAGTCAGCTTTCCTGGGGGGCACCAGTGGCATAGTGGTTAAGGCACTGACTGGGCACTCCCACATGGCAGACTGAGATTTGAATCCAGGACCTGGTGACTTGCTTTCTCACTTTGCCTCTCTCTCTCTCTGGTCAAATTTAAAAAAATAAATAAATAAATAAATAAATAAATAAATAAATTTTAGAAGTCAGCTTTCCTATAATAAACATGCACCTGTAATTTGTAACATAAGCACTGCAGGATGTTATCATCAATCCTGTGACCTTGTTTTTCAAAGTTCATTTTATTTTGATCAGTACAGTATGTTGCACTAATTATTTTAGGTATTTTCATTATATGAAATTGACCATGTGTCAGAGATGATTTAATTTATTTAAGTGTTGAACTGCTAGCAGAACTTTTACATTTATAGTAATTAAGAATTAGTAAGGAAAACAGTTCATTATTATTTACTTTTAAATATATTGAGGTGCTCAGGTGGGAATAAAATGGTATAAAAAAGAAAAAAAAGTCAGATTTCTAACAAGTTTAAGTGGCCATCTTCTAGCTGTCTCTATGCTATAACTCCAATTTATTTCTTCAGAGTCCTAGGTCTGTGTTCCAATTCTGACAGAGACAATGCAACATGTCCAAAAGGGTTTATGGAGAAATTCACCAAGCAGGCCATCTGTTACAGACTGCATTGTACCCCACTGCTCAAAAAGTTCATATTGAATGGGGCATATGTGTGTGAGGTCTAAACCCTTTATACCTTAAAATTAACTGCATTTCAAAAGGGGTCTTTAAGTTTAATTTTGCCAGAGGGTGCTCACCAGAGATAGAGTGAGAGCAAGAGACAGAAAGAGAGTGGAAAGCAACCCCATGGGGAATGATCACACTATCATTCCTTTCTCCTCCATTTCTCCCTCCTTTTCAGGATTTTGGGCATACGCACACATGCCCAGCATGTTTCTCAAGCCACCGATTCAGGACTCAAACCGCAAAGTTGGCCATGTGGGATCTAGCCACCTTAACCACCATGAGAAGGGCTGGCCCCAGGTGATGGGGCCTTTAAAGGGTTAATTAAGTTAAAACGACGTCATTAGGGTAGGCCCTAATCCAATGTGACTGGTGTCCTTATAAGAAGTGGCTAAGTGGTGTGCAGAGGAAGTCAGATCCTACATGGCAAGCCAGGGTTCAAGTCCAGGCCCAGTAGCTTGAAAAAACATGGAGTGTGCATGGGCGTGTGCTCAAGATCCTGATAGATGAATGGGAAGAAAGAAGTATTATGGCAGGGCCAGACCCCATTTTCTTTCAACCTGAAGCATATGACCTCAAGCATAAAGCAAAAACAAAAAAGAGAAGAGATTAGGTGCAGAGGGAGAGCATGTGAAGACAAGGCAAAGATGGCCGTCCACATCCAAGGGGGAAGGCTGTTGGCACCTTGATCTCAGATTTCTAGCCTCCAGAACCGTGAGAGAATACTTCTCTGTTGTTGAAACCACCCGGTCTGTCGGTCTTTCTTACAGCCGCCCTAGTAAACTAATTCACCATTCTACTACAAACAACTGACCCAGAATGAGATGAGACAAGCATCTGGTGAGAGAGAAAAAGAAAAGGAAAAAAAAAAAAAAAAAAAGGCTTTTTTCCTGGACATAAAGAGATCAAACCCTGATATTTTAAAAAGGCAGTTAGTGGTGCTATCTCTTTGCTTCTAAAACAAGTGGACCAGATTGGTGGCGAGGCTCCGGTTGTACTGCACTTAGCTGTTGCTGAGTATGTCTCTCCCCAGCAGACTCTAAGCTCCCTCAGAGCAGAGAGTGTTGACCATCCATCTTTATTCCTGACATGAGAGATGGCACTCAGCATACCATAGAACCTGTATTACATAGACTGTTTTTACTTTTATTAGAATAAAAAAAAAAAAAAAAAAGATTCAGCAGCCAAAAGAGACTTTTCTTCCTTCATTTTAAAGCAGACTTAATTTTGAAAATGGAGCAAAGATTCCAAGTGATTCAGGCTTCCCCTGAACTCCGAACTATTCATTTTATCCCTACTCAGGCCATGGCACCAGGGGATGAGGCAGGCAAATGGGACTATTTCGTGCTGCCGTCCTGGAAATGGATTTTTACTTCATATTTTGCTACTATGTTCCTCTAAAACCTCCTTTGGATCCATTATGTCATCTGTGTATATATTCTGGAGCAGTTATAGTAATAATGCCAAAGTCCCACAGAAATAAGATTTTTAAAATGTTATGTAGTTACAGTCAATACGCAGTAAACACTTCACCAAAGTGAGTAACAGTCCTTTACCATTTTAAAGGAAAGGGACAAATACCAAATGAGGTTAATCCACATTATGGACTAATGGCCTGTAAACTTTCATCTGAAAGCAAAGCATAGAAAAAGCTTTGACAAGAGCTACTTTTCACCGTAAAAATAAATAAACCTCTTTCACATAATTTGTATGTGTTTTCTTTTTCCAAGTCAAATTGCCAAGTTTCAAACAAAAATTAAAACCACCATCTAGTTACAACCCTTAAAATACCGGCTTTATAATGGAAACGTTAAAACAATCTTAGGAAGGAAATGTTGCTAGGTACTGACAGTAAAGGACGGTCTACAGTAAATACTTCACACACCAGTTACAGGGCACTTGTTGACAGAGGATACTTAGAGTCCGTTCTCCATAATATAACTGTGTGTAACGACTGTCATTTTTCACAGGACTTTTCACGTTAACATCTACTGGTGTTCTGGCACTGGTCCAAATAGAATAAATATATTTGCCCTCTGGTTCCCACAGATTTTATCTTCATTTTTATAGCAGGCATCCCTCGAACAGCAAATCAGGAGAGAACCTTCCATTCCAGACTTACTTAGAAAAAAGTGGATTTTACATAGGTTACAGTAAATTTATGGAATTTCCCCCTATAGCTGTTCTCTTCTAGACTATGAGAGTATTCTTCTTCCCTAATTGTTCCCTATGGACTACAATTTGGATACAATTCTCTATTTTTTTAAAAAAATATTTTATTTAACTTCATTTCTCTTATTATTATTTTTCAGTTTGATCAGACAGAGAGAGAGAGAGAAAGCCACCAGGTTCAGATCTCAAACCGTGGTTGGCCTTGTGGGAGTCCAGTGCCTTTAACCACCTCGCCACCTGCCAGCCTCATATACAATTCTCTACTTAAAACCAGAAGACTGACCTGTTCAGAGTGTCCAGAACATGGTTTGTTTTTCAAACTTGGCTGAAGGTAAGAATTACTGGGGGGATGTCTAAGAAGTATAGTTTAATATGAAGTCAAGTGAAGTAAGTCCAGCACAGAAAGACAAACACTGCATAATATCACACATATGTGGTATCTAAAAATGCTGAACTCATGGCAGTAGAGAGTAGAACAGTGGCTGCCAGAGGCCAGAGGCAGTAGGAATGGGGACAGGGGCAGATGGAGAGAGGTTGGTAAACAAGCATAGGGTCATAGATAAAAGGAGTAAGTTCTGCTGTGCTATTGTACAGAAGAGTAATTCTTGTTAACAATATTGTATCGTATATTTCAAAATAGGTAGAAGAGAGGATTTCGAATATTCTTACCACAAAGAAACAATGAATGTCTGAGATGATACATATGCTAGATACTCTGATGAGAACATTATACATGTGACAAAATTGAATATATACAGGTATCAAAACATCACACTGTACCCTATAAATATGTACAATTATTATGTGTTGAAAAAAGTACAACTGCTTAAATCCTACCCCACACCTTCTAAATTAGAATCTCTTGGATAAGATACACGGCTTTATATTTTTTAAAGGTTATTTATTAAATTGTTGGGAGAGTCATGACACATTTTTCTATGCAACAATCCAGTATTTCCTTCATGTGAGAGAGACAAAGCACACCCCCCAACAGGATGTGTTAACAAAGAGAGAGAGAGCACACCCCCACCAGGGGCCCAATGCTAATCTATCTGCAGCCAGCTTTAGATCATGGGCACATGCATGACAAATGTACCCAGGGAGGTCTCTGGACACGAACTTGTAACCTTCCCATGTTGGTGAGTCTGGCAGAGCATCGTGATTTTTCTGCTGTGCCACAGTCCAGCCCCCTACTTTGGATTTTTCAATTTGTCCCAGGTGATTCTCAGGAGAGAGCTTATCAGATGTCACACACGAGGAGTCCTCTGCTCTTGAGCTACTGACAATCATAGCCCAGTTTCATTTTATATCCCACCACTGAAAAATATGCTGATACTGCTTAGCACTACTGCATGATCTGGAAATGCTCTGTGCACAAAATTTCGGCTAATTCATTCTTTTTTTCTTTCTTTCTTTTCTTAAGGTTTCTGTCATAAGGTACGTGTGCTCTCCAGAGAGAGACAGTGAGAAATCACTCCCTAGAGAGGTGGCCATGCAGCAATCCTTTTTCTCCTATTTTTTTCTCGGGATTCTGGGCATGCACAGACACACCTGGCATGATTTTTAAGCCACCAGGTCCAGGACTCAAACTGTGGTCAGCCATATGGGAGTCCAGCACCTTAACCACCACGCCACCTGCTGATCCCTAATCCACTCATTTTTAAACTGTAATTTAGGAATAATAAACAAGCAGAATGATGGTCAAAGCAGAATAGTTTCAATAGTTAAAATTCAATAAATAAACCAAAAGAGTTCTTGGATTATTTCATGAAGTTCCTTTCACCAGACACATATATTTTGGTCTCTTTTCATTTCATTTTATTTTTTTGACATATAAAAATACCCATCGATAATTCACTTGGTGGTGTTTTTGCCCTGATCTGCTGGATAGCATATCTATTAGAAACAAACAACAAAATCGTGCCCCAAGTCTTAAACATGTGAAATGAAACTACAGTAAACAGCGTGAGTGTACAGATCCTCTCAATACTCCTCCCCTTTTGCCAAGGAACTAGCTTCCAATTGGCTACTCCAGTCCCTCCTATTTTGCAGGGGGAGTGATGTACACTCCCGGCTGTTCTCTAAGAAGCTGGGCTAAGTCTCCAGTGACTTTCTAGCTCACCCCTTTATGAGTTTCCACGAGTCACTGCACATTTTGAAAACTGCTGATCATGAAAGACTGACTCAGCCTGTATGATGAAGACTTCTAGAGCTGTCTAGAAAAGGATTCTATCCCCTTGGAGCCTAAGAACATCTAGAGGACAATCTAGGATGGCTAGATTCAGGGGTGAGGGATCAGGTTCTAATATTCTGATACCCAGAGAGAGGTAACAGACCTCATGGACACAGACAAGGTATTCACTGAGAGTACCTTATTTTCTCAACTTCTAACCACCTTTAAGGAAAGGAGATTTGGGGTAAAAGAAAAACAGCTATCAACGATGCTACAAGCAAATACAGGATAAACATTAGCCATGAACAGAACTTCTAAAACCTACCTATTAATGGACAGGAAGGATTTCTTCTTTATAAAAAATTTTCCTAATTCAAGGAAAAATATGCTTTGGGGATAGACCAAGTCCTTGTTGAACATCTAAAGGCAAGATACTAACATCCAAACCAAACA